>NC_142081.1:26826034-27129064 GCF_054644295.1 Miniopterus natalensis | reverse complement strand
CACCCTTCTCAGCTGCATTAGCTACTTCTTGTTGCATAACAAATTACCCCCAAATTTAGTGACTTAAAACAACAAATGTGTGTTATCCCACAACTTCTGTGAGTCAGAAATCATAGGTAGGTGTCTCTGGCTCAAGGTCTTTCATAAGTCAGCCAAGGCTGCAGTCCCATCTCGACTTCAGGGGGACCACTTCCAAGCTCACTCACATGGTCACTGGCATGCTCAGTTCCTTGCTGGTACTGGCAGGAGGCCACGTGAGCCTCTCCTTAGGGCATTTTCTAACATGGCAACTGGCTTCTCTCAGAGTAAGTGGGCGAGTGAGAGAGCAAGCAAGAGTGAATACCCAAGAGGGAAGATACAGTCTTTTTATAACCTAATGTCAGAAGTGACATCCCTCTACTTCTGCGGTATTCTGTTGGTTAAAACCATGTCATTAAGTTCAGCCCACATGGGCGGGGATTACCAGGATAGGTCCAGTTTGAATACCAGGAGGTGGTGATATTGGGGGCCACCGCAGATGGTACCTTCCGCTAAGGCCCCCCTTACCTAGTTATGCCTTTAGCGCACGATAGAATCTTTTCCCCCTATAACCAAGCTTTTGATTTTGTTGTGTTTTGCACAATTGTCTTATTACCCCAAGTACCTAAGGCTTCTCTTCACCATGGAACTCCAGCTCCCCAGGAGCAAGGACCACTAGGCCTTGTCCCTCACTTCTCCTCTAGTCCCCACTGTACCCATCCCAGGACTAGTATGATAAATATTTGTTGATTATGATCAACTCTCAACTTCAAGTTATTTAAACTTTCCTCGTTCAGTCCAGCTTTCTGGGGCTCTGGGATTTCCATGTGAACCTTTATGTTCAGAGCCTTTTCCTGCTGAGCAAACAGACCTCGTCTGGGTCGATAATCCTCGCTGGGAGGGGGAGGCAGGGTTATTGTTTGTACTCCGGAACTGTCTCCTAACACTGGAATTTGGCTAATGAGAGAAGCAAGGACAATTTGCAGCCTTTTAGAACAGAGAAGAGATGAAAGGCAAGGAAAGTAGCACTGTTTGTTGGCTATCTCACTGAATATTCCCAACAAACGCAAGGTGGAGTTTATCCCCCCATTTTGCTAACGCAGAGTTTGGAGCCGCACAATTAGCGAGGAGTAGGGCCAGAATCTGAACCCAGGCCCTAGAGTCTCTCCCTCACCCCTGCCTCTGCTTCCAGATACTGTATAATTCCCAGAGTGATTCACCCTCAAATCAGAGCCCTCGTTGCCGGGGCTATTCGCAGTATCCACCCTTACTCCGTGTGACTTCTGTGGTCCATTCATGTGTCCTGAGATGCCCACTACGTTCCTGAGGAGTGAACTCTTCCTCCCGTGGAGTGGGAGTGGCCAGGGGCTTCTGCCCTCGCTCCCCAAGGCTGGGCACAACACCAAGCCCACCCGCCAGTGCCCCTGATCCAGGAGTGGAGGTGTGAGCGAGGCAGGGAGAAGCCGGGTCGGGTGAAGTGTGGCCAAGAAAGCTAGTCAGCAGTGCTGACGCCCGGGGAAGGGAAGGTCACTTGAAATGTATGCGGATGCAAATGTGTGACTTTGCTAAGCAGATGTGTTTGACCTTTTCTGAGGGGGCCCACAGTGGCCTCAGCACTCTGAGTAGGTGGGAGCTGTTGTGCAGGGGACACTGAACAGACCCAAAAATGTATGCAGACAGAGTGAACATAGCAGGCCTAAGATGCTATCTTTTTTTAAAATTCTCACCGGAGGATGTGTGTGTGTGTGTGTTTTTAAATTGATTTTAGAGAGAGAGGAAGGGGGAGAGAGAGAGACTTCGATGTAAGAGAGGAATATTGACTGGTTGCCTCCCATATATGCCCTGATTGGAGATCAAGCCCCCAGCCTAGGTATGTGCACTGGCTGGGAATTGAACCTGCCACCTTTCGGTCTATGGGATGATGCTCCAATCAACTGCGCCACCGGGCCAGGGCAAGACCGCTCTCTTTCGAAAGCCCTGCTGACAAGGTTGACCTCTGGGAACCTGGCTTTCAGGGGTGTTCCCACCATAAGAGGGTTCCCTGTGCCTAAACTGTGTGTGTCTAGCAGTGTGATTTATGCTCAACAACTGCTTTCCTCTGGGAGTCTGGAATTTGGGGGCATGCCAGGCAGAGGGTGCTATGTGACCAACCCCCAGTAAAAATCCTGGCACCGAGTCTCTATCACGCTTCCCTGGTAGCACGCCATCCTCCACGCTGTCACTAGTCATTGCTGCAGGGAGTAAGCGTGTCCTGCGTTACTCAGTGCTCTTGAAAACTTGTGCCCAGTTTGCCTTTGCTGATTTTGCTTTGTACTGTTTTGCTCTAACACATCATAGCCATGAGTATGACTGGATACAGTACTGAACCGTGTGAGTCCTCCTGGTGGAACATGGAACTTGAGGTGGTCTTGGAGACCTCTGGCACAGTGAGAAAGGAGGAGGGGAGGGAGGTGGGGCACAAGCTTTCCCAGCCTAGATGCCTGCAGACCTCTTCCCAGCTGCCCAAACTTCTCCCTTCTGAACTTCCCCTTTCCCTCTAATTTTCTCTTTTCCCTCATTGAATAGTCTCATTATTCAAAATAGATGCTTGAGGGTGTCCCCTGTGATTCAGCCTAGTCTGAGCTCTGATACCCAGAGAATGAGACCAGGGCTTTGGAATATGAAAAAAATCTTGACTCCATTAAAATGATAATAAAATACCTGTTGGTGTTCCATTTAAAATTCTTCTCTTCTTTAAAATATCTGAAATGATGTCCTCTTCTGAAAATGTAGATGGTGTTACCAGTAGGTGTCACAGAACAGAAAGTGTCATTTGGCATAGACACAGAAGCTGGGATCACTATGGGACCAGTTGAATGCCTCTAGGACTTAGAGGTCACATCCCAACAACTCCCATCCATGTCCCCCAGGCAGAATGCTCTGAGGTGGTTGGGAATCTGGGAGGGAACAAAGATGGGAACATGGCCAGACCCGGTGGGTGATGGAAGCCTTTCTCACAACCTTGAATTTCAATTCAGGGGCAGGGGGACTGGCGGTCATGGATGGGTTTTAACAGAGGACTGAGATCTCCAATGTCGTTTCTAGTCCAGAGACTATGTATTTGAATACTCGAATATCTCAGACCGTTCCTAAGAGGTACAGGGCCATTTTGGAGAATTCAATGCTGTAATTTTATGTCCTTTTATTGTAATTTCTGGGAGATGAGAGCCGCTGAATCATCACCAGGGATCCTGCCTCGCTTTGCACTCTCCTTCCCTCCTGTCATCCTGGCTTTTTTCTTTAAGAATAGAGACCTAGTCTGTGATTGAAAAAATGTAGTCTTAATTTTCTTCTCCACAACATTGTCATTCAAATTAAGTCATTTAGTGAATGGCCCTATGATTTGCATTTAGAAGAAAATCCTCATTTAAGTAGAACAGTTGGGTGGTCAATCAGGGGAACTCATCTTACGGATTTCCCACGGCTTCTCAGTGGAAGCACCCCACGACTGACTTCCCCACTCAGACTCTGACCTTATCCTGTGATGAGGGCACATTTGCCCTCTGAGCACAGGTCTAGGGTGTGTTGATTAATTGTGCCAGTGTGAAATAATAATGCCATGAGAGCAGTTTGAAAATGGTGAAATAAAAACCTTTCAAGAGGTTAAAGCTTAACTCAACATTTATAGTAGAATCTTCCTCTTCTGATACAAAATGACTTTCACAGATGAATTTAATTTCTTAAATATTTTGTTGTGTGCCTACTATGTGCCTGACACCATGCTAAGTGCTTTATCTGTATTATTCTCACAACCTTTCTTTTGTAGGACCAATGATAACATTCACGTGATGGTTAATTTTGTGTGTCAGTGTGACTGAGCCATGGGGTACCCAGATACTGGGGAAACATTATTTCTTGTTTCTCTTTGAGGATGTTTCTGGGTGAGATTAACGTTTGATTTGATGGATTGCGTAAAGCCGACTGCCCTCCCCAAGGTGGGTGGGCCTCTCCAATCCTTTAAAGATCAAATAGAGTAAAGGCAGAGTAAGGAAGAACTCTATCTGCCTGTCTTTGAACGGGGACATCAGTCTTCTCTTGCTTTTAGACTTGGACTCAGACTGGAACTTACACCATCGGCTCTCCAGAGCCTCCAGCTGGTCAACTGCAGATCTTGGGGCTTCTCAGCCTCCATAATGGAGAGAGCCATTTCCTTATAGTAAGTCAATCAACCAATCAATTAATATCTCACTTTAAAAAAAAAAATCCTGCCTGGCCGGGCGTGGCTCAGCGGTTGAGCATCGACCTGGGATCCAGGCGATCGGGGTTCGCTTCCCGGTCAGGGCACATGCCCGGGTTGTGGGCTCTATCAGTGACTCTCTCATCATTGATGTTTCTATCTCTCTCTCTCCCTCTCCTTTCCTCTCTCTGAAATCAATAAAGATATATTTAAAAAAAAAAAAAATCCTCACCCGAGTATATTTTTTCCATTGCTTTTCAGGGAGAGTGGGGGAGAAAGAGAAACATCGATGTGAGAGAGACACATCAATTGGTTGCCTCCCGCACGCACCCTTCCCGGGGCTGGAGATCGAGCGTTCAACCAAGGTATGTGCCCTTGGCCGGAATCAAACCCGGGACCCTTCAGTCCATGGGCTGACACTCTAACCACTAAGCCAAACTGGCTAGGACAATATCTCACTTTCTTTCTTTGAAAAATCTCTCTCTATGAAAAAGAAAAAGTATGTCTTATTGGTCTCTTTCTCTGGATAACTCAGACTAACATACCTCATTTCACAGAAGTGGAATCTAAGGACAGGGCCAAGATTAACATGGTTTTGCTAAGAGGATTCAAACAGTCTGATTTCAGAGTCCACACTGTATGACCCAGCTCAGCAAACATTAAAGAAATGCAAATAACAATGAGGATTTGATTCTCTTGCCTCTCAAATTAGCAAATGTGAAAGAGAGTAAAAAACCCAAAAACCTGTATTGATCAGAGATGGGAAATGAGTATGTCTGTGCAGAATCGGGAACACCAACCGGTATAACCTTCCAAAGGGTAGCTTGAGGATATCACAGCGTTAAATGCTGGCCCCTGTTAAAATGTAAACCCTGTCAAAAGCTGGCCCCGTAGATAGCCCCAACACAACCTGTTGGCTGAGACAAAGCTGAGTTTATTGCTTTCCTCCATGAAGGAGACCACTGCCTTGAAAACCTTTGGAAATGTCTCAAAAGGGGGAAGGTAAAGTCAGAACTTACTGACAATGGAAGTTTGGTTTAAGGCGGGTCTCTCAGTGGAGGTGAGGAGGGGGTGACACTTGTTGAGGATTTGGTCAGAACCACTCTACAAGAATCCCGGGTTGGTGGAAACAGCGAGGTGAGGATTTTGAGGGGAAAGATTCAAAGAAACTTCGGGCACAGTGTATTGGTGTTTTCACTGAGGAGCTGATGGGTTTTTGAGAAGTTCGCATAATCAACAGTCGAACCATTTGCTTACGCAGGACAGTGAGATAATCAGGCCTCTAATCACCAGGGCAGAGGTGGGGTTTGTTGATCGTTTCGGTGCAAATTATAATGAAGTTAAAGTAGATTTTAAAGGTTAATGAAAAATAAGGATCCTTCAGGTGGTTAATTTGAATACATCATATAAACTACTGCTTAAGACTTCTTTAATGGATGCTCAGCACAGCATATTAATAATACGCAACACAAAGGCCCAACGATAGGGGAAGTGGATCAGCAATGAGGAGTGGAACAGCAGTGCAATGGTGTTTGGCCATTCGGCCGTTAAAGAAATGATTGGATAGCAGTATGACTCTATTACTATGATTCACCACGCTGCCCAGGTGTCTCTTTTTTAACCTTACAGCCACTCGGGTTGGCACTGCCGAGAGGCACTCTCCAGGGTAGCTAGAAAGGGGCCAAGTCAAGACCTGGTGTGGATGGGCTTTGCTCCTACTATAGGCAGTTTCTGGTCTAAGTGAGAGGAAATTCCAGTTCCTGGGTGCACGTGACACAAAGCCCTAGTGTTGGCAGATGTGGGCTCTGACCCCACGAAGCTCCTGGGCAGTGACAGTGCTCCCAGCCCTCTCAGCACCTGCCAAGCAGCCTTTCCCCCTCGAGGCCCATGTTCCCAGCTCAGTGCCCCTTGCACCAGGACTATGTCCGTCTCTCCCCTCTCCTCTGGACCTCCTCTTTGGTTTGTTAAGCTTGTACTCAGCATTCTCGAAGCTTGCATGCTCTTCCTGTATATTCATCTCTATCATAGCACTTATCAGACCGTATTATCAGACCGTCATGTTGTGAGCTACTTGAGAACAGGGTTCATGCCTCGTTCATTATTCCTGGCGCCTGGCACAGAGTAGCCATTCAATATATTCTGTTAAATAAAGGAATACATTAATATCTCTCATTAGATCATTTGAGGAGTTATCCTTTCCTTTTATGAATGGGTTATAAGACTATTTCGCATGTGCATTTTGTGTCAGATTTTTACTTTATCCAGAGGCTGCACAAAAAGGGAAGTCCTTCTGATGGCAGATCCCAGCTGGTCCCCTGTGAGGAAATATTCGAATGGCCCAGCTCTCAGGCTTTCTAGCTCTTAGGTCCCAAGGCAGCAAGTCCTCCTTGTCTAAAACACGAGAATGGTGTCTAATGTATGGGAAGACTTTCCTGTAGGTCTGAGATAGGGGCAAAGAAGGAGATTTGAGCAGTAGCTCTCTCAGAACTTTGGATATGATATGGGGCAACAAATCTGCCAAAAACAGAGTTTTTCGAGGCACCTACACAATTTTAGAGAGAGAAATACCCTTGACGAAAGCTGAGGAAGAGCTTTGGAGAATCAAAAAGGACGAGCAAGCTGGGGATGGGAGCGGATTCACTTTATTCTTGTTTGGATCAGGGATGTGGTGGAGGGGTAGTGGTGGGGGGAAGTGGGTACTGGGATCCCCTGTTTTCTTTGCCACTTTGGAGGAAATGACCCTGATCTTTGAATGAACTATGTTCTAGGGTCCAGGAAGTGGGACAGAGAGATCAGAACACTTGCCAACATCACTGGTGGTGAATACAATGCAATAAAAGTGGTTTGGAAAGATGTCTTGTAATCATCCACTGTCAGGTCTGGGGGTTGGACTTTCCCTTCTTCCATCTTCAGTTTTCTTGGTTGTGGAACGTTTCTCAAAGGGACAGCAGATTGAGTTGTTGGGATTGAGGCTCGTCATATAAAAAGGAAAAAGAAAATTAGGGTCATATTTCTCTCTCCATTATTGTACTGTTTAGGAATTTTGCTTATTGGAGAAGCCTTTCATCAATGCCCGCAGGAATTTATAGGGCTAAGTTACTTTGTCAATCTACTCTGCTCTCTCTTCATCTCTCCTGCCTTCTATAATGGTTTGGTCAGAAGAAATTGGAAAACTGCTCTATTCACCATGGCATACAGCAGAATTTCTGAGGCTCCAAGAAAGCCCTAACGTAGCCAGCTTCTAGAAATAGGAGAAATGGTGGACAGAGCACCTCTGGGCACTGCCACATGATTTAAATTATGTAACTTTGAGTTTAAAATTTCTAAGAACTGACCCTACATTAACTTTGGTGTCTGCTTCTCCCTGTGCATTTGCATTTTTGAGAAAGTGTCAGAATATGGAAGTGAGAGCCTCTATCAGCGAGGAAAGCATTCAGCTGCAGTGAAAGACCAATCAGAACACAATGGTTTAAATAAACAGGGATGATTTTGCTCTCAAATAAGGAGTCTCCCCATCACCAAAGATCACCTGCACTTCTCTCATGGTGGTCACATGGCTGCTCAAGTCACATTTCTCCATTTGAGAAAGATAGAAGGCAGAAGGAACAAAGAGGTGGTACTTTTTTATTGGGAAAAACAGTAATTTTCTAGGAGGCCCTAGCAGACATCATTGGTCAGAATGATGTCACATGGCCATTGCTACATTCAAGGGAGGCTGGGAAAAAAGAGACTTGAACCTTCCCCAACTTTGTAGGAGAGCCAGTCAGGAGAAAGGGCTGGGAATGTGTGTTGGTTCCAACCTTCAGTTTTCCCTGGGGACCCAGAGCTTTGGGATGGAGACATCGCCTGTCTTCCTTCTGTTTGTGGTTCATTGTTTTCCTTGCTAGTCGATTTAGTCTGCACAAACAAATAGGCTCACTTGTTAGACCCTGTGAATCTTATCTAATGGATTTAACAAATCTTTTTCCAAATGAGAAAAGCACACAGTTGTATGGGGGGCAGAGGTGTGCAAAGAAGGCTGGACAAGCACATGACATAAAAGCTTTGGAAGAGGAGGGCCTCGGATGTGGTTAGACGTTGAACCATGTCTGCCTGAAACACCTGTCGTCACTCCACAAACAGGTGGAAGCCCGTGCTGGTGTGGGCCAGGCTCAGAAGTTTACAGCTGTGGGGGTGCAGTAGGAAAGCAGCCCCCTGGGAGTCTATTAGATAAGAAAGTGGAGTCCTCTCCAAATCAACTGCATTCAGAACCCTCAGAGGCAAATTGCTCGCCTCTTCAGGACACCCTTGTAGGGCCCATTAGAGCATGGTGGAGAAGGGGCTCTACCAGAGCCCCAGCGCGTGCTGAGGGCCGGGAATGTCTAATGTGAGCGTGGAGAGGCTGACTTCCCATCAGAAAGGCGGTGCGGGCGCGTGGAGAGAGGGCTGAACAAGCCGGTCGTTTCTCCAATGGGGAGCCACTCCGGCCCTCTCTCTCCAACTCAGTGCTTTCCTCAGCCCCGGTGGCTCCTGCACCCGATGATCAGCATTGCCCATCACCATAGCAACCTCAAGAATGGCCTCAGATGAGTCTCTGTGATGCAGGTGTGCTTTTCTTTCTTCTCTCTCTTTTCCCACCTCCACGAGGCAGGGCTGGGCAGTGGTGGAAGGATGGCAAAGGTAGGGCTGAAATTCTCTGCCGAAACCGCCCCCTCCGCCGAGAAGTGGCTCATGCCTCCAGGCAGAGGGCGAGCAGCGGGTGTGCAACTCACACACCGTCAGCCTCTTGGAGCATCTGCACCCACAGATCCTTGGGTCCCCTCACAAGGAAAAGGGGCTTGCATTATGGCGACAGGAAATGGGAAACGGGATTGCTCTCCTAGGTGGGATTTCGATACATAAACAAGACAATAAGAAGAACGTTTTTTGGTTATTGCTCTCTCTTGCGGTTACTCCCTTTTCAGAGCAGTCTGCTTTATGTGGAAACATTCGACAATTCAATAAATTCAGCACACTTTTATGGAGTGTCTTCTCCTTATTTTATGGTTTATATCTCACCTCTTCCAACAGGAATTCCAGGCAGCTTACAATCAATCAAGGACATAAAAGACAGGACAAATAAAATAAAAAATCAGAACCAAGGAAAGAAAAAAGCAAATATTCTAACCACAAGGGCTAACATAGTGGTAACAGAGGATTAAAATTTAACTTTGAGAATCCTAAACACAGGGCAAAAGAAAATTTCTATTCTTACCAGTTTCTCATGAAGAAAACAATTATTCCATGACCTGTTTAAACCAATGAGCTCTGAACTTTTATTTTCAAACCCTCACATGAGGACATGCTTTTATTTATTTTTAGAGAGGGAGAAAGAAACAGCCATGTGAGACAGAAACATCAATTGGTTGCCTTCCATACATGCCCCGATGGGGGATGGAACCCGCAACCAAGATATGTGCCCTGACTGGGGATCGAACTTGCAACCTGAGCCACCCGGCCAGGGCAGCTCTGAATCTTCTAGCACTTCAGTTTGTTCACGATGCATTGCCAGCGTCACGTACAGACTAGGGGGAGTAGATGCTGTTCCACCCCAGAAAATCCTCTGACATGAGGACTCGCAGACCTGCAGCTCCAGACAAACAAGACAGGGTAAGCTCCAGAGGGCACAGGGGCCTGTAGCCCTAAGTGAAGTCTATCCCCTCATAGATTTGCTTTAGCCAAGATGCCACGCAAACACTGTGACACCAAGAGGGGCTGGAGTGGTCTGAGCAGCTACATTTTCTTTTTCTCTTTCACTTTTACACAATTAGAGGCCTCTCCAGAGGCCTTACTCTTGTGACCTTCAAAGAATTTGGCAGCCTGTCTCATGAACTCTACTGAATGGTACTTTCTTCTAAGTCAACACCCGCCTTTCTCTTTCATTGTGCACATTTCGTAAATAAAACATCCCCTCCTCCAGCATAGCTCTGCCCACAGCTCCCCCCTCCCCTGCGGCACCGCGTCCGATTTGCATGGGCGTGTTTGAAGTTTGCCACATACCTCTCCATAATAATCGTCGCTGTTTCTCCAGTGCGTATGTGGCAGGCGTGGAACTAAAAGACTCCCATACATTGATTCATTTAGGCCTCTGTGCTATGGGGTAGATGATTATTGTAACCTTACATGAGATAAAGCTGGGGTTCAGGGAGGCCGCATTACTAAGAAGCGGCAGAGCTGGGATTTGGCCCTGGGAGGCTGACTGCAGCCCGGCTCGGTGCCACTCGCTCATTGCCTTTGCCTCACCCCACGTGTTCTACTGATGGGATGAAACGTGTCAACAAGATGAGCACAGAAGCTGCTTTGCACACATCACTTCACGTTGCTTACACACACTAAAAAGACAGTTTTTAAAATCAACATTTTAGCCCTGGCTGGTGTGGCTCAGTTGGTTGAACGTCGCCCATGCACCAAGAGGTTGCTGGTTCAATACCCCCGTTCAGGTCACACGCTCAGGTTGTGGGCTTGATCCCCGGTAGAGGGCATGCAGGAGGCAGCCGATTGATGTTTCTCTCGCATCAATGTTTTTCTCTCTCTCCCTCTCCCTCCCCTCTCTCTAAAACCAAAGAAACATATTTTTAAAAAACTAAACATCTTACTCAGTTTTAATTATGAATATTAGGTTGTATTTCCAAACATTATCTTTTACCTATTTGTGAATGGATAGCTACTCCAGGAAAAATCTCATAGGACCCAAAGTGAAAAAAAATCCTTGTTAAATATTTTGTTAAAAGTCATTTTGTGTTGCTGCCAAAGCAACATAAAATAATTAAATTATTTTGCATTTTATGATATCATTTACATGAGCAGTCATGCTGTTTCTCTCTGCAAATGTCATGCATCCTGGTTTGGGTCCCCTCTGGTCACCTGTGGTGGTGTAATTATGATTTCAGCCTGTGAGCCAAGGTTGGGTGGTGACTTAGCTGTTGATTCAACACACAGTAGTCTCCAACTAATTCTTAGAAACTGACAGGCTAGACTAAGACTGGAAAGAGGCCCTTTGTATTTTCTCAGTTCTTAAGCCCTGAGAAAATACAAAGCAAAGAAGGGTCCAGGGCCAGCCCTCTTTGGCTGCTCCCCACCCACTGCCTGCCTTGGGGCCAGTGCTCAGAGCTCCACCACTGCAGGTAGCGCCACACACAGGACGTTCTGGAAAAGTCCAGCCACCATTTCTTATTCTGTCTCTGATTCCCAAATAGGACCTTGAGCCATCTCATCTTCTATCTGTGCCGAGCTTTCTCCTGTTTTTACAAACTGGTCTCCTCTTCTATATGAGGAAATGGTGTTTTATCAAAGGCTTTGCATTCAGGAAGGAAGGGACTATTCGAATAGAAACCGCTGCATCCGTAGCTTGTATTTTTCTTTATTGTCAGATACAATTGAAAGTCATGCTTTCCATTCTCTGTATTCTAGGAGACTGAGGGTGGGGGTGGGGGTGGGGGCATAGGAGGGACTAGAGCAAAGGGAGCAAGGACAGACAGACACACTCCAAATGGCTCAAGGACAGAGAGAATTAAACTCTGTTTCCTCCTGCAGAGTTTGCAATCCGGCAACACAGTCTAACGGTCTCTGTGCTCTACATAGGGGCCCTGGGTCAACCACACACACCTCCATGGCTTTTGTGGCCTTTGTCGACTACAGTAACATTAGTCATATTAATCAACACCTGACTGCTGTGCAGCCAGAGCTGGATATTTTAAGTGTTCTGAAAATTTCGCCAAGCCAACAGGTGATGGCTTGGCTGTGGGGTCACAGGTCACCGTAAACACGGAATCTACCAGCAGTGAAGGGGTTTAACTACAGTTATCCACTGGAAAACCCATGCAGCATCTTGGAGAAAGGAGGAGAATTTTATGACTTGGAAAGAAGACAATGCAACCACTCTAAGCCTGCTGCTTCCTATTAGGAAGGAAATGATTGGGAAGCTCAGGAGCCACAGGGAGCTTCTGTGCCAATGACCATAAACCAGGAGGGTTCAGCAGGAGGAGAAATGATTTCTCAGCTCCAGACCAGAGGGGGAGAGGGGGTGGGGCAGAGAACAATGCAGGGAAAGGAATCTGAAGAAAACCATAAAACCAGAAGGAAAATTGGGAAAGAAAAGTCCCTTGAGCGATTCATTAAAGAGGGACTTAATTTCAGGTCAAACTGAGCTGCCTCAGGTCTTTGCTGCCAAAACGGGGTGGCTGCTCAGGGCGTCCACTTCTGCGTATACTTCAGGGAAGTGACTGCACCCTAATGAATTTTCAGCCATCAGGGCTCTAGACTAAGGCCCTCATAGCCATCCCTGCAGCCACAGCGAGGTGCAGGGCTGAAGAGGAGTTCACAGGGACAGACAGCTTCTCCTGACGGAGGGTACCGGGACCCCCACGACTCTAGGGGGAGTCTGTTTCTTTCCAACAGTAATCCAACCTGAGCTCCAGTTTCTAATTTTGCAGGTGGATTTCTCAGCAACTCGTGGGACACAGAGAGGAAACATTCAAGAACCAAATCCAGCCCGGCCGGCTGTGGCTCAGTGGTTGAGCATTGACCTAGGATCCAGGAGATCTCGGTTTGATTCCTGATCAGGGCACATGCCTGGGTTGAGGGTTCAATCCCCAGTAGGGGGCATGCAGAAGGCTGTCAATCGATGTTTCTCTCTCCCATCAATGTTTCTCTTTCTTTCTCCCTCTCCCTTCCTCTCCCTGAAATCAATAAAGATATATTAAAAAAAACAAAACCAAATTCACAGGAACCAAACTTCAAAACGTAGCTGCAGAAGGAGAGTTGGAGTGAGACTAGGGTGGTGTAATTCCTTAGCTCAGTTTCTTTTCCTGCATGCTCTGAGGACCAGAGACCAATTAACGTTTGGAGACCAATTAATGAGATGACTTTGTAAAACCCTTTCTGACGGTGCCTGGACACTTCTGGCCCCAGTGCTGCTCAGGACCTCTTTAGAAATTGAAGAGATTTCTACTTTCTCTTGAAAGGTGCTAGGATGGGCGCAGCATGGAGGGGGAGATGAGCAGGAAGAGGGCCTTTCAAAGCCTGGGTGTGTACATTTTAGGACGCAGGAAAAAGGCACCTGGCTTAGTTTTTCTTTGCAAGAGAGTAATCCAGGATGATTTCTTAGCTCATAGACAAGTTACAATGATTATAAATAAACGACTTGCAATATATTCAAGTGTGTGTGAGGATGTTTAAACACATCAGTCTTTCCTGAGGCCACATAGCATGAAACAAAACCAAGATATCTAATAAGACACAATTAAGGCGAGAGAAAAGGAATGGCTCTCACAGAGCAGATAAAGGCATATTTGAATAATCTGAAACTATGTAAACAAATAAATCATCTTGCAACCTTGGGTGGTGATAAAATTACATAGTAAACTGTAGGATTGGAGACTTTCTGTAATTGCAAAGGACTAAAGGCGGGGGGAGAGTCTAGTTTGGTTTTGATGTTCATAAATGCTATTAGTGAGGTTTAGAATTATAACTGAAGAACTATACTACTGGCAATTGAGTAAAACAAGTAAAACTAGGGAAATGGGAAAATAAAATCCTGATACAAAACTGCCAAAATATGGAAGTCTTACAAAATATGGGCGCAGCTAATGGTGCAGCAGGGCCTGCCAATGTGTTGTTGGCACCCTAGGGTGGGTGGTGCAAGATTAGAAAGGCTCGCTAGTGGCACTATCCAAAGCAAAGAAAAACTTATGACACTTCTACTCACATGATACTAAGTTCAGACTTCATTTAGTCATAGATTTGTTCCCCCCCATATTTGTTAGTATATAGGATATATCAGGCTCTGCTCTGGGCGTGGGGCCAGCAGAGTAAATAAGACAAGCAATGTCTACTACCACGAGGCTTATGTTCTGTGTTGAGTAGACTGAAAATAAGCAAGAAAGTTCATGAACACACAAGATAAAACCAGATAGTGATAACTGCTATGAAGAAGTGACAACCATGTGATGGAGAGTGTGACGGGGGGTGGTGATAAGAGCTGCTGTTAGATAAAGAAGTCAGGGAAGGTGGGTCTTTCTGGGAAGATGAGTGGCATTTGAGAAGGGATCTGAATAGTGGAAAGAGATGATCATGTGGAAATCTTGGGGAAGGATATTCTGGGCAGCAGGAAGAGCACATGCAAAGGTCCTGGGGAGGCCACAAGCTTGCTGTGCTTAAGAAACAGAAAGAAGGCCAACATGTCTGGCAAGGCCAAGGGAGCCTGAGAAAGGTCTGAGAAGCAGGCAGGGGCTAGATCTGGGAGGGCCATATAAACCAGAGTGACAAATATGGGTCTTAATCGAGGTGGTGTGTGAAACCAGTGAAGGTGGTGTAGACATAATCTGACTTACCTTGGAAGTCTAGGCACCACACTTACAACTGGTACTAGTAAGAGTTTCTCCAGCAGGAGAAGGAGTTTGGAAAAGGGAGGAGATGGCCTTGGATGTGGAGCAGGCTGCCACAGACCACAAGGGCAGGCCCCCCACCCGGCTGGCCAGAAGCTCTTCAGCAACTAGGGACTGCCAAGAGGATATTCAGTCGCAGCCTGGATTGTTCTCTCGAAGCGAGGATTGGGAAAACCTCTGGAGCAGTCGGTAGCTGTTTTCCACCTTGTAGACAGGACAGCAGGAAAAGCCAAGCAGAGGGAACGATAACAGCTAACACAGTCCAAGTGCTCCTCTGTGCCATGCTAAACACTTTACACATTATTAACTCATTTTACTCTATTCTCACCTCTGTTTCAGATGAGGAGACTGAGGTAAGGCACAGAGAGGTTCAGTAAATCACCCCAAATCACGCAGGTAATAAGGGCCTGCACCCAGCTGGGTGAAGGTGTAAAGAAGGTATGCAGAGAGACAAGTTAGAAAATAAGGCTCCCTAAATTCCCTAGAGCCACCCAGACCTCAGTTTCCAGCCCTCTTGGAATTCTTGCTTTTTTCCAGGAAACGCCCCTCCTCCCTTTCACGGCCTCTCCCCTCTCTGCCAGTGCTCGCCTGAGTGGATTCCTTTATATGCAGGTAAGGACTCGAGCTACTGAATATTTAAACTTCTAGTTGTGGGGAGAAAGCTAGTTTCTAAATGAAAATACCGTCTATTCAGCTGGTATCTTAAAGAAAACGGGACGCTTCCATGCCCTCCGTAGAGGATTATAATGACAGCATCATCAATCACAAGTAACGTGTGTGGGAGGCTTACCATATATACCAGGCACTTCTTTGAGCCCTTTCCAAGTACTAACTCAGCCAATCCTCACAAGCACCCCATGAAGTGTGCGCTATTGTTTTCTCCCTTTAGGGGAAACAGAGGCACAGAGGTTTGAATCGTGTCCCTCCCAAAAGATGCACTGAAGCCCTAACCCCCTAGCACCTCAGGACGACCTTATGTGGAAATAGGGGCATTGTATTTGTCAATCACACAAGAGTAGGGTTGGCCCCAGTCCAGTATGACGGCTGTCCTCATAAGAAGAGGAGAGGCATGCAGGGAGACGCCGTGTGACGACGGAGGCAGAGACTGAGTAGTGCATCTACAAGTCAGGGGACACCGAGGGTTCCGAGCCACCACCAGGAGTTTGGAGACAAGCATGGACCAGATTCACCCTCAGAGCCCTCAGGAGGAACCAACCCTCAGTGACACCCTGATTTCAGACTTCCAGCCCCCAGAACTATAAGATGATACATTTCTGTTGTTTTAAGCCACCCAGCTTGCAGTACTTTGTTCCAGCAGCCCAGGAAATAAATACAGAGAGGTTAAGCCACTTGCCTGCGGTCACACAGCTAGAGAGGAGGTAGAGGAAATGGAAGTGGGGATGTGTGTGTCTCTGAGCTGATGTTTTCACCTTCTCTGTGGTAACACTCTGGCTGTCCTGTTGAAGGGACCCCTGCTCGGATGGCCAGCCATGAGCAGCGGGAGAGTCAGCCGTTTTCTCCTTGGGCCCTGTTTACTCCTCACTTTGGGGACAAGGCAGAGAGTGTAAATGGTTAACATGCACAGAAAAACCTGGACTGGGCAGCTCGCTGGAGCGAAGGCCAGCCCGCCATGCTGTCTAGGCAGATGGTCACCCAGCATCTCCCTGAATACCTGCGGGGAATTGGTGCCTCGGGCAGGCGTGCGGGAGGGGAGTCCTGCTGGACTTGGAGTGCTGCTCGGCCTCCCATCGGCGGGGTCACCTTGGCAGAGGTTCCCGACTTCCCTGAGCCTCAGTTTCCTCATGTAGAAAAGTGCTGTTGTGGCAATGGAAGCGATCATGTCTGGGCCCAAAGCAGGACCGTAGAGATGAGAGAGAACACGCAGGCAGCCTCTGTTCTGCCACTGCATGTCCACGAGGTGCCACAGTAAAAGCCACAATTTCCTCCTTTGCCCCCCTCGCCTCAGCTTTGTCTAAGCCACTGACTGTGGTCGCTCTCAAGCCTGGCCCTTAGTATGTGCAGCCCTCCCAGAAGCTTCTGAGTGGGATAATCCACATGAAAAATTAATTGTGAAAATTTTCTCCCTTTTTAAAAATTATATCTTTATTGATTTCAGAGAGAGGAAGGAAAAGGGAGAGAGAGAGAGATAGAAACACCAATGATGAGAGAGTCATGGATCGGCTGCCCCCTGCACGCCCCCGACTGGGGATCGAGCCCGCAACCTGGGCATGTGCCCTGACCGGGAATCGAACCGTGAGCTCCTGGATCCTAGGCCGATGCTCAACCGCTGAGCCACACCCAGCCGGGCTCTCCATTTTATTGTCAAGTGGAGAAATTATTTAAGGCCTTGGGGAAGACGGCGGAGCCACTTGCTATGCAGCGCCTCATTCCTTCGCCGTCACCCCTGCCATGTTCGGCAAATGATTCCTCTATTCTCCTCCCAGCAGGTGGTCTCGCAGCTACACGTGTTCGGCGCATCCCGCAGGGTGCTCCAGGGGACGCAGCGTGGCGGTGGCTGCTGTTTCTAATTACTGCCGTATCAGGAGGCAGAGGAGGGAAAGTCCGCGGGCCTGGGGGCCACGGTGCCAGCGCCGACATGCAGGTGATCAGGTGCTGGGCCGGCCAGCCTGGCTGCCTCACCGGTCGCTTGGGAGCGGGATCTTGCCTTTCCCCAAACAAACCCCACATTGACACGATCGACAGGGACACGGTAGTTAACACCCCCTGATTTGTCGAGCGCCTCGTATGCCCTTGGTGTTCTGCTGGGCACTGGGGCGGGGGGTACCAGCAGTCATAAACGCGGCTCTGTCCTTCAGGAAACGCACGTGATGGCTGGGCACGAGGACAAAGGGACAAAGGAAACGATCGCTCCGTTTGTCCTTCCAACAGCATTTACCGAGAGCTGTCCTTGTGGAGTGCGTGGTCCAGCAGGGGAGGGACAGTAGTGGACATTATCACAGACGGGCAGTTACAGACCAGGGCCGACGCTACGGGCGAAAGTGCAAGGGCTATTCGAGCATAAAGGGGGAGCTGGTTTGCTCTAGGCTTAGGGAAGGATTCCTGGATGAAGTGCTTGTACGTCCCAGTCATGGAAATGGGAAAGAAAGGCGACTCTAGGAAGAGTTTGCAAGGACGTGGCAGGCTGTGTGCACAGATGCAGGGACGATGGCAATGCCGCTCTACATGACTTCCAGGTTTCTCGCCAGAATGACCGCAAGGGAAAGGTGCTCTTGCCAGACAGGGCAGCTGGGAGGGGACGTCCGTTTTGCAGGGGGGCAGCAGAGAACAGAGCAAGTTCAGGGGACAGATGGAGGGGCTGGGAATGCTGTGCACAGTGGGAGGCAGGTGAGCGGGGCCCGGGCAGGGGCGTGGGGGCTGTGGCAGGGGATGGCTCCAGGACGAAGCCTGCACGACGCGGACGCGGGCGCAAGCTCTCAGCCGTGGGAACTGCTCATAGCTAGGGCTTTAAGTGGGAGGCAGGGAACTCGCACTAGTGTGTGGCGGGTTCTGTGCTGGGCGCTTGCACACTGCCGTTGTGTGCGCTCGTGAAGCAGCAAGACTCAGAAACTCCTCACTCAAGGTCATTTCAGTAAAGGGCCTCGTGTGTGGTGTGGCGATGTGATGTGGTGTAATATGTGTGTGTGCCTGTGTGGTGTTGTGTATGTGGTGTGTGTGTGTGTGTGTGTGTGTGTGTGTGATGTGGTGTGTGGTACATGTGCATGTGTGGTATGTGTGTGTAAGGGTGTGTGTGTGTGATGTGGTATATGCGCATGTGTGGTATGGTGTATGTGTGTGTGGTGGTGTGGTGTGTGTGTGTATGCAGTCTGCAGTGTTATTATATTCCAGGGCATGAAATAGCTGGACCACCTGGAGCATGACCCTAGAAGTCAGGAATGGAGCCCCTTCATCCATCTTTCTTGGGACGAAAGGTATCTAATTTCTGCCTTTCTCTGTGTGTCTGTTCCATTTTCCTGGTTCTCTCCGCTGACTATTGGATGCCTTCCTTGCTTTTCTGTGGCCTTACTGTCACTTTCAGTTGAAGAAAACAATATTATCCATCCAATCAATCATCCAGTAAAATTTATTGCCCTGGCCGGTGTGGCTCAGTTGGTTGGGCAGTGTCCCAAGCACCAAGAGGTTGCTGGTTTGATTCCCGGTCAGGACACGTGCTCAGGTTGTGTCTCGATCCCCAATAGGGGGCGTGCAGGAGGCAGCTGACTGATGTTCTGCTCTCACATCAAAGTTTCTCTTCTCTCTCCCTCTCCCTTCCTCTCTCTATCAATAAAATATTTTTAAAAAAACATTGAATACCTCCGATGTTTCAGGCAGTAATTTTAGGCATTGGGGTTGCAGCAGATATCAAAGCAGTTTCTAGCAGGGGAGACGTAGTAAACAAAGATACACTATGTCAGGTGCAATAACACTGTGAAGAGAATAAAGCCAAGTGAGGGTCTGGAAAGTGCCTGGGGGTGGGGTGGAGAGCCGTTCCGGTCACTGCTGCCTGGGAAGGCCTCCCTCTGACCCAGCGACAGCAGAGCAGAGACACGAAGGCGAGTGAGTGAGATCCACGCAGATGTCTGAGGCAGGAGGGCTTCTGGCAGAGGGGACAATGTGGACAAAGGCCCTGAGGGGGGTGTTGCTCGAGGTGTTCACAGAATAGCGTGGAGACGTGGGGCTGCGAGTGGGGGAGGTGAGTGTCAGAGGAGGTGAGCTCTGAGAGGGCGCGTGGGCCAGTTCACGCAAAGCCTACAGGCATTGCCACCAGGAGTCAGGAGCCTTCGGCCCGTTGGGAGTGCAGGAGGGACCCGGTGTGAACTGCGTGGTAACAGGTGTGCTGCGGGCGCTGTGTGGGACCAGGAGAGCAGTTAGGAGGCCACTGCAGTGATCCAGATGAGATGATAGTGACCGAACTAGGCTGGAAGCTGAGGGGTGGTGAGACGAGATTAAATTTTGTATAGTTTTGAAGGTTTAGCAATCGCTAATGGATCTAACTAATTTGTTTCTGGATCTTTTAGTTCAACTTGATGGATGAACTGACCAGAGAGGGAGAAAGGTAGGGTCAAGCAGCCTTCAGGCAGGTGAGGGAGGAAAGATTCTCAGGTAAAGTGGCCCCATGACTGGCATGTCTCCTCAACGCATGCCTGCTGGTTTAATGATGCTCCCGACAGCCTGTGAGGGAGGCATTTTTATTACAATCTTCCATTTTAAAAACTGGGCTCAGAGAGATGAGCACTGTGCCCACAGCCACACAGCTGGAACAAGGAAGAGCCTGGGTTGGACCTTTGGATTCTGTCTGATCCTCAATTCCATGCTGTCACTACCAAGTCAGGCTCGTTGGGGTATAAAGGGAAATGCCAAAGGGGCAGGCAGGGAGGGGTGCAGGTCTTGAAGTCCCCAAAGGAGCATCTGAAGAATGAGAATGTGGCTCCCAGAGCCCTGCTGCAGGGAAGCCAGTGAAGGGACAAGTGACAGGCTGCCTTTGTTGTTGACCAGACCTCAGTGCTGCAGCAGAGAGCCAGCTGAGACAAAAATGACATCAAGTGGCTGACAGGAGCCTGGGAATGAAGAGCTCCAGGCCGCAGTTAGAAGGACGCTGCCACCTGCTGGCAGTGTCGTCTTGGGCAATTACCAGGCCTGTGCCTCCATTTCCCTTATTGTCACGTCAGTTTGAACCAAGTTATGCTGTGTTAAACCACAGAAGTTTATTTCTTTTTCATGTTCCATGTTCACTGTGGATGGTTTCAGCTCTGCTGGTCCAGGTCAAGTTCAATTTGGCCCTGTCTTACATGCAGCCCCTGTCTAGGGCCTTGTCATGTCAGTGGCAGAAGATGCCGAGGTGCGGGTGGGGGCAGGGAGAGAGGAAGAGAGAGAGAAACGGGAGGGGGAGAGAGGAAGAGAGAGAGAAACGGGAGGGGGGAGAGAGTCACCGATCACTCGGCAAGTGAATGGGAGAGGAGAGTATGATTCCCCAGGGAAGGGCAGTATTTACCTCCAAAGGTCCAAAGGCTTTAAGAAGCACTTAGTGGGGCATCTTGGCACATAGTGAGAGCTCAGAAATGATAACTGTTCCTACTATTAACAGGCCGCAGTGCCCCGGAAGGCAATTTGCTGGTCATACCGGGAAAAGCTTCCTTTGCTGTCATTAAGCAGTTTGTCACTAGGAAGGAACAACTGCTGTGTTAGACTCTTCAGCTGCATCATTTCATTCAACCTGTGCAGCAGCCCTGAGGAATGCTAACTGGGGCACTGGTAGCTCCAGTTAACAGATGAGGAAACTGAGGCTTGGAAAGATAAACCTACCTCAAGGTCCCACAGCTCCTGGATGGCAGAGCCAAGGCACTGTTTTAAGCAATACCGCTTGCAGTGGAAAGAGCACGATGCCTGGAGCCAGCACACCCGGGGCCAAATCCCAGCCCTGTCTCTAGGGAGTCCCTCCCCACGACCCAGTTCCCGTACTTGTAAGATGGCGACACAGCCACCCTCTCCCAGCCTCCCTGGATGGTTGTAAGTCTCAAACAGAGGGAGGCATCAGTCACGCAGATGTTCTGCTATACCTGCCGCCTAAGCAGAGAGGACCCACGATGCTGTTACTGCTTAATTTAAAGGTAGAGTCTCAATGGAGCTTGGAAGCAACAGTTATACTCATCTCCACTCAGCTCAGCAAACCCTGAGAGCCAAATCAGGGCCTGGAGTTGTGCCTGGCAGATGTCAGAAGAATCTTGGCGATTTGTCCTAATTGGAAGGGGCAAGGGAAATACATAAAGCATAAAAGGATTCCTGTAGCCCAAGGAACAGTGAACAATACAATGGAGACATCCTTTCCCATGAACTTCAAAACCTGGGAGATGACTGGATCAATGGACTGTCATTTTGAAAACAGCCAAAGGACAGGGAATATGGTGATAATCCGCAGGTGCATGACTTACCAGATACAAATCATATAACACCGAGACACTTTCTTTCCATCACATGATAACCGGGCTTGGCTTGGGCCAACAAAAAGCAGATTTAGAGGAATTTTGAACCTTGATGAAGAAATAACTCTTACTGTAGCTTTCTCTGAATCCTAACTTGGGGAAGCAGCAAATGCACTAGTTCTTCTAAACTGGGGCTAGGGGGGCTAGAAAAGGGAAAGAAAAATTGCCTCTCATTTGGAATTTGCTTATCTCGGGAACAGGGCTGAACTCACCCCCTTCCTACCAAAGGTGAAATTCTTCCACTGAGACAAGGTTGTCCTGGGGCTGCTAAGCTGTGGAGGAAGAATGTTTATTGATTGAGTTCGTGCATTTTACAAGGAGAGAAGTGCCCTGAATTGCTCGGGATCTTTTTTATGGTGTAAATGTTTCTTATAGCAAAGTGTTTTGTTTTTAAGCATTAGCCTTCCATAGCCTGGTGGTCCTCTGTTGCCTTGGGCAAGGACTTTATTTTTCTAAACCAGATACTGTACCAAGAAAATGTAGGGCAGATGTACAGCCCTCCTCCCCTGCAGTCTCCCTTCCCGGACCCAGCTGTGATCCAGGGCGAGACCTTGAAGAACATTCCAGTCTGGGGGTGCAGCTCTCTTGCATAGCCCTTAGTGCCAGATGCAGCCTGGCCCCGGGGTCACTGTGGGTGCGTGCCAGGGCTGATTGTTTAATCTTGCACTGTCTGTCTGATATATGAGTAGGAGGATCTGTCAGATGGGGTTTATCTTGCCTCACAAATAAATGCAATAAAGCCTTGGAGGGTCATGGTTTGCAGCACTCGAGGCTGATAAAATGTCCACAAATCTGGAGGATCTGATCTGCCCAGGTGGTACTTACATGATTATTTATAGTTTATGAGCAACTCTTGTCTTTCATTTCTCCACTGATATTTACTGAGCACCTACTATGTGCCAGGCACTGTGCTAGAAGCTGCTGATATAAACATAGTTAAAAGACAGCCCTGCCCTGGCTGGTGGTTAGAGCATTGGCCAAGCACTGACGGGCTGCAGGTTTGATTCTTGGTCAAGGGCACGTATCCCTGACCCTGGTCAGAACACATGCGGAAGGCAACCAATCTATGTGTCTCTCTCACATCGATGTTTCTCTCTCTCTCCCTCCTTCCTTTCTACTCTCTCTAAAAATCAATGGGAATAATATCCTTGGGTGAGTATTAACAACAATAACAAAAAGACAGCCCCAGCTCTTAAACGCCCAGAGTGTGGAAGGGAAGACACACGCACACACACAGTCTGGTACAATGTGTAAAATGCAGATGTGGGATGTTGCAGGAAAAAGTGGGAAACTGCTTCTTTCAAGAAGAAGCTTGCTTATCTGGGTCTTAAAGGACTCAATGAGTGCTTCTCAGGGGGCTAGCCCGGAAAGCCTGACGGGTGGGAGCTGAACCGCATGGACTGAAGGTAGATGGCGTGAGGGACCCTTGAGGAAAATCAAGGTGCTGTTACTAAAAAAAGGGAACTGCATGCTAGGCAGGCAAAAACAATAGCAGTTTTACCTCCTGAATTTCCAACAAGATGTAAACTCCTCGAGCTGGACACCTGGGTCACAGATTGGTTTTGACTCCTCCATGGCAAGGGAGAGCCCACGAAGAACACTTGCTGTGGACTCAGCTGGCTCTTCAGCTGTGTGTGGCCTTGGGAAGCAGCTGTCAATGCCGACTGGCCTGAGAAGAGGCTGGGGAGTTGTCCCTGAAGCCCCGTCTCTTTTGTCCCTCTCACTGGCTCTCCCTTTGTGCCCCATGGACTACAAACACCTTGTACCTTTCCACCAGGGGGGCCCTTCACTGTCTTGTGAATTGGGTGGCTACCCCTAGAGGCCTAGTTAGTTCCTGGCCAGCGTCAGCTGCTCCAGCCAAAGGGCCACACAGAGCTGCCTAAGAACTCCCCTCACTTAGAGCTCAAATGTCTTCCAATTGATGGAAATTGCTGCACTAGAAAGCTTCAGAAATGTACTTGTCATTAAAGTGACAGGAAACCACTCAACTCTCAGCTCTAAGTTGTCTTTAACAGGTGATGAAGGTATTCGGGGTTTTCACACTTTATGACTCAAGGCAGACTGGTAGGGAAATGGGGCCGGGTGTGGGAGCGGAGACAACCCCTGGAACAGGGGGGCCTTTGGAAGCAGAGCTCCATTCTGGGACAGGCCACCATCAGATCCAATGTCACAGATGACCCAGTTTCTTAGGTACCTCTTTCAATGGTTCCTTGTTCAAGGGAGAAAGCCTGCAGCTGAGTGGAAAGAGCAGCAGCCCAGGGGGATCGGGAAACTGGAAGCCTGGGCCCAGCTCTGCTCTGAATTGGCTGAGGCACTGTCTGTGTCAATTTCCTCACCTGGGAATTGGGAGCTGGCCCACCCATGAGGAGTGTTGTGGGGGGTCTCTCAGGATATTAGGTGCTCTGAGCTTCATCTGTTTTGTTCATCTGTCAGTGAAAGAGTTTGGCTCAATCTCTAGGCCCTTTCTAGCTCTGAATTCCAATAGCTATTTTGAAAAATGACAAGTTATGATATAAACACTTGGTATTATTATTATAGTTGTTCTTATTCCAAGTGGTAAACTAAAGGCCTCACTAAGGTACCGAACAACCTGCTATTCTCTACTGGCCGATGCTTAGCAAAAGGGAGCAACACAGTTCAGAACTGTGACCGACCAGGTGCTTTTCTGGGGAACAATATTGTGACAGCCGGCTTGCAGAGGGGACTTCCATGGCGGAGAGAATCAATGGGGAAATTGCCAGCATCTCACCCTGACAAGTTATTGAAACTCATTTAACAGCCAAAAGGATATTTTTGCTAAGGAATGGTTATTATAGTAAAAAAAGAATTAATCTTTTTACTAGATCAAAAAAAAAAAATCCTCTAAGTGTGGACCCATGCAGGGTTACAGAGAGAAGCAAGACAAGATCCTTTGTTCTCATGCTGGGGAAGCAGGGCACCCGAGCGTGAAGCAGGTAATAAAGGCAAGTTAAATGAGAATATAATGCAATGCACGCAGGATCCACAGGCCGTTCCACGGCTAGTTGGTGAATGAGGGACAGAGAGTGGTCTGTGAGGGTGGGAGCAGAGCTGTGGTTAGGAGCCAGGTTCATGAAGCTTGAGGTTGAAGGACACACAGTGAGTGGCCAAGATGGTCACCTCGCTGGGTCCCTGAGAAGCAGAGGTCCAGGCTGGCTGAGGAGGAAGGGAGGTGGCATGGGCTTCATTAACCCGGAGAAGTCATTTCGCCCATATCAATGCCCTCTTGTGACTTCACAGACTTCACCCTGGGACTTGGCAGATTTTGACATCTCCTAATAAATCATTTAGGAACGAGGCCTCTGCTTTAGGAAATCGTTTGTCCAGACGGGAAAATTTCCTGTTTGTATGTTCCAGGCTCTCTCTCGGAATGAGTAGGAAGCAGGAGTGGGTAGGAGTATCGTGCAAAGAACACTGAGCTCCAGAGGGCCTCACCTTTGGATCTTCGACAAGGCACTTAAACTTTAAGGGTCTCAGTTGTCTTATTTGTAAAATGGGGTTAATTCTCAGTCAGTGTGAGCCTCTGAGTCAAAAGGAGATACTCTGTGGGAAAGCTTTGTCAACTGGAGAGCTGCTGTTGCAGCTGAGACATCCTGTGATGTAGCTCTGCACTTACTGGTTCTTGGAGTCCTGCTCCCTCGTCTGTAGAATGGCGGTGATGACACACCTGCCATGCAGGCCATCCTGCAGAGGAAACGAGGCCGTGTGTGGGGTGTTTAATGTGCGGCCAGCTCGCCGTGGGTGCAGAATCCAGCCGTTGAAAGCTTGGTCATAAGGAAGGTCTGAAGCCCTGATGGCAAAGACTCCATTATAAACACCCTGGTGACTGTCACCTCTGGAAAGGATCTAAAAATTAAAAAAGCCTTTGGTCACCTGTTCAGTCCAGGGATTCACAACAGATAGATATCTTTAAAGAGACAGTTCTTTAGCAAACTGGCGCAGACAGCAGCCTACCCTGATCTTTCCCTCCTCTTTGTTGGCCCTTGATCTGGGCCAACAAGGAGCAGGTGACAAATAGTGAGAAGCCATCGGAGAGGACCCTCAGGGACTTGCTGCCCATAAGCAGCTCTGCCCACCTGTGCATGTGAAGATGGCCCCTCCGTGGTCCAGCAGCTGCACCACCGGGGGCTGGAGATGATGCCAGGTGGTCCTGCTGGCCTGGGGCTCTAGGGTGGTCGGGTGCTGTGAGTTTTGTGCCGAGCAGGCCAGGAACCTTGGTCTGTTATTTGTCTCCAGGCTGGCCAGCGCTGTGTGCTGGCTCAGGAAACCTCAGACTGTCCAGCATCAAAGCCTGGTTTGCCTTTCTTGGGCACTTGCTTGGAGTCTTCGAGGCTTCTCTGCTTTTTGAGAGATATTCCTGATTCTACCCACCTGGTCCCATTTCCTTCTCCATCACTCAACTGTGTGGGCTGCCCTCAGAGTTTCACCTGAAGGGTTTTCTCTTCTCTCCTCACCGCCCACGGGCAATCCCACCTACCGTCTTGGCTTCCACCATCACGTCACGCTGCTATCCGGATTTCTGTCTCCAGTCCCTGCCTCTCTCCTGAGCTACATGCCCATATCGCCCATTGCCAACTAGCCAGGTTCACCTGCAGGTCCCATATAAACCTCAAATCCAAAACGTCCCGGATGGCACTCAGGGTTTCTCCTACAGTTTGGTCTACAGTTAGGAGCCAGGTTGCCTGCTTCACAGGGGAACATTTCAGGTGAAGAGAGCTCAGTGTGTGGCCATGACACATCTTCCTGGAGGTTCCATTTTCACTGGAAGGTAAGTAGAATACTATAGAATAGAATGCAAAATCTATATTAAAAATTAAGGTGGGACTTAAGGCTTTAAAGAAAATGTGTCTGCAGGGTTTGCCTCAGACAATGCCCTCAGTTCTCAAAGGGGTACAATTTTTTTCTTCCCATAAAGGGCCCAAGTTACCTGGAATTAGAGCACAGGCAACGAGGTCTTATAGATTAAGGAAGAGAATGAAGGGTCCCAGCCAGCAGGCCTCAGTTGTCATTGACTGAATGTGTTAGCTGGGGTTGGTCAGCAGTGGAGCCCCAGAGAAAGGAGCGTATTTCCACGCACTCACCAGGGCAGGGGGTGTCTTGGTCAGCAGACATCCAGGCAGGTGTAAGGTGGAGACTGGGTGTGCAGGAGGCCTACCCAGCCAACCGTGAGCATTCCCACACTGTTGACAAGAACATGTAATAGCAAGTTGTCGGCTGCAGGGGAAATTTTAATTTTTCCTCTTAGTATCTGCTCATCCCATTTTCATTAGTAGCTCCCATTAATGTTTGAGATTAACCTTCCCTCATTCTAAGGCCACATATTTTAGGTGTATGGTCTGACCCCCAACTTAGGGGGTAGACCACGAGATGAGCCAGGCTAATCAGCACGCTTCAGGCCTGTGATTTCAGTGTGTGAATCTTAGAACTTTTGCAGATTTCCTAGAGAAGAGGCTTGTCCTTACCTAGTTTGGAGTTGTGAGTGCGAGGCTGGAGCTGCTGCAGCCATCTTGCCACCATGTGGAGAGAAGTTGTCTGAGAATGGAGTCAACCATGAAGAAGTGGGGGCAAGAGATGTAAAGAGAGAAGTGGGATCTCTAAGCTCCTTCATTAAGTCATGCCTGAGGTCAGCTCTACTGGCTTTCTTGGTTGTATGAACCAGTAGATTCTTTTTTGCTTAAGCAAGTGGGTTGGGTTTTCTGTCACTTGCAACCATAAAAATGCTAATGACACTTACACATCAGGCCATCTAAGCCTGAGGGCAACTACACATTTGTTTCTTCTCATGTTCCTTGATTTCTTTCATTATCATCAAGCTGCCTTCTGATTACTGTTGATTTTCCAAGTGGGTCTTCCCAGGGAGAGTGAATGTACTGATCACATATGTTCATAGACTTTTCCCATCCAAATAAGAGGTTGTAAAACTTATTATAAGGAAGTAAATGGGTTTTCTGACTTTACAATTTGGTCACTTGAGCCTGGTTCCTTAGAGAAGGTACAAATTGGGCTTCTGGCTTAAAAGATTGAGGGTCAGTTCTGGACTGTGGAAAGCTGACCAGAGTAGTAAATGTAGGCTCTGGGCCTCTTCCCTTGAAGAACCACCTGACAATAATGTATCACAACAGGGCAACAGAACCCTTTTACCTCCTGTCCTTCAAGAGCCATCTGACATCCTCCTCCTCTCTCCCATTCCTTCAGTGATCGTCTACCAAGCTCTGGGTGTACATTGTGAATAAACTGACAAAAGCCAGCTTACATTCTAGCGAGGGGAGGCAGATAACAAACTAGACAAATACATAATACAAAGAGCAATAAATGTTTGGGGGGCCTGTAATGTTTTAACAGGATGGTCAGAACAGCAACTCTTGACCAAAGACCTAAGGAGAGTGAGGAAAGTAGCCGGGCAGTCACCCAGTGAGAGTGCCCTGTAGAGAAAGCAGCCAGTGCCAAGGTCCTGGGGCAGGAGCTGACCTGGCAGGTCTGGTGAGGGCTGAACAACAGGAGGTAAAGTTAAAGAGAAGGAGACCCAGGGCATGGGGGCACGTGGGGGTCAGAGTGAGGATGTGTGAGGTGGGAGCATTTGAGGGCTCTGAGCACACAGCAACACGATCTGACTCACACTTGGGTGGGATCCCTCTGATTGCCGTGTCGTGGATGGATTACAAAGGCCCTGGGCAGAAGCAGAACACCAGTTGGGAGGTGATGGTGGTCTGAACAAGAACAGAGGTTGACAAGACAGGATTTGCTGACAGGCTGGATCCAAAGTGAAGACTGAAGGGGTTTTGTTTTATGATGCATGCATGTACATATGTGTGTATGCATACATGTATGTATGTGTGCACATGCATGCTTGTATTTAGCCTAAGTGCTGCTGTGCCAACTTTGTCCATGCTACAATGAGCTCCTATGTCGTGGCAAACTCAGTTATTTGAGTTTCTGTTCCTCCCACTGGACTGTGGGCTTCTGTAAAGTGAGGGCTTCTTTCATCTTTGTTTACTCCAAATCTGTGTGGGAGACATTTCTGCAGGGAGAAGATTGTGTGACAGAACAGAAAGAGCCATGTGACTGGGACTGAGCAACTCTCCTTTGGGAGCCCCACTGAAAGTGCTGCGCAAGGAAAGGGGGCGGTGTTTCCTGACTGGCTGGTGACACAGGCAAGCAGTGCAGCTGTGGAGGGAAAGCTCAGGACCAGGGTTTGGTGGAGCAGACTCACAGGAGACAGGGCTCTGGGTGCATGGACTGGGCATCGTGTCAGGAGCACGAGTGGGTGATCTGCCATAGCATGGAGCAGAGCAGAAACCAGGCTCTGGGGGCAACTGGCAGAGGCAATGGCCATGAAGAACACCAGGTCGGCAGCCCGGTAGAATGAGGTGCCCCAGGCATGTGTCACTACCTAGGGACAGCAGAGCGACAGCAGATAGTAGATAGAGGACAGGACAGAGACTGGAGCAGGACTCTGATTGTAAATGGAAAAACAGTGTAATCCAAAGGCCCTCCCTCCTTTTGGAGATTCCTAAGGAGATACAAGAAGGCAGAAGACTGAGATCATGCACCTGAGGAGGTGGTGGACATTGACCTAGAGGGCGTACTACAGGCTATTAAAGGGACCTCACCTAGGATAGGACCTATGGGGATGTTTTGGTTTTCAAGTGTTTTTTCTATTGAGCAGTTCTGTTGATAACAACCAGTCTCCTCTGTTCTCTAGGGGTATTAGTAGTGCTAAGGTGGTTTCATTCTGGTTCCAAAACCCTTTTTCGTTTGTCTTCTCTTTAGCTCTGTAGCTTGTTGATGTCCCATATTGACCCATGTCCCTTGCTGGCCCCTGCGGGTCAGCAATGTATTAGTTGCTCCCCTACATCAAAGCTTATACAAGGATCGTTGTGTACTCTCAGTCTGTCTTCAACTGTTTGTAAAGTCTAGGCTTCGATATGCAGGGTGGGGCAAAAGTAGGTTTACTGTTGTGAGTATGGGAAACACAGTTTATTCTTGTATTATTATTTATTAATTATTGTAGTATGTTTTCATACGAACATCTGTAAACCTACTTTTGCCCCGACCCTGTACATGGACTTCTGCCTCAGTTGGATAGCCTTAATCAATTTGACTTTTTTAATTTCTTTTTTTGTGAGATCTATGTCTTCTGATTACAAAAGAAATACATGCCCATTGTCGAATGCAATTGATTTTCTAGGGCTTTTATTTTAAATTTGCATTCACAGGGAATGCCCATCTGGGTAATCTGGGAGCCGCCGGAGGGGCATCTCCTTGAATGCAAATGGGTCCTGTGCAGCCTTTGCTGGTGAAAGCGCTTCTGGGGAACCAAGTGTTCACAGCTGGGTGCTGCCCGGCAACCTTTCTCATTGTGCAAACATCCTGTCCCTACAGTTGTTTTTGTCTCTCCCTTTCAGACATGCTTTTAGCAACGACAGCTGGAGTTAAAAGACGTTCACTTACCAGGAAATGCGGTCTTGCAGGGGCTTCGCTGCCTACTTGTTTCATGCGCTTCTCGTGAACAGCGTGCGTGTGATTTGAAGGGCTACCTCACTGGTATATAATTGTGAGGTTCCTCCGTGGGCTGACTTTATTGGGTACACTCTGGTTTCTGAGTATGCAAGGCTATTGCACTTACTTTCACTGGTCAGAGCAGGAAGAACTAGGCAGCTAACAAAGCACGCTGTATTGCCCGCTGCATTTTCCTGTACCCTTTCCCCCTCCAGCACTCGTTCAGTACTGTGGGTCGTATACACGAAGATGACCTGTCCTCGTAAGTGCCAGGGAGAAGGGAACAGCATTTATGCAACATCCAGCCTATGTCACTCACGTATCTTCTGTGACGCAGGATCCTCACCACTACTCTGAGGGAAGTATTGGCCCTATTTTATAGGTGTCCCTGGTAGATGCTTGAAGAAATAGGACTCAAGGAGGTGACGTACCTGCCCAAGAATATTGAGTTCAGTCACCCCAGTTGCTGTGACTTTGGATAAGTCTTTAAGTACTATTTTGGAGCCAGGGCCAGAAAAATTGCAACTCAGGAGAACAAGTTAAGTTGTTTAATTGTTAAACTGCAAAGACCAAAGTTGTTGATTTCCTGTCCAGGTTATTTTTTCAGCTCTTTCTCAACTCTACTTTTTCCTCGTCAACAGCCCGACCAGCCGGTTGCCCGGGGATTGACATATGGCTGGGAGCAGATTTATGCGAGCAGAGACAGCGCAGCCCAAGGAAAACCTACTGGCTGGGCTGATGGGGTGACAGCTTGGTAATGGACCTCTGAGAGTGTATATATGAATTAAGCACCTTTCATTTCCTTTGCTGCGAAAACATCAATTAAGCTTGAGTAATCCATGGGTTTTCCCCATTTTCAGGCAGAAGAAAATCAGCACAAATTGGCTGGCGTGTTTTTTCCTAGGCTTTGATCATTAATCGTCTTCAGCTCTTTCCTGCCGTGCCCACCTCCAAAAAACAAAAAAATAAAACAAAAAACCCCACACACTGCCCTTTCTGAAGCCCACTACAAACATTTCCCGGGAAATTTGTTCGGTCCTGAGTATAATGAAGACATACAGTCCATGTTTTGAAGGCTGGTTCTATGGGGAAGGTGCCAGTCTGCTCTCCTTAGGCTGGTAGAGGACTTATCCAGAGCCCTTTTTTGCAGGTTGGCCAGACTGACTGGCTTTGAAATCACAGTCTGGTCCCTGGCTGGTGCTGCCCTGCACTTGAGCCAAACAGATGTGTCTCTGCAGGCCTCTCCATCTGACACCAGCCAGAGAAAGCCTCATTTGTCTTTGAAAGGCCTCCCTTAACCCACACTCCTTTTTTTGAAATGATGCTAGAAATACTGTGCTGCAAGAACTGCTATCAGCAAGTATCTTTCCCTCACCTCAGGCCCCTATTCCAGTGGTTTGGGCAATTCTGGACCCACCTCAGGACCCATCTTGGCTACCTGGGATGAGCAGGCTTCCAGAAGCCATCTAGCTCCTCCTGTGCTTGTAGGGAGGGATATACCCACACCTTCCAACAGAATGTCCCAGGTTTTCACACAGGCGATGAGATGTGAGTGCCAAACGAGTGGCCCTTTACACATGTACTTTCCTTTTGGTCCCCACCACAGCTCTACTGGGTAAAGTTAGATGGAACCTATGAAACCCCTGATATGCTACCTCCTTTGTCCTGGAAAAGACACAATTTCATGAGGTTCAACCTAACAGGTATTATTAGCCCCTTTTTCCAGATGAAAAGTGGTTTATAATTTTTTTTCTACTAAGTGGAAGAATCAGAATCTCTACTCGGAGTTGAGTGATTCTAAATCTCCTTTTTTTAAAATTATTTTTTGAAGTTGCAAACCATTTTAATCACACACAGGAGCCTGTTTACCTAGACATCATATTTCATACATAATAGAAGCCTTCCATTAATTTCCTTCACTTTCTTCCCAGAGAGATGCACCATCTGACTGTGGTATTCATCACCCCCATGTGTGACTTACACGTTCATGCCATGTAAATGCACCCCCCAACATGTGATTGCAGTGTTTTGCATTTTCAAGTTTTACTTAATTGATACCAGACTGTGACTTGCTTTCTTTTTTTCCTTCCGTGACTTGCTTTTTTATGTGCTAGCTATCTACCTAGGTTGCTGTAAGTTCACTTATTATAACTGCTAAATGCTATTTCATTATTTGATAAGCCACAGTTTATTTATCCATTTCCTGGTTGGTGTGCATTCTAACCGGTATTACCCACAGTGCTGCACAAACATTCTTATATGTGTCTCTTTGTGTGTCCGTTTGAGAATTTCTCTAGGAGTGGATTTCACACACGCACACAGAGCATGCACATCTTTAATTTCATTGATTATTTCTGAATTGCATGCTTAAGTGGCTGTGCCAATCCACCCTCCCACTAGCCACATGTGAGAATTTTCTTTTCTCCACATGCTCATCAATGCATGGTATTGTTAGACTTTTGCATTTTGCTGATATGATGGTGTAAAATGGTATCTTGTTGTTTTCCCCATTCCCTTTCCCCCTTTCTTTAATAACTTCAAAAGAAGAGATGCCACACTTGCAGAGGCGATCTCTCTGTGTGCTGATTTGTTTTCTTGGGAGAGAGAAGGAGTGGCATTGGGCATGGGTTGTGTTGAACCAGCCATGCGGATGTTTGCTCTGTACCACGGACGCCCGAGGTTCATCTCACCCAGCACTGCTGCCATCCTTCCTATGCCTGAAGAATTTCCTACAGTGAGTCCTGCCTCCCTAGGATGAAGCCATAAACCCTCTTCACTAGCCTCCCAAGGAACCAGATTTCAGCCAGGGCTTTCCACCTGTCAATTAGACATACCCGTATAGGACAAATTTGGAATGTGACAAGGAGGTGTTGTGTGGAATTTAGTTTGGCAAAACAATAGAACAGCCTGCATTTGGATGCCCCAGCGATGGAGCTCCCCATGGTAGCGTCCTACAGCCAAGCTCAGCCACGATCGCTGCCGAGACAGGATTTCCCCTGGAGCCGTGGAGGTGCAGTTGCACACCATTCCAGGGTGCAAGCTTAACTCTCTGGCCCTCTTACATATTCCCTGAGCTGTCCCTGATTAGATTCCTCTGCTGCTTAAACTTGCTGAAGTACATACTGTTTGCAGCTAAGAATCCCATCGTCACACTCACTTTCTGAGGTCTTACTATTTGCCAGTGCTTCACCCACTTATTGCTCTCCATCTCTCAAGCACTCTGCAAGGCAAGCATTACTAGCCCTGTCTTAGAGATGAGGAAACCAAGGCACGGAAGAGAAACTTACCGGGGGCAAGTGGTAGGGCTGAGCTTCGAACCCAACACTGAGACTGCAGAGCCCCTTAGCGGAAGCTCGTCTCCTCCCCCCACAGATTGCTCTCTCTCGCTTTTTAAATTATTCTTCATAGCAATCACACAAGCTGCAATGATCTTATTTATATGTTTACTTATACTGTCTCTTCCAGCTGACATAGTGACTTAAAGAGCAGGGACCAGCCCTGTTCAGCATTGTATGTCCAGCCCCAAAATCACACTTGGCATAGTAGGCACTCAAGTATCTGTTGGATGAATAAATGAACTGAACCAGTCTACCATGGATTCTTTGGGGGAAATAATCCTACCTTGCATTTCTACCGAGCTCAAAACACTTTCAGTGCTCTCTTGCATGTGTCCTTTCATTCAATAGTAACAGGTTGCAATGCCTCGTGACTCTCAGAACTTGAATCTAATGCTGCTTGTCCTTTCTTCCTAGATATTTCACATCCTTCCAATGTCTGTTCAAATGTGCTGCAACACCTGTCCCCCGGGACTGTATCCCCACAGTCACGATGGCTCCAGGATCTCTCGGCCCAGATGGAAAGACTCGAGCTGCAGAGCGACTGCAGTTGACAGATGCTCTTTCCTGGGCTAATTGCATCTCTTCCAAAGCTGCGCTGTGAACCAGATCTCAGCCCTCGTGTTTGTGTGAGTTCATGGAGCCAGGATAGTCTCAGCTTTTCACCTGTGAGAAACTTGAGGCCAAATGGCCTCTGTGGATCTGTCAAGCATCTGGTAGGTGCCAGCTGTTCTGTTTCTGAGCCCATTCACTCCACTCAGGCTTCTTCCTCTCATTGCCCTGTCCCATAGATTCTCTAACCCGTGCTCCTTTGGGCTAGTGTCCCATGACCACTAGCTCACAAGTAACTATGACCAAGCATAAGTTCTCCATGCCCAACCCCTCCTCCAGCCAATTCCCTGGAGATGGTTTGGGTTAGCTCTTCTGTCTTTCTCTTCTGTCATCTCTCACTCACTCTTAAGGTCCAGAGTGGAGAATTATGATCGGTGACTGGTTCCCAGAATTACCAGCATTGTAAGACCCAGCTCTGAGTCCCTCCTCTTAAATGCACTCACATGGTTAAATCCTAACACTAGGACGTTTAATGGGTAGAGAGAACTCTGGGGAAAAGGAACCCTGAAAGGCAGAGAAACACTGACTAAGTCATGAATGTTTTAGCTCCCCCTGGATGGTGGTAAACTGCCCGAGGTCACACGAAGCGCGTGTGCTTTTAGGGTTGGCCAGGCCTGTTTGAATGCCACTTATTCTGCTTACCGGCTACGTGAACTTGGGCAGGTTACCTACCCCAACCTCTCTGAGGCTCAGCTTCCTCATCTGTAAGCAGCTATTGTGGAGCTGTGCAGCTGAGAGATTATGTATGTAAGTCACTCAAAGATCAGGCGCTGCTCTTACCAAAGCCAGGCCAGCGCCTGACTTGGAGCGCTCTCCACTCCTGGCTCTCTGCCCTGCCCAACACACAAACACACGGACACACACAGAGGCACACAGACACACACAGATACACACATACACACAGATACAGGCACACAGACACACAGACACGGACACACAGAGACACACAGAGACAGACACAGATACACACATACACACGGACAGATACAGACACACACAGACATGGGCACAGGCATAGACATAGACATAGACATTGACATAGACATAGACACACAGGCACAAAGACACACAGGCGGATACACCCCCCTCCCCACACCACACATACATATAGACACGCCATGTGCATACCATACTCACACAACCCAGACACACATACACACAACACATACACACACACCAGTACATACCACAGACACATACACATTCCTCCCGCATACATGCCCCCCCCACATATACCTCCACCCCTATATACATACACCACATACACGCATGTCCAGGCCAGTTGCCCATCCACTCAGCTGACTTGGTAAAATAGGAGACTGTATAATCTGAACCCCTTAAAGGCCATTTTGATTTCCCTGGGAGAAGAAAGGATGCAGTTTTATTCCTCTACCTGAGAGGTTCAAGGAAGCCAATGCAGGAAAAACAAAGTAACAGTTCAGGAAAGAGTTTCAAAAAACTAATAAAAACCCCACCAACTTTGCTATTTAGTTATAGTTCTGCCCCAAAGGTCTTGGGGAACAGCAGGCCCAAACTACCGCCTGAAAAACAAGGGTTTTTGGTGATGATTTGCCTGCTGTTTCACAGGGAAGTTAAGTTGGCTCCTTGTTGTACTCAGATGGACTTGCTGGAAGAGATAAGAACCCTCACAGTCACATCACCCTAGGATTGTATTTATATTCTCCCCAAAGCCCCGAATGTTGTGTGATTATGTAGCAACGCTTGGGCTGTGTCACAGCTGACAGCCATCTGCTCTTGTCAAGCCCCGTGAGCTTTGGCAAAATAGGAACTTGTTTAGATTCACACTGAATCATGGTTTGGGGCTGCATCACTAACGGGGCTTGTGAAAAACACAATCAATTTACTGGCGTATTTTGTGTTACATGTTAGGATCTTTGGGAGGCAGGATGAATAGATACACCCGTTTCCAAGGAGGGAATTTGGTTTCCTGAGCATTATGGGGCTCAGCCCCGACATATTCTCTCACAATATCCACATGAGCTGGGTGCTGTTTTTCTCCCCATTTTACAGGTGACAAAACTGACTTAGGTAGGTGACCTGTTCAGGGCAACACTCCGATCAGCGGTAGAGGCAGGATTACACCAGGCAGCTCAGCATTGGCACCTGCGCTCCCCTCTCACGCTATACAAGATGTTGTCCGGGGCAAGGTCAAAGGCACGCTATCAGGAGGAGTTAGCCTTCCTCACACGAGACTAGACTATGTTTTCTACAAGAACAATTAATGTTCAATTGGAGTTCCTGTTGGAGGAGCACACTTGCTTCTTAGGCAAACCAGTGATAAAATTGGCCCTGACTCTCACGGGTGGGAATAACCTGGGGTCTGGCTCTCATCTCTGCTCTCACTTCAAGCACTCGGGTGATTCTTATTGGGATTATTGGCATTTGGGATGGAACAAGACCGTCCTGATTATTGTTGGGTATGTAGCATCCCTGGCCTGGAGGCACTAAATGCCAATAGTGTGCCCTGTCATTGTGGCTGATCGGAGTGCCCCCTCCCCATGTCCCAATCCTCCTGCCCTGCTTAAGGGCCAATGAGAGGGCATCTTGCTGAAAGCTGAGATGCTAGGGTCTGAGGGCACAGTGCCTTCCCCTGTGGGGAGGGACGGAGTTTCCATTGTACGGAGGAGGGGGAGAAGGCTGGACCGGGGACCCGAGGAGAGGGCTGCATGGAGGGGGCAGGGATGGGGAAGGGGAGAGACGGAGGTCCAGGGAAAGGGGCCTTCATGAAAGATCAGGTTTGTGCAGACTCTCTCTCCTTTGTGAGCTCAGGCAACCTTCTCTGCTTCCCTTGGCCTGCTGCTTTCTGAGACCGTAGTCTGCTCTGGGCTTGACCTAGGGGAGGTTGAGTGTGCGGAAAGGATTCTGGGAGGGGCCACAGGTGCTGCCACAGTGTCTTGCAATGGCTCCAGCTCAGAAGGAACTGAGCAACCCCCCTTTCACCTCATGGCAGGATCACCTCTCAAGAGATCTCTGGTCCTGCTGCGGCCCATGGACACCTCTAAGGGACAGGGGCATTGTAGGTATGGCTGAGGGATTTTAGGAGTTTGCCCCAGTTGGGAGAGCATTTCAGATATAAAGTCCTATTTAAAATTGAGTTATATTCCCCTTTCAGGTGAATCTCAACACAGTTGCCAGAGTGACCCTATTAAAATGTAATTCTGCTCAAAACTCTCCAATGGGTCCCCATTTCACTCAAAATAAAAAATCAAAGTCCTCGCAACTGCATCCAGTGTTGTATACATGTTGTCAAGGATTACTTCTCTGCCCTCTCCTCCTTCAACTATCGCCTCTCACTCACTCTGCTTCAACCATGTTCCTATCCCTTGAACATATCGCTGCTGTGCCTCAGGGCCTTTGCACTGGCTGCTCCTCTGCCTGGAATGCTCTTCCTCTACATACCTGCATGGCCTCTCCCTCACCTTTTTAAACTCTGCTGAACTGTCACCCTTTTTAGGAAGGCCCATGCTGACCACTCTTTCAAACAGCACACAGTCCTTCCCTGATCCCTAATCATTCCTACCCTCCTTATCTTATTTATATTTTTCCATTGCAGCTGCCTCCAAAATCTAACATATTATTAGCTGATGTATTTGTGTCATATGTGAATCTCTGTCCCCTCCCAAGGACACAGTATCCATGAGAGCAAAGATTTTGTCTGACTTGTTCACTGATGTATCTAGTGCCTAGAACAGGGCCCGCAGGAGCTTCATCAATACTCTTGAGCGCAATGTTTCTCGTAAGTTGGAATTCCTCTGTAGAAAGGGGCTCCAGGGGTCTAACGGACATGCTTTTCAGTGCTTCTCACTTTCATCCGTGCTGGCCCTTCTGTCAACGCACATGCTTTCTGTTTAATCCTTGTATAGCCACAGTACCCGAGAATCCAAATGCCCGCTGCACAACCTCGATGCCTTCTCTGCTTTGCCGATGGGCTGCGCTGGCCCAGTGAGCTGCCCTGCGGAGCCGGGTGACAGCACTGCTGGGGACACTCTGCAGGGCTCTCTCCCCGCCCGTGTCCCCTGGGCTTCCTGGCCTCCTGCCCAAGCCCTGGCCCGATAGTCCCTGAAAGAGCACCCTCCCCCCTCCCCCATCGTTGAGCGGGCATTCTCGGGGCGCAGTCCTGGCTCTCCTAGAGCCTGTCTTTGTTTTCTTCCTCGAGCCAGAAGTTTGGGGACCGAGAGGCGGAGGCATGAACGAGAAGCGGGGCCTGCAGCCGCTCACTCCCAGACTGGAGGGTCCACGGGTCTCTTCCAGGCTGCGCATGACGTGCTTTGTGTTGAGTTAATGAAAATGACACAGAGGAGCCAGAGTGAAGACAAAAAAATGGTGCAGAAATTCTACAAGTTAGAATTCTTTAAAATTATAATGAGCGTTCAGCATTTGTGCTGTTTGCTGGGCTGAAAGAAACACGAAAAACAAAGATCAAGGATTGCCTTGTCGCTGGGCTGATGATGTGTAATGCGTCTATTTTCCTCACTGCGTTCAGCTTTCATCTCAGTCTGAGATCCTGCTAAACTCAGGAGGTTGCCTTTGGGTTTTCAACACTGCAGGGGATGATCTAAATCTAAATAATAATAAAAAGCCACTGCTTTTATTAGACTTTTATTTTATAAGTTGATGGAAGCATTTCATATACGCATTAGGTTTTGTAACCCAATCTGGGTTACTTGCTGAGTCCCGGAGGGGCTGTTTCACTACCTGGGAGTTCCCTGGTGTTTGCATTATTTCTCCAAGGCAGAAGGAGAAAATGCTTTCAGTGAAGGCGGAATAGTGTTTTATTTGAAAGAATTCTGTTTAAGGTAGCGAGCTTGCGCACACACACATTATAACTTCTCTCTCTCTCTCTCCCTCTCTTTCACACAAGCTATAGCATAAAATTATAGAGTTTTAGAACTGAAAGGACCTTGGAGATCATCTATTCTAACACTGGCATGTTACATATGAGCAAGCTTCTGCCCAGACAGGTTAAGTACCTCATCCAAGGTCATCGGGTGGAAGAGACCAGACTACAATTCAGGCTTTCTGACTCAAGTCTAATTTTCTTTCTGCTACACCACATTGCCTCCAAAATAAGGTAATGTCTATGAAATCATTTTGAAAACTAGAATCCATTATACAAGTATTGGGTGGGTAGAGGGAGCATGAAAATGAGTTTCTTCAGAGACAAGCCCGACGAGCTTGGGTCCTTTTCCAAATGAAGTAAACTTATGCTATGTGAATCACACGTCATCTTTCTAATCAGGCTCCTGGCTATGGCTTCCAGTAAGTGAGCACCAAAGGGGCCAAAACAATGCAGTCTTCATTCAAGGACAATATTTATACAGTATCCCATCTTTTTCCTTCCTTCTCACCCTCCCTGTCTACCTCCCTCTAGTGCCCATTTTTAGTTACTGTGGGTATGCCAATAGGCTGCATACACCCATTACAAAATATCATGTATTATTTATTAAAATTATCTGGCCTATTTTTTAATATCAGCAGCTGTTATCAAAAGAAAACTAGAATGCTTTTATATCAACTGGAATAATTCGCTGATATAAAGACTCGGATACTATTTTTAAAAGCCTTTAAAATAGTTCTGTGATTAGAAGACTGAGGACATATCTAAAGTTTGGTTATTAAATTGTTATTAATAGATTGAATCATACAAAAATCCTTACAACTAATTTAAACGTTTTAATTATATGGAGACATGAATTTTTCAAGGTAGAAGGCCCATTAAATTATCTAACACATGATTCATTAAAAGCATTAATTACTTCTTTAACTACTTGGAATACTGACAGTTACTATATATTGTTGCAAATGACTTGAGGGATTAAAATTTTATTTTGGTACTTTTAATAAGTTAATTCACTAAATAATTACAGTAATTGTAAATAGTTTTTCATTAGTCTTATGTTGCCCTCTGTGATATATATATATTTCAGTCCTCATGCATTATAATTTCTTTTTCTTCCCTGAAAGAAGCTTGGCCAACATTTCAGTATTCTAACCAGACTCCTTGTGTGTGAAATATTGGCAAGAACGCTCACAACTCATTGGAAGAAAATTCTTTGGTAGTCTTGCCTAAAGGCTCTGGATCCAGTAAGACAAATAGGTTGCTAACAAAGTCTATAAACTCCAGATCCCATTTGCTGACTTAAATAAATCCATGCAAAAGTCTGAGTGATATTTACAAATAAGAGCCTACGTTCCGCCGCATTCCCAGCTCTTGCCAGTCTGTGACAAATGGGTCAGTGAGCACAGAGAGCGGTGGCACTGTGCACCTTCCCCAGGCCACCTGGGCACCTAACAGGTCAGAGCTGCACCGTGTCTGACAGGGAGGCCGGGAGAAGGGTGGGCTGAGCCGCTTGCCAACGGTACCCGCAGGATCGTTACGGTAGAACAGGATGAGCTTTGGTAGATCAAATCTCTGACACGGAGGCGGCGGAGGGGATAGAGCTCTAACAAGCTGAGCACAGAATACAAGGAACAGGAAATGCAGGTCAGAAGCTCTGAGGTAGCAGCAGATGTGGCAGGGAGATGGCATTTTAGGCAGACAGAGAAGTCCTGTGGTCCCAGCTGGGAAGGCTGGACCTCGAATGCCCACTGTCCACTAACAAAGACACCCAAGCAGAGCATGTTTCTGGTGATGCCCAATCTCCCAAAATGGAACCTGTGTGGACAGCCTGGCAAAGCAGTGCCAGGTAGAGCAGGGCTCTCAGGCAGAGGTGGCCAAGGGGAGGGCGAGGCAGCGCCAGCCAGAGACCCTGCACACACTGGGCTCAGCTGGGCATCTGTCTGGGCACCTTGGATGAGAAATCCGCCTGTGAGGGCTTCTCTCTTGCACCGGGTTTTTCTCTTTCATTTAATTGACAGCTTCTCTCTCCCTTTGGTTTGACCAGCATGAGAAGAGAGGGAGGGATGAATTAGTTGAAGAAAGCAAATACCTTTGCTGAGAGCTTGGAAGCCTTTTAAAGTGACAGACGTGTGGTAGCTACTGGGTGTAACCTGGGATTTACTGCCATAAATGGGTCAGGTGTAAAAAAAGGTGGCCCAGCCAGTGTGGCTCAGTGGTTGAGTGTTGACCCATGAACCAGGAGGTCACGGTTCGACAGGGCACATGCCCGGGTTGAGGGCTTGTGAGGACCGTGCAGTAGGTGGCCAATCGATGATTCTCTCATCATTGATGTTTCTATCTCTCTCTTCCTCTCCCTTACTCTCTCTGAAATCAATAAAGACATTAGATAGATATAGATAAAGATATAGATATAGATATAGATATAGATATAGATATAGATATAGATATAGATATAGATATAGATATAGATAGATATAGATGATATAGACATAGATATAGATATAGATGATATAGACATAGATTTTTTTTTAAAGGCTTTTAATGAATGCTGAAGAGCTGAGAATATGTTGGGTAAGCCCTGAGCTGCTGAACTATCAATTCTAGGATATGGAATTGCTGAAATCACTGGTCAGCCAGTGTCTTCCCTGGGATGCAGCTGACGGATTCTAAAAATATCTTTGTATCTTTGGGGAGCCTGTGTATGACTTTAGACTCACCTTCCCCTCCCCTCAGCACATGGTGTTCTGAGAAATGGGTTGGCAAGAAAGTCCAGGCTGAGAATTGATGTCCAGGAGAGAGCTGTGATTCTGCAGGTCAGGTATTTTACTGAAAGCATCCTTGCCACAGGCATCTTTGCTGCAAACATTTTCATCACGTAACTAATTGGCCATGGGCAATTTTGCCTAAAAAGGAGAAAATCATGACTTTATGAAAAATACAAAATATTTGAATACATTTAAAATGTGTGTAGATTAATAGCAATCCTGCTCAAATAACTGATTTTATTTTGGGTCGTACTTAAGTACCTGCCTCTGAAGTCTCCGGTTACATAGTATTATGTGAGGGTTTTGTCTGTCGATTCTCCTCCTTGTTCAGCGTTACGCTTTTACTTTTTTGCTAAAATTTCTCCCAACGCTAAGATGTGCGTTGGTAAATGAGCTTGGTTTTGCGTTGCCTTCTGCACTGTTTGTTCTTGGCATATTGTCACATGGCTGTTGATAAAAGTTCCCAAGTTCTATGGGACAGGTGGACTAAGATTTATATCATATAAAAATGAAAGTACTTCATCAACAGAGACATGGAACCAAACTGTCAACCAATTATTCTATCTTTTTTACAGCAATTGAGATTCATCAATGGAGAAATGAAAGCAAATAAGAAAAACCCCAAACTGTTATTTGATATTTTTATGGCAGTCAATTCATCAGTGGAAAAATGAAACCAACCAACCAACCAACCAACCAACCAAAAACCCAAACTGTCAACCAGTTATTTTATCTTTTAATTTTTTAATTTTTTTTACAGTAAAATTGCCTTATGGTCAATTAGTTATTTGGCGAGATGCTTGTGGCAGTGATGTCTACGGCAGAGATGCTATAGTGAAAGTACCCAGAACAGTGACTTGGGGGCAAATAGATAATCTCATCTCCTTTACATGGAGGGCTTGGCCGCTGGGGCGCTGGAGAAGCAGAGAGGGATTCCAAGGCTTGGCGAGTTCACTGTGCAAGTCCTTGGCAGGGCAATAAATCCATGCAGCTGAGAAAACTGTTGACTTATAGCGCCAAACCAAGCAAGTCGGGCCCTAATAGACTGATGCTGGTTGGCTGCTTCCTTTCTTGAATTTGGTTCTGTTAAAATACTGATTTAAGGCACTTTTGATTTCCCAAACTCCTCTTAAACCTGTAAGAGGAGGTGGTATAACCTTGGCTTTGAACAGGAAAGGCAAAGGGAGTGAAGGAGGAGGCAGTGAGGGTTTAGTTCCAGGCCCCAGACACTGACCTCCTGGGGTGGGTGTTTCTAGTACACCCAGGTGGCCTGGGGCTTTACAATAGGCACCTGAGTTTAAACTGGCATCAGCTGGGGGTGTCAGTGGAGGAGAAGGTGTGTATGTTGCCCTCCTGGAGCATGTAGTCAACTAACAAATCAACAAACGAAATCAGAAATATCTAGAGATGTTTCCTTTCATTGGCATAAGAGAAACTGTAAATTAATGTGGCCTGCACAGTCCAGCGAAGCACTGGGGGTCGGAATAGGAGAGGCAAGGAAGAGAAGTAGACTCATCTGGGCTGGGCCTCTGGGGTAGAGGGAGCTTGACTTAGGCTTTTTTTTGTTAATCCTTACACAAGGATATTTTTTCCATTGATTTTCAGGGAGTGGGAGAGACACACCAATTGGTTGCCTCCCGCATGCACCCGGAGCGACCTGGGATCGAACCTGCAACCCTTGACCGGAAAACAAACCCACAGCTCTTCTGTGCGTGGGCTGAGGCTCTAACCGCTGCGCCACACCAGCCGGGGCTTGACTTCGGTTTGAAAGACGGAAAGAGAGGCTGGCCCCATGGTGGCACTCCAGACTGTGATGCTTCAGGACAAACGGAGCCACAATAAGTGGCAGGAACTTGCTCGGCTGAGACTCCGGACTCCCCCAGAAGGCGGGGGAAGCTCTTAGCCAACAGCTGGAAGAAGGGGAGCTGGTGGAGATACCGAGGCAAAACTTACCCGGGGGAGGTTGCTGTGGGAGCAGAAGGCACAAGGAGAATTAAGAATAAAGAAGGGAAAGGAAGAGGCTAATTTGCGACTGTTGCCTCTAAATACCAGGCAGGCCTGGTACGTGACATTCTTCGTGTCCCTGAGTTATCCACGGTCCTCAGCGCCCTGGGCGAGGCGCCACGGAGCGCAATGCGTCCTTCCAGGCCCGACGCTGGCATCTCCGAGGGCTGCCTCCTAAACTACAGGCTGTCCTCTGAAGCTCGGGGGACCCTGGCTATTGGACTTCATAGGCGATACATATTATGTGTTAATTGAGCCCGTGGAGAAACAGAAACTAGATGTAAATAACAAGCACGGAGGAAAGGCTTCCCAACTGAAACTGCTGAGCACGAACTGCTTGCCAACAGCTTCTAACAAGTTGCTAAGCCGGTTGCAAGGATCCATTTAAAAAAGAAAACAAACTTTTCTCCGAGTTTGCATTGTCTGTGTTTGCTGTTGCTGTTGCCGTCGTCATTGGCTGCTGTCAGTCACTTTGCAAAGCCAAGATGTAAGGAACTGTTCAGGGCCTTTCTGACCTCTCCCTGGAGGACACTTGCTCCTTCTAGAGTATTCTCTGAGGCTGGGCTAGGACTAGTGTTAAAATGATCCTGAAATGAAGTCCTGCCGCTTCCCCTGGGAAAGACGATTCCATGGTTAGATCTCATCACAAAGACAAGTTCCCCTTGTTATTCTTGCCCAACTTTCTGTTCTAAATGTCATCCCGGCAATCATTAATCACAATGAATAGCAAGTTATAATTAATAGAGGCCCAAATCATTCAAGTGGAAGATTACTCTTTTGAGTTCTTGTATTTTTGTCTTGGAAGATGTCCTTGAGTTAATTATTTAGTATTTGGAATTTTTTTTTTTTTCTTTTAGCCACAGTCTTGTTTCCAGAAAGAACAAATTGATCACAGCACTGTGGGGGATAAGGGGTTATGTATAATGTATGCAGGAGACAGATGTTAAAAATAAAAACAAGGCTCAGGGGGGTTTTGCTGCTCCCCCCCCGCTGGCTTTTGAAAACAAAAAGGGAAGCTGCCTGTGCTCAGAGCGGGGCCAGATCCTAAGGATGCTTCTAGGGCACCAGTGAAATACACACCAAGAGAGGTATGACCATTGTCAGGCTCCCCTAGATGTGGGACACAGCTGGTGAGAAGAAGAGGGAGTTTTCAAGCTTAAGGGAGGGCTTGGTGGCTGCAGGTTCCTTGAAACCTGCCATTTAGTGCACGGAGGGATCATATCTTTTAGATGAAGCCATCCTGTGCCCCCAGGATCAAAAACCTACATCCACGTTGGGGACATGGGACATCAAGTACTAAACCAGAATATGGAGGCAGCCATTCAACGGTGAGGCACGTAAGCGCGCAGATTAGAATCATACAGCTGAAGCGTCGCTGGTTCTGTGGCCAAGGGGGAGCGGCAGCGAGTGTGGAAGCTTCCAGATCGGCCTCCCTGATCCCTGACCTGCTGGCATCACCTTGGCAACTGAGACAGCTTAGGATCATGTTCCCAGGTACAATTCATATTAATGTCTTACATTATCTTGTTGGTCTCATTTGTGCCACTTGTTTTTGAAAAGGACACAGCTGTGTACTTATTCCCCAGACTCAGCAACTACTGGGGTTACAAAGCCCCAGAGAGGAGTCCTAATGCATCTGGCTCCAGGCAGTTTTCAGCATCTCTCTGGCATTGGATTACAATGCCTGGGTCGAATTCCTGCTGACCTGACTTCATCCTGCTGGCCTTGGGAAAGCCCTGATTCCCAGGATCTTCATTGTGATGGATTCTGTGATGGAGAAATGGAGCAGCTTGGGCAGCCAGCCTGGAATCCCGAACTGTGCAAGAGTGGGGAGGGAACAGTGCTTAAGGCAGTTCTAAAATTCATTCATTCGCTCCTTCGCTCACTTGTTAGGTATTAACAATTAGAAATTCATTCTAATAATGCAGTTTATTGCAGGGTGAGTTCATGTGGCTTTTAAAGAACATTGTTTCACAACACTCAATCTTTCCCCATTGAATTAAATTGTTGGTAAAGATGGTTCCACTTCTCCACCCCCAAATCCATATATAATTCTTAATGTAGCTTTGCAGCTTTCTCCTCGAAGAGGAGGAATCTCTCTCCTGTGCCAGGATTTCGACTGCTCCTGTGACTTGCTTTGACCAGTAGAAGGTGGCAGGAATGATAGCCAGTTCAGACCCTGGGCCTCAAGAAGCCTTGATCACTTCTGCTCTCTCTTTAGAACCCTGTCTCCTTGACAAGAAGGCCAGATGGTGTTGTCCTCCATGTGGAAAACTGCCCAGTTGTCCCAGCTTGAGGACATCCTAGATCATCTTACAGCCTGCTGACCTCGAGACACATTGGAGAGCCCAGCCAAGGTGAGGAGAGCTGCCTACTCCGCTTCCAGCTCATGTCAGTGCATGAGCCCAGCGGAGGCCAGACAATTTCCCAGCGGACCTGTAGGCTTGGGACCAATAATCAGTGTTTACTAGTTTAAGCTACTAGGTTTCAGGATGGTTTGTTACACAGCAATAGCTAAGACACACACACACACACACACACACAAGCAGCAGGAATAGCTTATATATGCATCAATGCTTCAGTTGGCAAATAGAACCAAACCCCAAACTTCCCATCAAGTATTCCAGATGCATTCTTAGCAATGAGTAGGCAAGGCAGAATCTGTCCACCAAGCCTGGAAGATTGATTGTTACCAGGAATTTCAAAGACGTTCATTAGCCAAGGCCATGGGAGGTAAAGAAAGTTGTGGCATGACTCCTGAGAAACCAATCCTCTTTGGATAGCCCAAGCAGGGCTGGTTCCCACAGTGGCCAGACTTTCAGAAGGGGTGGGGAGTTGCTATGACAACCAGCACATTCTCATTACGCTGCCTATTGCTGATTTTGGCCAGGCATCCATCAGACACACCTTCAGTCCTGTTGGCAGCCTCTCTCCCACCCTTCCTGCCCCCTCTGTGGTCCGCAGACCTGGAGCCACCTAAGAGGAGGGTTTGCAGACCCCAGTGGAGAGAGGCTGGGTCTCCAGTGCTTCAGGATCACTGAAGCCTGTCAAAAGGACTTCTAGTTGTAGTTGGGCAGGCTCCTACCTTTGCACAGGAGCTTCGCGCAGCTCAGGGGTGGTGAAGGGGCTCAGGAAAGCACCACAAGGAGAGGCTGGTCTTGGCCTCACAGGGGGCACTCTCGATCCCACTTCTGCAGCTGGACTGTGGCCCTAGCGCTGGCCTGGCCAGAAAGGAAGCAGGGCCTGACAATTGGGATGTGAGGTGAGCCACAGTTGCTGCCTTCTCATAACCCTGATGCAGGGGTTCTTCTCCCCTCCATGTCTGAAATTCCACCATTAGAGTCCTAAGTGAAAATAACCACGGCCCCTGTGTTACCTCATTTGTATTTTTCTCACCCATGCGAGGCAGGTGATATTATCCTCACTTTTGAGAGGACATGGAGGTATAGGGATGTTGCCTAACCTGCTTGAGGTCATGCTTTTTGTAAGTGACAGAACTGGGATTTGAACCCAGGTTTCCTGGTTTGTAGGGCGCAGCTATCACCCCCTGAGGTACACCAGCCCAGACAACCAAGGGGCAGGGGCCACTGTAATGAAGGACCACTGTGAGCCATAGCCAGCCAGGGGGAGTGGGGCAGAGAGTTACATGAAGTGGTTTAAATCAGTGTCAGCTTATAGTGAAAGAAGATGAGGCCCAGGACCCCTCAATTGTTCAGGATGGGGGTGGGAGCACAGGGTGGTTCGGATACCTGTCAGGTGCACTTCTTCAGCTCCCACAGCACATGCACACCTCGCTCTACCAGGTGTCATGCTGTGGCCCCATTGGTGGCTTTCTAGCCTCCTGTGAGACCCCTGTGAACTTCTAGAGATGAGGGCTTATGGCATATTTATTGCCCGTGGTAGGGGGACTTGATGGCCACAGGTCCACAGCAGGCCTGGGGAGGCTTGGCCGAGGGGCTGACATGTCGGGCAAGATAGGTCTAGTTTGGCCTACCTAAGGTGGCCCCCAGACTGGCTGGCTGGCTGAGTACCCACCGTTATTAGGGGTAATGCAAAGTCTCTAAGAGGACAGATAAGTCTCAAGTTCAGAGTAAGGGGAGACTCTGTTTGGAAGCAGCACAGAGGGAAGGCCAGAGAGAGGTGTGGTTTGGTCTGGGCTTTGAGAGAGGGATAGCGTCACTATCCATCCCTCGCAACCTGTCACCACCTTGGTAGAGAGGCCTGCTGGCTAGGGAGTAGTGACGAGAGTGTGAGAGAGACTTGCTCCTGGTACAAGTTTCTCTCCCTTCGAAGAAATGTTTCAGAACAGAGGGCTCGCTGGGTGGCTGGGGTGCCAAGAAACCAAGATGTCGTAGCGATTTCTGCCGATCATGGTCGGCCAGGTAGGAAGGCTCCTCATGCGCTGAAGCAGTGGGAGGGGGCACTTGGGGCTGTCCCTGAGGGCTGGCAGTGCTGGGATGAGGCAAGTTCAGAGCTGGGCTGGAACCTAAACCTATAGCAGGGATTCCTCCTTGTGGTTCTCGGCCCAGCTGCCTCAGGTTCCCATGCAGGTTCCCTCGGAATGAAGGGAGCTGGGCTTGGGGATGTTTGTCACCAGTGTCTCCTGGAGATGCCCCCAGCGCACAGAACTGGAGAACCGCTGCCTGGGGAGCCCTGCCCCAGCCGTGCCAGAGCAGCAGGCATCCGCCCATGCAGGCTGCGAGGCCAGGTGGGCAAGCACAGCGCTCCCTTGGTCTTTACAGTGGCCCAGTTCCCCAGACATTCCATCCATTATACAACTGGCTTCCAAACATATCTGCATGTCAGAATTACACAGCCAGGTTTTTCTAAAATATTTATTTTAAGCCACCATTCTAGATCAACTAAAATAGCATCTCATAGGATGGGGTCCAAGAATCTCCATGCGGACTTTGGTACTCAGTCAAGTGAGGGGATCACTGGGCTCTGCCTGCTCTGAGTCACACACAGGTGACATGAGCAGGTGACCCATCCTTAATTCAGTGCTCAAAGATCAAAGTCCACCACAGTTCTTTCAGTGTATTTACTCAGGGTATGTGTTTTTTCTTTTTAATTTGGGGGCGCTCTGAGTCAACTAATTATTAAGTTTTTGGAAACCAGAGGGAGAACAGTGAACATGAACTTGTAGGAGGCAAACTGAAACAACGCACCATCTGCAACCAAATCAGCATAAATTCCGCAAATGGCATCACGCTGCCAAGACAACTCTCCGAGGCTTCGCTGGCTGCCTCAGCAGAGCGCGGGCCCTGAAGAGGTTCAATTATCCTCCACACATGTCCTCTCAGTGAGCCCGGCAAGAGCAGGGGCTGGAATAGCTAATAATAAAGTTCCCAGGGATTTAGAGTAAAGGAAGGGCAGGCAAGTCAGAACCCAGCTTGCATTTCTGTTATAGCTTTGACTGCCAATAATTAGCCAATAATTCAATTGTGATACTTGCATTTTAACCTAATTGAAAAATGACTGCTGAATGGCTTCATTATCAAGGACACACATCACATTTGGATACCCATTCATTCATTTGACAAGTATTTGTCCATGATGTGCGAAGTACTGGACAAGCCATATGGCTTCTGCTGTTGAGTTGCTTATGGAAAGGAAGGGGCGATATTGGAGAGGCACTACAGATAAGCAGTTTAAGGGAGGTGTTATTCAGCTCTGGGGAAAATAAGGACCTTTTAGGGAGGCGATGGAATTTGAGTATGGCCTTGGGAAATAGGTTGGATTTACAGATGCATAGCTTAGTGGCCTTGGGGAGGAGGAATGGCAACATGAATGAGCCACAGAAGTAGGTGGGTGTACAATAGGTTTGGAAACAGTGCCGTGTCCTGTTTTGTGTTGTTGTTTTAGCAAGAATTGGAGGGCTCTAATGTTAAGAAGATGATGATGGCAACTGAAATGATAACAGGCCCAGAGGAGGGGTGCTCATGAAAGACATGACCAACTGATCCTGGGAATCTTTCCCATTGACTCTGGATACCGACTTTCCACACTGCCCTCCACACAGCCACCCCCAGCCATTAGCCTTGGCTCAAGAGGAAAAGCTCATTCCTCACTCTTCTTTGCCCTTTTGAAGGCCAAGGAATCAGCATTTTATTCTGGAGACAATGACTAGAGGAAACATCTCCCCCCACCCCAGTTGAAGGGGTGATATAATCAAACATGATCTTTTGGGTGATTGATCTGACAATAGAGCCTGGAAAGGACTGGGCTGGGGGCAGGGAGGAGTTGAGGCTGGGAGACCAGTTAGGAGGCTGTTGCCAGAGCTCAGTAAGAAGTTACAACAGCCACAGTTAGGGAAGTGGCAGTGATGATGGGGACAGGAAGGAGAGGACAGAAGCAGGAGACCTTTAACGGGTAGAACTGGCAGAACTGGAGGCTCCTCTCGTCGAGTGCTGGGGCCTGGGAGTGCCATAGTTCCAGCAGACGACGGGAGCCCAGAAAGAGAAGTTTGGAAATGTGGAGCCATGGTCAGGGAAAGAGAGGAGCTAGCCATGTGCATCTGGGAATCATGTGCCTGCGGACGATGACCGAAGGCAGAGGAGTAGATGAGACCACGAAGGGAAAGACTGGAGAGGAAACAGGCGGAGGGGAGGGCAGGGAGAAGCAGAAGACGCTGGCAGCCTGTGCACTGAAGCTGTTGCAGGATGAACTGTGCTGGTTTTTATCCCCTTAAGTCTAACGGTTTCTGGCCTATTTGAAAATATCCCCTTTCATGCCTTTGGTAAATATAGCCTCCCGACCCCCCCCCCCCCAATCTGTCAGGTTCAGGAAATGACTTGAAGCCCACACACCAGTTGATAGACATCAGTGGCTAGTACCTGGGGACTCTTGGATTTTGTTGCTATGCAGATACCTGGCACGTAAGCATATGTGGAGAGGTGCTAAGGAAACCCCTCCTGGCTCCAGGAGCCTGCTGCTTGCCTTAAAATGCCCCCTAGACTAGTCAGCCCTGCAGTCTGGATGCTGAGTACAGGGGTGGGGGTCCTAGAGCTGGCCCAGTTGGGCTTCTAGAACACGGCCTCTGCTTCCAGCCAGGGGAGCTGCTCACTTCCAGTCCCTGCCCAGTGAGCAGGTGGCTTTGTGGGGTTGAAAGAGCGTGCCTGGGACGGAGCTTTCGCAGAGGCTCACCGATGCCTCACTAGAGCATCCTCTTTGGCGTGAAGGCTGAAATGGGGGCACTAGGCAGGCACATCGAATCCTGAGGCTCCCAGTGCACAGAGGCAGAGCGCTGTGGCCCTGCGTGTGCCCAGGGACCCCCACCCAGTGTTTAACTAGCTTACTACCTCGATGGACCCGAACCAGGCTGCTGAGGCAGATATCAAAAGCATTCTTAGGGATGTATGCTGAAAACCCCACACTTTCAGAGACGAGGTAACACTGTAAATTCAAGAACAAAGGTGAACCCTCATGTTGATGCCCGAGTTATCTTTAAAGCTCATCTTCTCGGCCATCTCTGCGGTACCCCTCACCACCCAGACTCCTCCCGTCCCTAAGCTTCCCTAAGCTTTCCCGTGGGAAATCTCGTCCCTCCGGCTCTGCCACCCCCGCACCACCGCCCCTCACTTTCTTCCCAGGGTCTGTCTTGGCCCCCCTTATGTTCCTTCGCTGCCACCTCCCTTTTGGCCCGGAGGGACTTGTGCTCTTCTTGGAGCGGCTGTGGGTGGCCACAGCTTGGCTGGAGTCTCCTGTTTCCTGGCAGGTGACAGTCCTGGTCTCCCCCACTTTCTTGCCAGCAGTGTCAGCCACACTCATTTCGGTTGCTGAAGGCATTGCCTTTGTCTTTGGATTAGCTACCGGTTTTGCCCTTCTACTGAGATGACTTTTCTTTACTCCTCCCTGATATCATCCTAGAGAGGAAATAATAATCATTTTTGTGATAATAGTAGCAGTAAGAACTAACACAGATGGCAGTTGTTGTATGCCAGGCAGTGTCCTAAGAGCCTTCCAAGGAGAACTGATTTTACCCTTACGATAACCCTGAAAGGTTGTGGTGGGCACTATTATCCTCATTTCACAGATGGAGAAACTGAGGCACAGAGGTTAAATACTGTGCTCAGGGTCCCCACAAAGCCCTGAGTGCTGTACCCAGAGCATGGTAAGCTCTAGATAAACACTGGCCGCCAGATTGTTACTATTATTGGTTCGTGTCTGCCTCCAACTCATTGTGATGTAAGGAAATGCATCGTCTTTCTGAGTCTGCTTCCTCATTTGTAAAATACGAATCATCTTCAGCCCCCTTCCGATTGTAATCTTCATGCTCTTTGCTCATCTCATTCCTGCTTTTCTACAGAATGAGTTCTGTTTTCCCAGGGAGTCTGTCTCTCCAGTGTTTCCTGGGTTTTGCACAGAACTAATTGCTTGACTACTCTGGAAGCTTCCAGAAAACAACTTGAAATGATGCCCAGGGGGCATTTCGTGGGCTTCCCTTTTTATCAGAGGACAGTGGAGTCCAAGCTATCTCAGTTGTCTCCAAAGCCTTCATTAAACCAGGGTGTGATACTAAATCGATGTTTTCAACCCAAATTCCCCCTGGAAGAGGCAAGGAAAGAGACATGAGAGGCTGGGGCAGTCCTCAATCACACTTCTCTGGTTTGATCTCGAATCTCCACTGCATTAAGCAGACTAGGCTCCACCACCTGGGATTTGGCCAGCACAAAGGTTAGAATCAAGGCCCCCCCCCCCCCCCCCCCCCCCGGCCTTCATAAGGTTTCCTTCTCTTGGGAGAACCACAGTCCCAGAGAGTGTGTTGGTTTTGCTTCCTGATCTGGTGCCATTTATAGGCGGCTGAAGTTCTGAGCTCCCAGCCCCCTGAGAGACAGGCAAGCCCATGGGCTGGTGGTGTGGGCTTAAGACCATGATGCAGGCAGGATGTTCTCTGATCCTGTCTTATAAAGTCCAGTAAAACGACATCATGGGGACACTGGAGTCTCTGGCCAGGGTGCTGAAGGACAGAGTGTTAAAGAGAGAAACTGTCTGAATCCTGCAGAGCACAGGGCCGTGTCCTTGCCAAGCAACACGGTGGGAGCCTGCTGGGTATTAATAGCAACAGCTAACATTTATGGAGCGCTTACAATGTGCCAGCTGCTGTGCTAAGCACCATTTAATCCTCACAATGACCCTCTGAAGTAGGTTTTATTATTATTATCACCATCCACACTTTGTAGAAGGGGACACAAGCTAAGAGAGGCTGAAACACTTGCCCCAGCCACACAGCAATGCCAGGCTCTGACACCAATGCCCCCTGCATTGCACTGCCTTCCTTCTGAGTCCTCAGTGCTAAGGACTCCCCAATGCAGATAAGGGGACCCAAGGACAGCCGCTGAGAGGGGACTTCAGGGGACATCAGTTCCAAGTCTGGGTCTTGGTAATGCAGGTTCTGAAGGTTTGTTCAGGGGGATCAGGCCTGGGGAAAAGAATTCCTACTGATCTCAAACAGGATTCAGGACACTGTGCACAGATGTGAGTGTACAGGGTGATTGAGAGCAGCCATCTGTGTAGCAGTCCCTCCTGCAGACGGCCTGCTCAGGAGACCACCCAGCAGATTAGGATGTTGCTCAGGGGACGTTTCCACCAGTGAATAACATTCCTTGAGACAGCTTCCTGCCTGGCTTACTGGTGCTGGTCTCTAAAACTCAGGGTGCCTTCTTTCTTGCTCATTACTGGAGATGTTCCAATGCAATCTTACTCTCCATATTTTATTTTCCAACATCCCTCCCTAGGCCCCCAAAGCTTCTATCATTACAATGCTGCTTTAAGAAAACCGTGGTAGAATTTCTGAGATTAATTTTATTTTACACCAAGTCATGAAAATTTCTGCCTCCCAAAGAAGAAACAGAGAGAGAAGTGGGTTAGGAGGCAGGATAGCTGGATGCCAGGCTCAGCTCATCTCAGCTCCAGGTGAGCTGCCTGGTCCCACGCAGGTCAGCCAATGAGGGGTTAACTGGAGACGGTCCGATGCTTCCATTTTACTCCTTGGCTTGGAAGGAGCTCAGCATATACTCCTGCCTGGGGCTGGGATGGAGAGACTATTAAAGCCCCTGCATGGAGAGTATGGGAGAAAGGAGGGTGTCAGGATTACCTGCTAGTAAAGTGATTGCACACTTGGAGATCTGAGCTTCCAGATCTCATCAGAGATATTTGACTATTTTCAGTATTTCAGGAAAGCTCTTGAAAATGTACATTTATACAGATAATAATGTATATGCTAACAAAAATGTGAAGTTTCTTTGCCTTTGGCTAGAATTATATTATTAGCTCGACATGGTAACAACAGTTATCTACTGCTAATCTGAAAAGTTGGTTGGCAGCCATCTATATCTTGAATAAATAAGAAGTAGGGAAGAGATAATCACATGCGCCTGTCATTTACACCTGTCCTGTTACACAGCAGGTTGGAGGTGGCTGAATTACTGCTGGATATATTTTTTTAAATTGTAGAACAACATTGTAGGTAAAACCTAATGAAAGAACTAGAAGTAAATGAAGGGTTGGGGGCTCTTTGTGGTTTATTTTCTCTCATCTCAAAGGTAGGTGGAGGCCGAAGGTGAGCAGAGGACACCTAGAGGCCCCTTGGTAAGGGGGAGACTTGGGTTCAACTTCATAGTCAGGGATACTCAGGTCTAGAAGATACAGTTTCAGAAAGAGGTTGGGGGTTGTCAGCCCTTGAGGATTTACATACTGAATAATTAAAGAACCCAGGTGAGCATAAAGCACACGGGTGGCTTTATCAGAGGTAGAAAAAATCGTCTTCACCCCCACGTTGGAGGGGTATCGATGAAGCTGAACCCAAGTCTCCCCCTTACTAAGGGGCCTCTATCCAGCAGTAATGCAGCCGCCTCTGACCTGCTGCGTAACAGGGCAGGTGGAAATGACAGATGCATGTGATTATCTTTTCCCTATGTAATATTTATTCAAAATATAGATGGCTGCCAACCAACTTTTCAGGTTAGCATTAGATAACCGGTGTTATCATGCCTAGTGGCAGAAGATTTGATGCAGTGCCATAAAGACCTTATCATTTTATAACCTTTACTATTTCACAAGTGCTTTAACCGTCACCACGGCCCGTAATCCTCACACCCATCAGGTGAGGAAAGTGGGAAGTTGCTAATATTCTCACTTGATAGGACCGCAACCGATGTTTCTCAGAGGACTCGAGTGAGTTCTTTTTTTTTGTTAACCCTCACCCGGGGATATTTTTTTCCATTGACTTTTTTTTTTTTTTTTTTTAGAGACAGCGGAAAGGAGGGAGTGGGGGGGAGAGAGAGATTGAGAGAGAGAGACATCGATGTCCTGACTGGGGCCAGGATCGAACCTGCAACCCAGGGAGGTGCCCTTGACTGGGAATCACACTGCGACCCCTCGGTGCGCAGGCTGGCGCCCTAACCGCAGGGCCACACTGCCCAGGGCCGAGCGGGTTCTTACTCCCCATGGAGGGGTTGAGGGGCGAACCCTGGCAGTGGCAGTAAAGGTCATGTTGTAGGTTTCTTTGCTTAGCCAACTTCTTTACTTTTCCATCTGATACCTGGGCCAGCCAAGGACTGCGGAGCCCTAGGACCCTACATTCCTGCTCTGCCAAGAGGACTGAAAAAAATAAAAGCCACCTGGGTAAATAAAGCAGCCGGCACACAGGAAAACTGGGGACCGTCAACCGGGAAGCAGCCTCCTTTTGCCTCACTGATCCCAGCTGCTTTTGTTTTGCTGGTTTGTTGCCTCTGTGTCATTTACTTTCTAGACTTTTGTTCCCTTCTGTTCAGCTTAAACTCTCCTTCTGGGTTCACTCAGGGGGTCAGCTTCTACCCAAAGCCTCACTTCCCTTCTCGGTCAGAACACAGGCCCGACCCAGAGGCTGGGGACTGACCTGTGTCCTCCAAAGCCTGCAGGTCGCAGCTCTGCCGTCCCCAGGGCAGAAGCCCCCCCTTACCAGCCAAGAGGAGGAGCTTAGCTCCTCCTTTAGGTCGCCTGCCAAATCTTAATCCCAGGCCCCTGCAAACAGCCCCCTGGGAGGCTGAGGGAGGAATTGCTTCATTTCCAGGCAGCCAAGTGGATAGATAGATGGTGAGAAGCATCTGCTTTGGAAATGCATTTCTCACGGCAAATAACATTTGCATAACTGCGCCTGCAAGGATCACCAGGCATTTGCTAAGTGAAACAGAGTGCCTTTGCCTGCCTGACCTTCACCTTGCTCCAGCCCCAAGATGGTCCGGGGATCTGGGACCCTCACCTTGGGGGAGGGACTCTCCCCTCAGCTCTGCCCTCAGAGGGCAAGGCCTTCTTGCCCTGGGAGAAAATGTCTCTTACATACATAGGATCCAGGTTTTAAGCTAATTCTGATCTGGGTGGTCCTAACCTGACATGGAAGCAACGGCAATGGCCCCTAACGTTTCTATTTTCGCCTTGCATAAGCCTGCAACATAAGAGATGATAGGCCATTTTAATAGATTTTTCACTATATGACTAAAGCACTACATCACTCGTGCACTTTCCTCCTTTGTCTTTGTCTCGATACCTTCGTATATGTGCCTTCTCCCTCCCAAACGGTGGTAAGCTTCGGGCAGGGAGAGGCTGTTATCTTTTCCGACGCTGAGTCATCTGTGCACATGGATGGGCTATGCTTAGGTGTATGCGCTCATATGTCTATATAAGAGCAAATGAGCATAAAAAAGTATATGGACAGGTGCATATTAAATTGTTGACATGGACTATCTGGGCTAGGGGTGGCTAATATGGATGGAAGAAGAGCTGGAGGGGTGGTTAAACAAACAAGAAAAACAAAAAAAGCCATTCCTGGCACATCAGTTCAGCTTTGGAGGGTGGAGCCAAGATGATGGATCAGCAGACCACATTTATGTAAAATCTGACATATGTATGTGTCAAGAAATTAATATAGGCTACAATTAAGGAAGAGAAAAGAAGCACGGGGCATGTAGCAAACATTCAATAAGTATCTGGTGAATGCATGCATGCTGAACAGTATGCGGTATGTGGTAATTTTATAAATTTGGATTTTCAAGGAGCTATTTATTAACTAATATCACTATGACACCCACAAGGCTTGCAGTGCATTCTCATAATGAGAATCACTGATGTTCTCTGTGACAACCTGCCGAGGAGAGTCCCAGTTTACTCTGTGGTCACTTTGCCCACTGACCAGTTGGGGCAGGATTAGCTGGGTGATTTCTAAAAGTGGAAATGACTGAATTAGCACTAGCTGGGGGAGGGGGTGGGCCAGGCTGGGACTAGGGAATCGGCATTTTAGCAAGTATCCCACATGATTTTTATGTTCATTAAAGCTTCAGAACCAGCTGCCCACATGGTGCATTGCTTTGATAATAGGCTATTCTCCAGAGAAAAACAAAGACTTATTTACAATATTTAAGAGATCATGCCTCACTCATTGTCTGAACTTCCTTTGTTTCATTGCCAGAATTTAAAAGAACTAATTTACGTGAACTTTCTAATGTGTAGACAGAACTCAGTGGATCCCTCATCTAGTTGGAGGGAACCAAATTCCCTGGGTTGAAAATGCCTTCAGCGCTTTCTCTTGTGCCGACTTTGTGCAACGGTGACCTGCCCTAGCAGAAGCAGCTGAGGTCTGTTGCCATTCTAAAACACATTTCTAAAAACAAAATGCAATATATCAAACATAAAAAAAAGAAAGCACAGAGCAAATATAGCAATCATCCATGCTCTGACTACTCAGCTTCATCCAGTCCTAACATTTTGCTAGGCTTTCTCCAAATATATTTTTTAATAAATAAAACATTATAGAAAAAATGATATAACCCTTTCTTACCTGTCCTTCTTTTCGCCTCCCCAAAGGTAACCACCCTATTAGATTTAGTGATTTTATTCCCATAAATATTTGTATATTTTTACTGTATAATGTACCCTTACACAACTTGGTGTGACATATTTTAAACTTTATGTAAATGGTATCACATAGTATGCATTTCTCTGCAAATGTCTCATTTGTTTAGCTCAGTGATTTACCATATTGACATATGTAGCTCTGGCTCATTTAACTATTGTATAGCACCGCACAGTGTGATACACTGTTGTGTAGCAGAGAACAATAGTATAGTATCAGTAGTAAGTATGCTGTTGAATGAATGTAGCACCACTTCCTTGCATTCTTTTTTTAAAAATAATTTTTAGTTTTCAATTACAGCTGGTGTACAATATTATATTAGTTTTGGGTGTACACCCCAGGGATTAGACATTTATACAGCTTACGAAGTGATTGCCCTGATAAATCTAGTACCCATCTCACACCACACAGTTACTACAGCACTGCCGACTGTAGTCCCCATGCTGTGCTTCCCATCCCCGGGGCTATTCTGTAACTGCCAATCTGTACCCAATTTCATCTAGTCTATTGTTGGAAACAACATTTAAGTTGTTCTCATTTTTTAAACTATTATGGACGATGCTGAAATGAAATTTTTTGGTGGATGTCTCCTGCTGTGTGAGGATTTTATGTATCTAGCCATAGACTTGTGGGTCTTAGTGTACGTGCATCTTCAGCTTTGATATTGCCAGATTGTTCCACAAAGAAATAACACCAATTCCCATAACCACTTCTCCAATATTCCAGCAAGTTTTTCCTTTAGTGGCTTCAAATTTAAGAGCGGAAAACAAATATAAACCAAAAAAAGAAAGTAGCTTTGAGAGCACATTTAATTATCAGTGAAACTGATATCAGTGGACTCCTGTTTTTCCAATCTGCGGTGTTTCTCCCATGAGACCACCACCCTTCAAGTACAATCAGTGCACCACCCCAAGTCACCTCCTTCCATCAGCCTTTATCCCCCCACATACCCTCACAATGCAATATACAGATGATGTTATAGAATTATACACCTGAAACCTATATAATTTTATTAGCCAACGTCACCCCCCAAAATTCAACAAAAAATACAATCAGTGCACATTGGTTAAGCTCTGGTGACTAGGTGTTTGGGAGCCCGGATTCAAAGGTGTACATGCATATATTCTAAGAGTTTAAAGACTACTAGGAAGCTGTAGCTAAAGGTTAATTATTTAAACAACAATTTAACAGTAAGAGAGAAAAGATCACTGAATAGTGCTGATTCATCTTTGGATAAATCATGCCTACATTCCTCTACAGTTCTCAAGACGGGGAAGTCAGAGCTCCTGTGACTCTAATTTGCCAGACTATGGTTTCCTAGCAACCACCACTGGACGGGAATCCGCTAACTCTGCTTTTTTTTTTTGAAGCGGACTTGACTTTGCTAGAAAAATAAGTTAAATACCAGCGTAAGGTAGAATTTCACTATGTAAAACTATATTTGAGATATATGATTTCTGAACAAAGATCTAAAGTGGCTTCCTTTCCCAGAAGCTAATAAAGGTGGATGCGTGGAAAGGGGAGAGGCACCAAATTTAGGGACTTGAGCATCTGACTTTTCCCAAGAGTTGGGGCTGGACAGTGATGAGTGAAGAGACAAAAGACAGACTCGGGGACAGAGGGAGGCGCAACAGAACCCTACCCTTGAATTGTAGAATCAAGCAACTTTATAGGACCACATGGCCCAGGAAGTTTTAGAGTTCTTACAGCTGAAGGGTAGGGAAGTGAATTATTTGGGCATGAACCCTGGAGATTTGCTCCACTAGCTTCTGCTTAGCCCCAAGAAATCACACATCATGTGTTTTCTGACAAAGGAAACATTAGCCTGGTAATTCATCTCTGATGTTGACTGTCTGGTTGGAAGAGAGAAGATCTTGTGGGTATTCCCAGGAAGAACACCCAGGATGGGCCTGTTTATGTATTTTGAGCTTACCAAGCACTCGTTGCCACAGCATGAACTAGAACTCAACAGAGGAAACAGTTGTCAATATAGGAAAAGGTTCCCAAAACAAACTCTTTTAGCTAGTACCACATCGAAATGACATTTCTTGGGCCTTCAAATAGAAATGGAGGCTCACAGGGTTCTAGAGCTGGAAGAGGCTTTTACAGATAAAAAATATGGAAAATAAAGAACTGGACGATTCTGCCTTGTTTATAGTTATATTTGTATCTGACTTCTGGAGAGGGAACTGCCTTTTCACCTTCCTCCTTTGCACAAAAACAAATGCTATCAAATACTCTCAGAGACATCTATAAGAAAAGGAACAGTATTTTAAAAGCTTAGTCAATAAAATGGGGAATAAAATATAAGTTAAGAGGTCCTAAAAAAAATCTCATTATTCTTAAAATCTCGTTAAGGTTTTAAGTTAAGGTAAATTTAGAGACATCTCTGGGAAGCCAATCCAGTCTTTTGGAATGTTCCTCACTGACCTTTCCCCATGGGCTCAGTCTAATGGTCACTCTGCCTGTCGGGGAGCTTCCTTCTGCAGCAGCTTTGATGTGAAACCCTTTCACTGACCCCCAGAGGACCAGAGACTCCAAAGTGCCTTTGAGTCATGCTTTTCATTAGCAGCTTAGCTCTTGGAGTGCCAGGCATACCCCCTCCGCTGGTTAAGCCCCTTGTTTTTTCCTCTTGGTTGCACTAAGATCATTACTAAGTAGTCATCACACACGGGCAGTGTGCTAGGTACTGGTCTATCTGGAAAAACAAGAAGTGTTTTTTTATCACTAAAGCCCAGAAACAATCCAGCATGACATGGATTTAGTGAGAGGTTAGAAAGAGCCAGGAGGTAGGTATAGGAGGAGAGATCTGTCCTGGTCCCATTGGATGACCAGAGTTGCTGATACTGTACAAGTTCAGTGTTCTTGATACATTTTTGATGATGCTGATATATTCTTCAAAAAAACAAAAGCAATGAAAAATTACTGTTACTTGGACTTTGGGGTTAATTCTCTTTAGGCAGAATAGATAAGCATTCATCCATCCATCCATCCATCCATCCATCCATCCATCCATCCATCCATCTCATGACAATTTATTAAACATTGCAAAAACCTAGGGTCTAGTCTGCTTGGGCTCAGCTCGGCTTTGGGTGGACAGGGATCAGGGGGTAGGGGTTCAGAAGTGGAGAATCCACCTATCCACTTGCTCCCTTCTGGGTGCTGTTTGTTGTGGGCAACACCAAAGAAAGAGAGGTCTTTTCCTGTGAGGACTTTGTTACAGTGAGGCAGCTTGTAATGTAAACTGTTGGCCACCGCGTCATCTGCAGTGACAGGGGTGAAGATGTAGATTTCATACCCGGTGTACATTCCACTCCCTCTAGTCTCCAAACAAGGTGACTTGAAAAAGAAAAAAATATCAGCAAATATAGAGGGAACCATTGATAATCAACTTTATAGCCCCTGTGGGCCCCAGGCTCCTTTCCCAGCTGCACACTGAATCAGGCTTCCCCATTTCTCAGGAGGGAAGAACCACCATCTTCAGCATCGCTCCAGGCCTGTGCTTGCCCCTCAGACCTGCTAACCTACCACATTCTGGAGGCACAGGACCACCCCAGCCTGCTGCTGTGTCAGAGACTTTGGCCTGTGCTTACTGACTCTCAGAGAAAAACCCAAGCAGAAGGAGTAATTTGGTGGAAGATCATGTTCCACGACTTGAGTTTCACGCTGTGCTGGTCCTTAGATGCAATTAGTTACCCAATAGCGGAAAGCTTGCTCTGTGGTTGGCAGGTACCTTGGCACATTACCCATGGAACAGATGGCTACTGGTTCCACAAATTAGATTACCAGATGATTGTATAATAGAGTCAACTGGCCACTCCTGCCTTACCCTTCCTGCCTCCTGATAAATTGGAGCGAGTCGGTGTAAATGCACTGACCTTTCACTAATTAACCATTCCTCTGGTGGGAACACAGTTGAGGCAGGGTCTGAGGAAGGGCAAGGGAGTCTGCTCTTTCAAGGCATTTAATTAATCTGCAATGTACATGTCTTCTTGCCCTTTCTTTCTAATCCCCATTCCAGTGTTCTCAAATGTTTCATCTACTGACCAGGAGGCATCTGGTCTCCCTTCAATCTGCTTTGCTAACCAGGTTAGGAGGAATTCCCCTGCTCCAGACCTCCTCCTCTGATTCATATTGATGTGATGCAAATAAGAATCTCTCCCCATCTGTAAGAGGTGAAATAGGAGGGGTCTTCTGCTGCATTGCCCATCAGGACTCTCCAGCCCCCACCCTCCCTCCTTAGAGGAATTTTGCTACCCCAACCCAGCCAAGTCATCTACTGTATATTCCCCCTCCCACCCCAATGGCAGCTCACTTGGTCAGAACCAACTAGGTTTCCTCTCTTGAAAAATGCAGAGAGGGATCAGGAAGCAGAATGGTGTCAATGCCCAGGTGAAGGTCTAGGCACTCTTGCAGAGGCCCTCGAATGGTCCTGGCTCCAGAATCTAGTTGGCCACTTTCTCCTTGGATCCTACTTAGTCTGAATCTTTTAAGTAAATTTACCTTTATTTAAATTTGCACACATGGTTTCTATGCATCCCAATGAATCATCTCTGGTATCTCCTTAACTCAATTTCCTTCTCCAAAGGAAAAACACAGAAACCATGTTGCTGTCTTGACTATGTCTATCCCCCAAACCCTGAAATGTCAGATGCCCACCACTCTACCAGGCAAAACTTTCCTGAGCCAGAACCAGAATCCAGTTCAATTTTGAATGAAGTGGGACCTCATCTGAAGGCCTTTCACCTGTGCTCTACCCAGTAGAACAGCTCACATTGCCCATGTCTTGAAACCATGACACCAGTGATTTTCCTCCAACATGCCTGAATGACAGTGCTGAAGGCGCTGACACCTCGTTTGGGGCCAGCACACTCAGTGGTGTCTGGATCATCATACTAATTGGACTGGGTACTAATCATACCCCTTGATTTTCTTGCTTTTACATGATGATGGTTTAATGTAGAGAGAAGTGGTGTCTTTCATGAGAGAGGGGGGTTGGGACATGGATAGTCCTCCAGCAAGGATGCAACTGGGCTCAGGCTCAGGGCCAGGCTTTGGTGCAGGAGAGAATCTGGAAGCTGGCCTGGGACACGCCCAGTCAGCTGGAGAAGAGGTGTGTCCTTTGGTTTTGTTTACCTGGTTTAATTGCTTTTGCTCATTTGTTTTTTCACATTTTTAACAAACCTCACAGCCAGGATGTGTGCCCGGAGCCCATTAGACTCAGTCGTCATAAAGGGATGGTTGGTGCTGTGGGTCTGATGAAAGTGACTTTCCAAATTCCCTCATGTGAGGAGGAGGCAGACCAGAAGCCTCACTAGCATCTTCATTCCAGGCTCAAGACTTGGAATCTTTGAGGCCAAGCTCTGGCCAACTTAACCAATGGCCACTGTGTGTTAGCTATTTAGAGACAATCCGGATATGCACCACTGGGGAACTGCTAGCCAGCATTAAAAGGGACTCCTGGTGAAGTAATATCTCTGCTGTCATACTGCATTTGGCCAAGGGCACACTGAGGAATAGTGACTGTGGGTGATGTGTATGTTCGTTCTGTGCGTTTGCAGCCTGTTTATATGCTTGCTGACCACCTGCTGCAAGTGATGTCATTTTCCAGGGATGTGTTGGCCAAGTAAATTGCCCCCTTTGGCCAGAAATGTGTGAGTTTGTAGTTTATACAGGACAAGACAGTGAGGTCTGGCCATACAGAAGAGGCCAAGCAAACTGCAAATAATCATTTCCAGATATGTCTAATTTTGGTATAGAGCCAGGTACCTCATGCAATCAAGCTGGTGCCCCCAGGATTCAAGGCTGGCTGAGTCTTCAGCAGGAGTTGGATCTTGTTTCCCTGGCTTATGTTCATTTATCTTCTTTAACTTCAAATTGACCTGTTGTTTGCCTCCTTGAAATCCCTAGGAGTTTATAACCAGATGATTATAAAATTTAAATAACCATACACTTGGGAAGTGGGAAAAAATATCAAGACTCAGACCCCAAGCAATGGCCAAGTTGCAGGCTACCACAGATCAAAAGCAAGCTTCTCTATCACTTCATGGGACCATCTCTGCTTGGGGGCAAGTGACTTGCCCTGCTCTGCTTCTTTGGTGAGCAACCATACTTGACCTTTCTTTCATAGGAGCAACTTTTGACCTCAAACCCATGACTCTTGGGGATGCTAGCAATTTAGAATGGGTTATCTCTTTACCTCACAACCTGAATGAGTAACAAAATCCTAATGGCATGATTAAAAAAACCCAAAAACACAGCTAAGGCAAAAATATATCAAAGGATGAATAAATCACAGGGTCTGCAGTATGCGTAGGGAGAGATGGTTTTATAGGAAAGCGATCTAGCCCAGCCCCTCTTAATAGTTCTTTTCATGCAGCACCATGCAGTTCAGGACTTACATCACATCAATATCTCCAAGGCCACATTAGGCCATTGGGTCAAGCAATGTCTATTGGGTGTTTACTTTATGAAAGGCACAGGATTAAGAGCTCAGTGGGGAGAGAGAGAAAGGAATCTGAAGACCTAGTTTATACTCACAGAATTTGCAGTCTCATTGGGAAATATCCTGCAGGTCAAAAATTTAAAGAGAGTTCTCTGAAACTATAAACTACAAAGTACCATTAACATAAAGGATACCAGGAAGGGGATGGACTGAGACAGTGAAAAGTCATTTATCTTGTCTGAGGCATTTCATAAACATAATCTGTGTTAAGATACATCCAGTGAAGTCCTGGCTCTAGCCACATGGATGTAAATATCACCCAAGGGTCTCTGATTTGCTTAGATGCTCAAATGCCAATGATGGTTTGGTCAATGTTTCAGTCAACACCCTTTGGGGACTTTCACCAGTGAGACTATTAACCAAGAGCTCAGTGTTCATCACCAACTTCTTTTCTCTTTGAAGTCTTATGAGGTGAAATTTTATTCCATGCCTTACTGTGATTGGATGGTATTATTACACATTCATAAATTGTTTGTCACTCTTTCTCCGAGAATGTGAGATTAATGTTCTTGTTGGGTATGAGGGCAACCGTATATCTCAGCATGTGTGTGGGGAAAGAGTGTATCTGTGTATGGGAAAGGTTATATATTTGAAAGCTTATGTGTGTTCTCAGTATGTGACAGGGTAAGTGACCCCAATAAAATGTGAATGTTTTGATTTTCACACTAGTCCGCATGTGGCTATTTATTTCCTCCTATGTTCGTGGCTGGCAATTCAAGGTAACTGGCACCACATGGGCATTGGCCTGTTGATTCTGGCCAAGCATCCAGGCTCCCAGGAGGTTCTATTTAACTAAAGTGAATAACATGCTTTGCCTCTTATTTTTAAAAGCACTCTTTCATTAAAACAGCTAATCACATGCATTTTCTAAAACCGTATTGCCGACTTTTAAATATGGTTGAATTTTAGAGCAGTAATTAAAGAAACAATCAAGAACCTATGGGTTTCATGATGAACCTGTTTAACAAATCTTGACATATGGGTAGGGGATACCCTGTGAAACTTGAAAGACAAATCTAGGTCAACTAAATGAATAAATATATCCTACAGTGGAATATGAAGTTTGTTATCCAGGGGAGAGAGAATAGGCCGAAAATGAGAATAACTAATAACTTAAAGTTTTAGATTGGTTCTTGGGTTAAAGTTTGATAGAAGGATATTGAGGAAAATGAAGATTGGACATATATAACTATAATATTTTTTAAGTGAGAAAGGTACAAAGATCTCTGTACACCCCCCCCTCCCAAATAATCCTTGGGATCAAGTTGGGGAATGAATGATAGGTTGAACTAATTCACCATGGAAGGCCCTTTGTATGGCGCTGACAGCAACCCTCTTCATCAAGGTGCTGTGTAATACTACTTATGACCTTGTATAAGATGAGGAAACCAGAGTGGCATGGCTCTCACTCAGCTTACTGCCAGCTCGGTGAGGACAAACAGTGTGCTAGGCCTGATGAGTTTGTGTCCCTTAAACTGCTTTAGAAGAAGCCTGGAGACTAGAATAAGGGAGAAGATAGCCCCATGGCATCCTCTTCTAACAGATCGCTTCTGGAACGATCTCTTTATAGAAATGCAACTTGGGTGCCAGTGATGTTACCACTTTGAGAAATAGTGCCTAAACATTTATGTATAATTTGTTCATACTCTAGAGTTCTCAAAGAGGCTACATTATCTCACTGAGCCCAAAATCAATCCATGGTTTAACATTCTCCCCATATGGCAGGTGAGAAAAATGAGGCCCGGAGAGGGTGATAGGTTAGCCAGGAGGTGGAGGTTCCAGAACTCAAATATTAGCTCTCTGGCTCCAGGACTGGTGTTTTTCCATTATTCTATCAACTAATCTACAACAAGCCCAGAAGCAGGGGTGTGGACTAAGGATTTTGGATGCCACATTCCAGAAGGAGCTCTTGGAGAACCTGGAGATGCTCAGCCTGAAAGACAGGTGATTTTAGAGGGCTTGTGATAGCTGTTATCAAATATTTGAAACTGTCATATGAGGAAGGAGGCGACTTCTTTATAGCATCAGAGGGCAGAAGTAGGACTAATTGATTGAAATTATGCATGAAGCCAGAGGGTAATGGCAAAAGTGTGTCTGAAAGAGTGACAAGTGTTCGGCTACAGAACTGTGTCCAGATAGGTCAACAAAGCAATGACTTCAGAGCAACAGAGAGCCCACTGGTCACCTAAGCAGATGGGAGGAAGGGTCATAAGCACAAAGGTCTGCAGCTGGGGTTTTGCCTGCTTTTGCGGGCAGATGAATCAGTCTAAAGCACCACTTGGGCTCAGTTTTGATTCCACTCCCAGCAGTGTCCCCTGATGTGGGGTCCTGTCCCTGGCTGGTCAGTTTGGAAAGCCCACAGTTCAGAGCTGACCACAGAACCCTTACACTCCCCGGCTGGATTGGGCAAAGTCCCTCCCAGTTCCGGCCACTGTTCTTGACAGGCCTGCATGTGCTTACCACCTGTTGGCTATTTTGGGTTTTCTGGTGCTGGGTCTGTAGCTGACTGTGGCTTCACTCTGCTTCCTCACAGGTGCTGAGAGCACCCAGAGCTTGCTGTTGGTGGTGGTTTATCCCAACTTGCTTGCATTTGGGGTTTGTGAGATACCTCATCAGCTAGTTTTGTGGTGAATGTTGTCCATGGCCAGGTTTGTTGGTTTTGCTGCTTAATAGCTCTGTCTGTTTCTATGTGGAGATTCAAGAAGATCCAAACCAAGGTGGCCACATCGCCACCATCTCGCCAGGGTTCTCGGGTTTGTTACTGTTGCTTCAAGCGCCTCCTCTGTGGTTTTCTGGCCAGCTGTCTGCTAATTTAATTATTTCCAATCGTCCTCTTAGAAACTACCACCAGCATAAAATAAAACAACATTTGCCTGAAAGAGTGGGGCGGTATAAAATAAGTTAAGCTCTGCTAGAACATAACTTAAAGAAGAAAGTCAAGAAGACTTAAAAACAGATACAGAGGATGTTTTCACAGTGAGCTATGGCCGTGGCTGGGAAAGATGTGCCGTATATCCACATTTCGCCTTCTTTGCCCCAGGAGAGAACACTTCTCACAGTTGGATGTCTGACTCAGTAATCTGTCGGTTTTGCCTGACTAAAGACACATCATTGATTGATGCCAAATCTTGCTCAATTAAAGGTTCATTTTTCTTTTGGCTGTTGGCAAATGCAACATTGATTATGGGTTATTAGCATCCACCCCCTCAGATTTCGAATGCGCTGGGAGCGGCTGCCTGCATACCAACCACGGCTGCAGCAGCAGGGCTCCCAGCCACCTTTCTATTCTGGGCCCAAGGACACCTGCCAGCGTGTCTGACTGCAGGGAGGCTACCTGCTCAGTGAGGCCCTTCCCAGGGAGATTGAAAGAAAACAAGGGATATTTACCTGATTTCCATCTCACTCCCAGCCACCCACCTCCAAGCTAAGAAAAACTGGTATCCTGTGATAACATTTAAGTACTTTATACTAGTCTATTTTTTCATGCAGGCGTTTGTTTGTTTATCCATTCAATCAGTACTTTTTGAGAACTGGCTGGTGGGGCAGGTGAAACAATTGCACAGACTGCAGAGGGTGAGACTGAGTCTCAGAGGCGGCGTGTGAACGGTCCCTGCTTTATCGCAGGAGGTCCTGAGCAGGAGGCGGAAACCCTGAGCCAGCTCAGCTGCCGCAGTTACACCGCCCGGTCAGGCCCCTCCTCTGAGGTTTCTGCAGAGAGACTGAGCTCCGGGCCTGCCCAAGGACTTTCAGTTCTCGCTCACCATCTTCCACTCCAGATGGCCCCCAACCCTCGACTCGCTCTGGCCTTGAGCTGTGTCTCCATCGACGCCAGGCTTTAGAGGAAGAAGAGGAGCTGCCCTTCCCGGCCGGGCTGCGGCCTCCGCGAGGGGCCCTCCGGCAGGGTGGGCTTGGCCTTCGGCCCTGCCCTGCAGGATCCGCTGCGCGCTCCCCTCTCTCCCGATCGGGCTCACAGGTCGCCACCATCACCCAGTGCATCTGTGTCCTCGGGCAGCTGGAAAAAATTACTTCCAATTCAGTGACTATAAATAACACATTTATTATCTCACAGTTCTGAAGGTCAGAGCTGGGTTCCTTCTAATGCCCTGGGAGAGGAGATGTTTCCTTGCCTTTTCCAGCGTCGGGAGGCCTCGGGTGTGCCTTGGCTCCTGGACCCCTTTCTCCGTCTCCAAAACCAGCGGTGTGGTGTTTGCTCCCCTCTGACTCGGCTTTTGTTGTCACATCCTCTCCTGACTGTGACCCTCCAGCCTCTCCTATAGGGACCTTAGCGACTGAATTCACCCGGGGAATCCAAGACGATTTCTCTGAGTTTAATCACATCTGCAAAGTCCCTTTGGTTATATAAAATGATATTCACGGGTTCTGGGGATTAGAAAGAGGACATTTTGGGGGGACCATTAAAATTTTGTCTGCCATGCTCAGCTCCTTTTTTGTTTGTTTTAATACAAAAAGGATTAAAAAATGTATTTTTTTTTCATTATGGTAAAATACACATAACACAAAATTGACCATCCTAGCTAGTTTTAAGCATTCTGTATAGTTCAGGGGTGTTAAATACATTCACAATGTTGTGCAAGCATCACCACCACCCATCTCCACAACTCTTTTCATCTTGTAGAACTGAAAGTCTACACCCAGCTCCTTTGCTCCTGACCAAGGCAGCTTGACTGTCGCATATGTCAAAATGATCATAACGAGAGTTAACTTAATGAGTGCTTGCCACGAAAAAAATATTTCGATTAAAAAAAAAGTTAGAAGAAAAAAAAATGAGATAGTTGAGGATCCCGAGGCGGGAGGGCTTAGACAGCTTGCTCGGTTCACCCAAGCCGGGAAGCAGCCCAGGCAAGCGGCTGCCTCCAGACGCTGCTGCTTCCCCAGGAAAGCAGGGTTACAAACGTTGCCTGCAGAAGCGGAGCTTGACGTTTCGCACAGGAAAGGCAGAAGCGAAGACAAAACCTCAGACACCTTGGTGGCCAGTGTCAATTAAACAGCAACGCTCCAGGAGTTGTTAATCAGACACTTCTGTCAGAAAAAATAATGCTGCTGAAGTAAGCAGGGCTTCTCTACAAGCCACAGAAGAGCTGTCAGCCTTGTTAGTGGAACCCCCCCCAGGCCACCCCCACGCCGTTTGGGGCTGTTGCTGCTGCAGAAATGCCTCCGAGCACTTTTCCACCCTGGTCTCCAGACGGGTCTCTCATCTCATCGCTCGCTATTAGCAGTGATGTTCCTGTGGGTCTTCAGGTGTCCAATTTTCTTTTTGGAGAACTAGCAAATCTTCACGAGAACTCCCAACCCTACAATCCAGCTGACTGGATGGCTCTGGGAAGGATCAGCCGTGAGCTTAGAGTTTAGGGGGATGGAAAGGGCTCCCAGCCACTCTCCCTGCAGAATAGGAGCCGTGGAGACTCTAGGAAATGAAAAGAAAACTGCCCCGTTTGCATAGGGGGCCAACGAGACAAGTCCTGTTGGTGGCGTGTGTTCAACGATGCCCTTAATCCCCGGCTCTGCGGACCTGGCATCTCCGCCGAGGGCTGACCAGCTCGGCTCCGTCTTGTTCTCAGCGCCGACGTGCAGGGCTGTTTGCAGGCACAGTAAATATTTGTTCTGTCAAATGGCATTTGGCTACTCACATGTCTTGTTTAAGAGATAAATGTCACGGATCTCTCTCCTCTCCCCCCTTCCCTCTCTCTCTCTCTCTCTCTGTTGTGAACTACAAGGAGATGCACGTCTATCAATATCGTCTTACCTCCCTAACAACTGCAGGCCGCAGATGAAGACTAATGTCCTCAGAGTGCTCATATCCCGATTAGGTTGGTGTCAAGTCAAAGCGAAGCCGCCCGCGCCTCAGTAATGTTCGTGCCGCGGAGAGCACAGCCTGTTCCAGACCAGAAGCAATTTCTGTCCTGACATGTCTGTGTTATTAAAAAGTTAAGAAAAGTAGAGAAGGGAATACAAAGATAGGAACTTTCAAAAATGAAACTACAAAGTTAATGGCACTGAGCAGTCTGGAAAGGAAATCCGCAATGACTTTAGCCAGGAGGAGGTATCAGAAATTCGCAGGCCGGGGAAAGGGGGTAGGGCCGGGGAAAGGGGGGTAAATGGTGATGGCAGGAGGCTTGCCCTGGGGTGGCGAACACACAATACAATATACAGATGATGTGTTATAGAGCTGTACACCTGAAACCTATGTAATTTTATTAACCAATGTCACCCCAATAAATTAAAAAATAAAAAAATAAAAATCTACAGGAAGGATCAACAGCAAGAAGAAAAAGAAATTTAAAAAAGAAGTAAAAAACCATAACACTTCTGCCCTATAGATATTATGTCAGGATGGCAGGGATAAAGAATAATAGTTAATTAAAAGGGAGCAAGCATTTGGACGTGATGGAAGATCACCCCCCTGGTCACTGCTACAAAATAAAAGGGCATAATTGGAAGTGATGATTTCACACCTATCTAACTGGCAAATGATTGGTGGGGAAACAGGAGAGGGGTCTTTTTGTGTTTGTGTTTGTGCTTATAGACAACTCGGGGCAAAGATTCTGATTGGCCTTCAGGAGCTTCTCTCAGGCTGGGGAAGGGGATGTGGTGAGAAGCAACCAGAGATTTTCCTGGTTTTGGAGGAGGGGTCATGTGCTTGCAATAGTCCTGTCATGTCCATCTCCAATGGGGAGAGGGTCACTCTGAGGACCTATTCTGGTGAACACGGTCCCATGAAGCTCCAGAGTATTGGTGGTGAATATTTTGCATCCAGAATAAGTGCCCTTCCCAACAAAGACTAGAAAACGAGCTTTATCTTAACTGTCTTGTGTACCTCTGACACCTGAGGACCTGCCACTGTGTGGAGCTGTACATGTTATAAACGAGCTTTCCCACACCCCACATGACCTCAAGCGATCCTCCCAGCAAGCAGGATGGGTAGTCATTATTCCTATGAGGTGAGGAAACCCGGACCCAGGAGGGTGGCATGACTATTCAAAGTGGCACAGACACCAGAGAGTCAGGGAGGGGCTCAGGCCAGGGAGGGGGGCGCAGGTGATTTATGGCCCTCCCCCAAACCAAGCCAGCTGCCAGTTAGGGCTGTTAACATAGCGTTTTCATACATCATCTCGTGTAATCTCAAAACACCTTGTGAGACAAATGTGTTTAATCCCCATTTACTTATCTCATTTATTCCTTACATCAGTCTTATGGGATTTTATTATTATCCTTAATTTAGAAATGAAAAAACTGAGGCTTAGAGAAGTGAATTACATTAAATTGCTCTGCTAGTGGGTGACCGAGCTAGGTTTGAACCCAGTGTCTTATTAATGGCAAACGAAGCCTGGACCCCCTCTCTAAGCCACATGGCAGCTGCCAGGGTGCACAGTCCAGCCCGAGTGTGGTTTCCAGTGTGTCTGGAACACCTCACTCGAGGTGCTAGCCCTGTTCTGTGCCTGTAGTACATCCCCTCTCTCTTACAAACTCCATGTACAGCCTCAAACTCTTTCCGGAGGCAATTATTGAGTACAACAAGGTCAGCTCTGTGACAACCCTGGTCATAATCCCACCAACTCAGCAATGAGTGAAGATTCCCTCCCTTCCCTGCCTGGTTTCCCACTTTAGCAGGTCGACACTTACCCAGAGCCCTCCCCACCCCCTTCCCTGCCTTGATGCAGTTACAGCAGCCGAGACCACAGGTAGTGACAGAAGCAAATGACATCGCAGTGGCTGCTTTCTCTGAGTTTTATTTCAGGACTTTGTCTACGGTACAGATGGGCTCTTTTTTTAAACCAACACAAGCCCCTCTCAGGTTTTACTGCACTTGCTGACAAGTAACTTCCTGAGGAACAGAATTGGGACTCGGACCTGAGTTTTTGACTTAGTATAGGTCAGGCCCCCTAGTGCCCTGGGATCCCTATTTCTCCCACTTTCCAATTACTGCTCAACCTGGGAAGAAATCACGTTCAGCACAGGCAGGAGTTAAGGCCGATTTGGAGCCTGCTTGGCTCAGGGCTTCTGGGATTTAGACCCATTAAGGCTGGATTCCTCCTGTTTCCTTCTGTAATCTTCCTTGTAACTTTCCAATTTGAATTTGTTTAAATTGTCACTGGATTGTATAGCCTTGCTTCAAAAGATTTGTTCCTTTGTGAAATAAAGAGTTTTTCTTAATATGTAAATGATTATGCAAATTGTGTCTTTCCACCAGTAATTCCTCCTTCCTAATCCAGTCCCTGCCTCTCAGACTGCTGCTGTGGTTCAGAGCCTGTATTTGGTCACCCAGGAGCAGGAAACTGGGGCGAATGTTACCATGGCTACCACTTATTGAGCACTTACTCTATGCCAGGAACAGTGCCAAGCCCATTATATGCATTATCTCATTTCCCTTCACAACTCTTAGGATTAGATATTATTAATATTCTTTTTTTAAAATATGTTTTTAAATGATTTTAGAAAGAGAGGAAGGGAGAGGGAGAGAGAAAGAAAGATTTGATGTGAGAGAGAAACGATTGGTTGCCTCCTGCACGCCCTACTGGGGATCAAGCTCACAACCCGGGCATGTGTCTTGACCGGGAATAGAACCTGCTACATTTTGGTGCATGGGAAGATGCTCATCAGCTGAGCCACACCAGCCAGGGCAATATTCTTATTTTATTAGAGAGATTGAGTGACTTGCTCATGAGCATGTAGCTTTTGGCAGGGCCATGGTTGTACCCCAGCACTTTCTAGTAAGATGTCTCCTTAGCTAAGGATAACTTTTTTTCAAGGTTAAAAAGTCATACAGTTAGCCCAGCTGGTGTGGCTCAGTGGTTGAGCATTGGCCCATGAACCTGGAGGTCACAGTTTGATTCCAGGTCAGGGCACATGCCTGGGTTTTGAGCTCAATCCCCAGTAGGGAATGTGCAGGAGGCAGCTGATTGATGATTCTCTCTCATCATTGATGTTTCTATCTCTCCCTCTCCCTTCCTCTCTCTGAAATCAATAAAAATGTATATTCTTTAAAAAGTCACACATTTATATGACTTAATCATACAAATATACTAAGGACAATGGGGCTGCAGGGTAGAAGAAACAAAGGGGGAACGTTTGCATCACCTTGATGGGATTCCCTCAGGAGAGCCGGCATAAGACCCTGTACCACGTCCTGGGTAGTGGAAAGGCACAGCCTCTGAAGTTAGAGACTTGGATTCAAATACGGCTTCTGGCCCTTAGAACTGTGCAATTCAATGCAAGATATTCAACCTCATATAGCTGTTCCTCACCTATCAAATGGTAATAATAATTTCCAATAAACCTCCCTGCCAAATTTTCTTCTTATGTTGTATTCCTTATTTCTAGAATATATATGAATGCATGGCACATGAAAAGTGCTACCAAAATGGTAGATATACTCATTCAACAAATATTTGAGTGACTACAGTTATCTTATTGATTTTACCCCATAAACACAGTACATAAGGCTTAAGAGCTTTTCAAGTGCCAATAAGAATGTTTAATGCTTAAAATAAAATAATTAGCTCCAAGACAGGAAGAAACTTCCTATAGATTCAGAATTAATAAATGCTAATTAAGTGTCTAATAAAGTAACATTATGTCAACCATTCAACTCTTCACAGTTTAACTCTTTTATAGTTATGTACAAATAATAAATATAATAGGGTTTATACTACAAGAACTAAGAGAAGAATTTAAAGTGTTAAAAGATAATTTTTTGAGATTAAAAAGTCATATATATTTATATGACTTAGTCATACAAATATACTAAGTGAATATGTGTCAAGTACTTTATTTAACTTATTAATGAATGAGGATATCAGTGAGATGTTAAAACTGGTTCAGAGGAGAATTCAAAGACCAGAGACACATGTACGTCATGAGTTAAATTTACAAATAAATGCAGAACTGGCTTTTTCCATAATGAAGGGGGGGAAAGGGATCAATTGTCCCTCCACCAGACAGAATTAATTTGCATGTTTATAGATAACAATTATTTGCATTGCTATAATTTTTTAAAGTAATTTACAGAATTATAAACTAGCTCAAAGACAATGAAAGGTTTAAATCCCATAGAATCAAATAAACCAAAATGATGTGCTCTAGATAACACATAGTTTGCCAATGAATACACCCAGTAGCTTTTGGGGGGTACTTTTGGGTACATTTCAAAGTCTTTCACAATTTTTTCTGACAGTCTCTTCCCCTTCCCTTATGATTATAGAATCTCAAAGAAAGAGTATTCTTGACCATAAAATAAGGCTGACCGCAATAGGTCTGGCCTGAAAAAAAAACGCAGCAGGGGTGTTCATTTCTCATCTAGGCTTCCTTAAATTTGCTTTGCAAATCTTGAGTCATACAGTATTGAACCACTAGTAATGTCACAAAATTAACTTCTGTCTGGGAGTTTGCATAAGGACTCTCAGATGGATCTAAAAGCTTCTGCTCTTTACTGTCTTGAGACTAGGATATGAATCCTAAGAAACTCTTTCCACCAAAGTTCACCAGCACTACCTATGAATTTAGGTGAATTCTTCTCATTTTAAGGACCCCAAATATCCTATGGTTCCTGGTCTGCTAGGAAGTGACCTTCCTAACCACCTGAAAGGCTGGCACCCTGTCAGCCAGGAACCAAGCCTGCTTTCCTGAGGAGGTTTTGTAGACATTAGTTACATAAGTACAGCTGACCTTTATCTCTTAAAACAAAGTGGTGGTTATATCTGATTCAATTAGCAACACTCTTAAACATAACACTTCAGATAGGGCCTATAGGGCACAATTTGTCCAATTGTATCCTGGTAAAAAGAAGGACCTATTTTTACTGAAACTATGCAAATAACCATATAGCCATAAAATGTGAGACTCTAAGGGTTTCTGAGTTGAGGGACCCAGTGAGAATCAGGTATCATTTAAAATCTGTTTCATTTCAGTTTATGAAAGCAGAGTTCACTAAATAGTCATAGGTTATAGAAGTGTAACAGGAAACAGAAACGGCTTTTTTATAGATCCAGAGAATAGAACATTTAAAAAAATCAACAATGTTCCACATGACCACAGTAAAATTTCCCTCATCAGTTTATTCAGTCCTACAGTTAATTCTTGTTACCCTGGGTCTTGGGTTAGCGGTCTCATGAAGCCATCTGCTTCTCAACTAAAAAGAGTTCTGGAAATCCTGACTCAGCCCACTGGTGCGGTCTGACAGTTGTCTAAGGGATGTCATCTCAGAAGACTGTCCCCAGGAGTCTATGCTTTGAAATGTCAGCAGTTTGAAGTACCTGGTAAAGTCTTTTTCAAGGACTCTGAGACTGCTCTTTATTGAAGACATAAACTCTAGCCTGCACCTTATAGCATTACCTCAAGGAAACATTAGAGTAAGAAAAAAACCTGTCTGTAGAAAACAAAGACTTAGAAATCTGTGGTTAACTTATTAGTGATAATTTTTAACTGTAAAAAGTTTGATGACGGGCAAAACAAAGATAACAAAGTCATTCAAAACATTTAGATAAAAGATCTATAAGCATATTGATTAAGCTTATTTCCAAAGAAGCCAGTGGATGCCATACTTGGCTTATAAAAATGTGTAAACATAATTTTTATAAAGGGAAAAAATCTTGAGATATAGCATCCAATAATCCTGAGACATAATATATACAATATACTGAGAATATAAAATAAAGACAGTCAATAAATCGGGATCTTATTTTACATTTTTATAAAATATATAAATAGGTATGTATATCTCCATTTATATGCCCGTATTCCATGGGTAAATCTGATGCATATTTCTGGCTGACAATCAATGGCCTACAAGCCTCTAGATGAAACTAAAAAAGTAAGGTTTTGACTAAGTAAATATTTCAAATAATAACTGAATTATATGACTGATAACACCACCGTGCCATGGACTAATACCATTAAGTAAAGCATCTCCAGGACACTAATAAATGTAGGAAAACCTGAAAGGAGCTATTTCTTAAGAATTTTGATCAGTCTTTCCCCTGAGGTAAACACATGTTATAGAAAGCAAGACCACTGACAGATTCCCAGGGATTCCCACTAAGCATACATTTCTGTAGTGTTTATTTTAATGCCATTTCATTTATACAAATTTAGGCTGGGACATGCTGAGCGTTTCTGCTGATAGTTCTTCCCAGGAAACTCTTACAATAGTCTCATATTAAACAAACACAATTATTTCTAGTACCTCTCTTTTTATAAAAAAGAAAAAGTAACTTTGTAAGTGTTTTCCAGGGGCTCTCTGGGAAATCTCGAAGATGGTTTTAGGTATAAAAAAAATATCTTGACAGTTTTGTTTTTCTATATTTAGGATCCCATTTTGGGAAGGCAAAATTTAAAAAAGTTGTCAGAGGACTTTGGACAATTGATGAAGATAAGCTCGTGGATGCCTGACAAACAATATTTATTACCTATTTAATCAAAGTGACAATAAAACATTTAAAAATACACATCGACAGCAATGTGATTAGAAAGAATGTTACCCCTTTTGTAAATGAATCTTTGTTCTTTTTTCCCCATCAAAGAATCAAGGACATAACAAAGTCAACATAAAACCCAAAATTTATTCTAGTAAGACACAGAATCTTTTCTCTCTAGGCACTTTACACAGAAAGTAAAAAATCACCATTCATATTGTAAATAAAGGGGTTTATCAGTGAACTAAGGAACCAAACCCATCAAAATAGAGTGACCGCTGTGAAAATTCTAACATCTTTTGTAACTGCTTTTCAGACTTAGGTGTATGAACAAAGGCAAGTAGAATTTACATTTTTGAGTTTTGGCTTTCATTGTCCTTTTTCATTATTCTGAAGCAAACTAACACTTTAGGACAGACCTCAGGGGATCCACAAGATCAAAACAAATTTTATGATTCTGAGATACCATTTATATAAACATTTCTTCATTACTAGTATCCTGAAATTAAATAATAGACCAGCATTTTTTAAATTCTCCATTTTAATTTTTAATATAATACTGATAGTTATAATTCACATACACAGAAACCTTTTGGGGTTCTCAACCAGTCCCAAGAGTAAAATGGTCTGGAGACCAGCAAAACTGAGGACTGCTGCTTTAGGATAAAACTATTCTTTTTCCTTGAAAAATCAAGACATATGCAGTCAGAGTTCTCTGTCACTATTGCTCTTAAGTGTAGTTGCAATCACTCATATTAATTATAACTTTTAACTAAAGCAATGGCGTGGATGTGGATAATTGAGAACTTTCTGCCATACACCAGCATTACAGCCCACTAGAAAAGCTCATTAATATACTTTGCTATAGCCATACACTTTTCTTTTACATGCTCTTAAAGTAACAAAAATGAATGTGCTCACTAACATGACCCATAGATACAGCCCCTCTAGAGCATATAATTAATTAATCAAATGTTTCACTATTCTATCTTGCTTAGAAATTGTCTAGATATCTAACGGCTATCCATTAATTAACTCAGTTTAATACTAGTTCAAGGTTTTAAGCAATTTAAGAATCTTGGAAATTATCTTCAAGCTGACATACTACAAAACATAATTATTCTTGAAATAAAGTTATGAAAATCATGATTTAATTTTATTGAACCCAGATTTATATTATATAAGAGTAATGTTAGTTTATTTAATCAGTAGCTTGTATCACTATGGGAAAAATAAACTCAAGTAGAATAAAATGTGTGCTTCAATTATATTTTACATTGATAAATTAGAGAAGGCACGACTGTTCTAGTAAGCCAAACATTAAACCAGTCTTATTTGCCAAAGATTTACCTTAGTTATGAGAACTTAGATTCTTAAAATGTTTCTGAAAGAATTTTTTTAGTGTAGCACATTTAAAGCATTAGAAATGAAATTTCATTTTATTAAAATTTTAGGAATATTTGATTTACATAAACATTTATTTATCTCTTTAAATAATCAGAATAGAGCTTCTTTAAGATACTTAATAATCTAATTTATTGATATCCTCTCAAGGGAGGAACATTTCACACTTATACTACAAGAAGTAAAGGCCTGAATTATAGACACATAGATATAAAAGCACAAAAAGATCTTAGAGCTTCAATTCTACAATTTTAGCCACAGGTTAAAAGACATAAGAGGCGCAGAAACACAAAAATTCACTGGTCCATATATTAAAGCACATTCTCCTTCCTGGTAGGCACAAAATTTTTTGAGCTAAAAATAAACCTACAAACAAATAAGACTAGCCAACCAAACTTTCTGTCATCTCTTTACTCAACAAAAAATACATTTCTAACCCTAGTCAGTTTGGATTAGTGGTTAGAGCATCGGCCTGTGGACTGAAGGGTCCTGGGTTTGATTCTAGCCAAGGGCATGTACCTCAGTTGCAGGTTAGATCCCCATGTCTTTCACAAAGCTCAAAAGTGTAAAAATTATAAAGATCACAAAAATCTTTAAAAATGTAGACTATAAGTAGCCTTCAACACGTTTGATTTGATGAGGAGAAGAGTGGAGAGGGCTCTTCAAAAGTGGAAGTGCCCAGGATCTATGAAGTTCTGCTTGGTGTTGAGTAGACTCTGTGTTAAGTGTGTGTGTATGGCGAGATGGAGGGGAGAGGGGGTTATTGAGAAGAAGGGAGATTTAAGCCAAGCCTTCAAGAAACTTACATTCCACCATGGTATATAAAAATCAAGTTAATGAATTAATTATAGATATTGCCATGCAATTGAGTAAATTGATTAAGTTCAGGAAGAAAGGCTGATGTGATTAACTGAACAGGATGGTATGGCAAACATCCTTGGTTGCTGATTTCATAGCCATCCCTTTATTGAGAGAAGCCTCCCAATTTTTTCAGGCATAAAGTCTCAGGGTGTGTAGGGGAGTTAGGCTCTACCCTCAATCTCAGGGGATGGTCAAAGGAAGTCATAATTTCAGTCCCCATGCCTTTCTCTCCATTGCCACTGACATGACTCCATTTCTGGCACTATTATCTCTTTTGGGTTATTGCCTGCCTCTACTGTTGTCATTCTACAAATCATTTTATTTCTTTTTTTATTAATATTTTAAATGGTGAAAAGCACACACAATGAAAAACATACAAAACAAAAGTAAAAAATAGCTTTTAAAAAAATTTATCTTTATTGTTGAAAGTATTACAGGTGTCCCATTTTTCCCCCAAATTGATCCCCTCCACCTGGCTCCCACCCCCTCCCCAGGCCTTCACCCCGATATTGACTGTGTCATGGGTTAAGCATATATGCATATAACTTCTTTGGTTAACCTCTTTCCACCCTTTCACCCCCCTTCCCTCTTTCCTCTGAAATATGATCGTCTGTTGCATGCATCAATGTCTCTGGATCTATTTAGTTCGTCAGATTCTTTTGTTCTTTAGCTTCTTCTTAAAGAAGACCCTTCAACATTTCCTGGAGTGCTGATTTGGTGGTGATGAACCCCTTTAGCTTTTTCTTATCTGTGAAGCTCTTTATCTGACCTCAGTTCTAAATGATAGCTTTGCTGGATAGAGCAATCTTGGTTGTAGTTCAATGTTTTTCATCACTGTGAATATTTCTTTTTTTTTTTAAATATATCTTTATTGATTTCAGAGAGAGGAAAGGAGAGGGAGAGAGAGAGATAGAAACATCAATGATGAGAGAGTCATTGATCAAGCCCGCAACCGGGGCATGTGCCCTGATCGGGAATCGAACCGTGATCACCTGGATCCCAGGTCGACGCTCAACCGCTGAGCCAAGCCCGGCCGGGTTACTTTGAATATTTCTTGCCACTCCCTTCTGGCCTGCAAAGTCTCTGTTGAGAAATCAGCTTACAGTTGTATGGGTGCTCCCTTGTAGGTAACTAATTGTTTTTCTCTTGCTGCTTTTAAGATTCTCTCTTTGTCTTTAACCTCTGGCATTTTAATAATGATGTGTCTTGCTGTGGGCCTCTTTGGGTTCCTCTTGTTTGGGACCCTCTATGTTTCCTGGGCTTGTAAGCCTATTTCTTTCCCCAGGTAGGGGAAGTTTTCTGTAATTATTTTTTCAAATAGGTTTTCATTTCTTGGTCTCTTTCTTCCCCTTCTGGCATCCCAATAATATGGATGTTGGGCCACTTGAAGTTGTCCCAGAGGCTCCTTATACTATTTTTATATTTCTGGATTCTTTTTTCTTTTTGCTCTTCTGGTTGGGTGTTTTTTGTTTCCTCATGTTCCAAACTGTTGTTTTGATTCTCAGCATCTTCTACTCTCCTGTTGATTCCCTATAAATTATTCTTCATTTCAGTTCCTGTAGCCTTCATTTCAAATTGGTACTTTATTATGTCATCCATTTTCTCAGTTGTTTCCGTAATACTCTTACTAATATGGTTGAGCATCCTTAAAACCAAATTCTGAACTCTGTATCTGTTAGCTTGCTTGGATCTATTTCATTTATTTCCTCTTCTAGAGATTTCTTCTTCTGTTCTTTCGTGACATGTTTCTTTGCCTCCACATTTTGGCTGCTTCTAAGTGTTTGTTTCTATGTATTGGGTAGAGCTGCTATGTCTCCTGGAATTTGTAGAGTGACTTTGTGTAGTAGGTGTCCTGTAGGGTCCAGGGGCGCAGCCTCCCCAGTCACCTGAGCTGGGCCTTCTAGGAGCTCCCCTGTGTGGGCTGTGTGCACTGTCCTGTTGTAGTTGAGCCTTGGTTTCTGTTGGCGTCCCTGGGAGGAATTAACCCCCAGGCCAATTGGCTGTGAGGACCAGCTGCAACTACAGCCAGAGAGCTGCTGTGCTGGAGACACCCCTATGGAGCAGGATTTACTTCAGTGGAGCTTTGGTGTTCACCAAGTGCGCCCCTTGAGTGTGTCACTTGTGGATGTGGTAGGGTTGTAATCCAGCGTGGTCGAGTCTGAGCACCAGGTGCACTGTCTCTGGGGCCTCCTGGGAGGTGCAAAGTCAGCCTGTGCCAGTGCCTTGCCCAGGGCCCCCCAGCATGAGCTACACAGCAAACTAGTTGGCTGCTACTTGTGCTGGGCTTCGAGGTGTCCAGGAGAGGCCAAGCTATGAGCCAATGCAGGCTGCCGCTAGTGCCAGGCCTGGGGCCACTTATCAAGCTACATGGGGCCCGCTGCTGCTTGTTTGAGAGATTTTAGGAAAGTCCTAAGCATGAGGCTTGAGAGGCCGCTTGCACAGAAAAGCCACTGGAAATGGCCTGGATGAGCTGCAGGTGGGGAGGGGCGGGGCCTCCAGGAATCACGGGGCGGGGCCAAAGGTGTGAGTCAGGTGCTGGCGATTCAAATATGGCACCTGCCTGCGGGCTGTGCAGGGAGGACTCGCCAAAGGAGCCATGGCCTCTGCCAGCCCTTCTGCCTGGGAGGAAGCTGCCCCTCCAGCTCTCGCCCAGATTTCAGGCAGGTTAGTTCCTCCCCGAGTGTCCCAGGTCCTTTCAGGCTGCTGCCCGGCGCTGGGCTCAGAGGGAGCGCGTCTGAGTGAGTCCGTGCGCCGGCCCTTTAAGAGGAAAGCCTGGGGCTCCCGCAGCCTCCGCGACCCTCAGGGACAGTCCCCGCTGGTTTCACAGCCCGAAGTTGTGGGGACGTCTCTTCCCGGCCTGGAGCCCTGCTCTGAGGGCCTGATGTGGGGCTGGGACCCCTCACTCCTCTGGGAAACCCCCACCACCGAGATGCCCTCCCGGGTTTACCCCGCGGTACCGGGTGTGGGCGTGTGAGAGGCTCCAGGATTCAGCCCCGATCCGCCCGCGTCTCCGCCCCTCCTACGCTCTCGGTGCTGCTTCAGGTCCCTGGCTGTGGGGCTTCTGTGCAGCCAGATCTCAGGAGGCTCTGAGTGAGGGTGGTTCTGTATTTTAGTTGTAGTTTTGATGTGGTTGCAGGAGGCGGCAGGTGCAGCTGTTACCTACGCCGCCATCCTGTTTCCTCTCCAAGAATAGCTTTTATAAAATAAACATTCCTATAACCATTACTCAGGTAATAAAATAAAATATTGTTAGCGGCCCCAAACCCTTGCATTTGTCTTTATCTGGCTGCACGCGCCCCGCCCTCACTGCCAGACACAATGGCGGTCCTGATTTCGTGTAACCCCGTCCAGCCTTTTCTTCCTGCTTTACTGCCTAATTTCCAGATCTTAGTTTCTCTAATAAAAAGAACAAGTGTTCCATGGGGAAATAGTAGAATTTACAATTTCAGCATAGAAAATGCAGAATGAGCTTGGAACATCTTGCTTTACCAGAAAAGAAGGAGTACTTGAAAAAGTATAGGGTATATAAAAAAGACATAGGAACCCAACTGACACAACAACCGATGGTCAAGTTGGCACAATTCTAGCAACAAAATAAGCAATGATAGGATTGGGTTACAGCCTGTAAACTGAAGTAAATATCCATGAGTCTATACTCATGGAAATAAAATTTATAAATAAAAGGGGAGGAAGAAACAGCTTTTCCTTACAGAATAAGTCTACACTATTTAAAGATGCAGACATTCTTGAATTACTAGGTATGGTAAGCAGAAAAATGGTCCCCCAAAGGTGTCCATGTCTTTATCTCCAGAATTTATAAATATGGCAAAGGGACTTTACAAATGTGATCAAATTAAGGACTTTGAGTTGGGGCGATTATCCTGGATTATCTGGGTGAACCCAGGGTAATCACAAGGGTCCTTGGAATTAATGTTGTATCTATAAGGAACTTCCTAAAAAAAACCAAGAGTAACAGGTTACATAACTAACAAAATGAGAGGAGACAGTGGAATAGTGGATGAGCTTTGTTCACTCAGCAAGCAAACAAAAATATTAACTTCTCAAGAGGGCATAAAAGAAAATAAAAAGGAACACAGAACAGGTAGGATGCCAGAAAATAGACAGTAAAATTGGTAGATTTAAATCCAACTCAGGGAATGAAGTGATAAAGCAAGACAGCTGAACTATGTGCATCTTTTGACTTTCTTACAGGCTTGTCAACTCTGAATGTTTCTGGAAAAAATACAGTGTTTCACTGAGTTCTCAGTCAAAAGCAGGCTTCTCTTTCATTATTTACCTGCATTAGAAATTTCTGAACATGTGAATGTATTACATTTCCAATTTAAAAGATGATAATTAAATATTTGTTGAATGAAGACACGGTTTAGGAAAATTCATGGAACAGACATCTTTTTGGTTTAAATTGAGATTTTCTCTTCCCTCCTCCTCTGCCCAATCTTTTCCCTCTTTGTCCCTTCCCTTCTTCATTTAACATGTTGTGCCTGAAGGGGGGTTAAAGTGACTTAATTCAAATATTGCAATTTAAAAAGCACATATTGTATGCCACCTTTTGTCTGAGCTGTGCATTTTCAGTGGCTGCTCCTTGGTGGACTGGCGCAGGCGGCTGCCTTACCAAGGAGTGGGCTGCGTCTCTGAGTAGCCAGGAAACTGTTTCTTCTTCCTCAGGATAAGCTTGAAATCCTCTTGGTTTGCTGGGAGGGGCTGGCCTCTAGTGACTTTTAAGACCAAACTTTGATGTTTGTATGTATTAGCTTTGTTCATTTAGCAAGCTTTTATGGAATGTGTAGGAGGAGCCACAGATCTATCAGTGTTTGAGGAGGACAGGAAAAGAGCTTGTAAAATTAAGAGTTTTGTAATCTTGGCTTCTCACTAGTAGGAAAATGACATGACATTAAGACAACTAGGATTCCCATAATTAATCACATTTGTCTCTCTTCCATGAGATCAGTGGCTATAAAACAAGGTTGGCAAACTCAAGGCCCAAGCAGACTACTGGCAAATCCAGCTCATGGTCAAATCTAACTCAGTGTTGTCTCTTTTTGTAAATAAAGTTTAATCAAAACATAGCCACTTCCATTTGTTGCCATATTGTCTATGGTTGCTTTCATATTTAAAATGACAAAGTTGATGGTGATGGGGAATAAAATAAAATAAATGGCAAAGACAGGAATAATTTAGGGCCATGTATCTGGTGGTCATTTTATTTTTATTTTTTTATTTAAAAAAACACACATGTCTTTATTGATTTCAGAGAGAGGAAGGGACAGGGAGAGAGAGAGATGGAAACATCAATGATGAGAGAGTCATTGATCGGCTGCCTCCTGCACGACACCCACTGGGGATCGAGCCTGCAACCCAGGCATGTGCCCTGACCGGGAATTGAACCGTGATGTCCCGGATCATAAGTCGATGCTCATCCACTGAGCCACATGGGCTGGGCTGGTGGTCATTTTAGGATTGAACTTTAGCATATACGTGTGTGTGCACTTTTTCTAGGAGACCTCATGCTTTATAGCGGTACCCACCAGGCAGGATGATGGAGTTCAGCAGGGAGTAAGGGCAGAGCAAGGTCTGCCCAAATCTGCTTTTCTTGGCAATTGGACAGTGGTGAGTGTGAAAGAGGAAGGATAAATGCCATGGGTCTACGCCCATGGGTGCAGCAGCTGGAAGTACTAGGACTGATGAGCACCTGGCCGTATGAACAGGTCATACAAATATATTTTGTGAAAAAAGTAGTGAACAGAATGAAATCTATAGTGCCAAAATGTTCATGCCAATTGAAATGTATGCGCACATACAACAATTGGCATCTCATTATGCCATTTTAAGCAAAAAGATATACACTAAACATATTACAGTTGCCTTGTGTGGGAGGGCAAAGGGAGTGGCTTTGGGAATAAAAGTGGGTCAATTAATGATGAGACAATTAGAGAGGCCTCACATGGACAAATGATGACACTGTGCCATGAACTGAGGAATTTAACAGCAACAAAAATAACAAGCAAAAAGAAGGAAGGAAGGGAGAGAGGAAGGAAGGATATAAGAAAGGAATTAGAAAGGAAAAAAGAGGGAGGGAGGGGGGAACCAAGATTAAAAAAATCTGGAGACATATCCTGATTCTGTTATAGCTTTGGCACCTAAATGGATTTGTGACCTTGTGACAAGCTATCGAGACTCAGCTTCCAAATTAGCCAGAGTCTAAAAGGTGGAGGCAGTGAGGGTGAGGAAAATGGTGGTGGTGGTGATGATGATGATGATGATGATGTGAAATGGGTAGGGAGGGGTCAGAGCTGGGGGACTCCAAGCCAATAGGTGAGGTTCAGTCCTCAGGGAAGGGGATAGTCTAGGGTAGGTAGGCTGGGAGAGTCCCAGGGAAGTTGGGGTTCAGGCCCAGTTGAGATCCACAGTTCAAATGAATATGACACATGGTGCAGGTTGGGGAGAAGGCTGTCTTTGGACACTCACTTCAGGCATGTTAGATCTTAAACGTAGTGAGCTCTGAACATAATACTAGTTCCTATTGGCTCAGGGACTGAGCAGAAGCCTTGGGCAACGATAGGTTAAAGGTCATCAGATGTGTTTTATGGAACATCTGGGCAAATGTCATCATCTTTTTGGACTTAATTTCCACAATTTGGGATTATAATGCCTTTTCTCTATACCTCAATGGATTGTTTTGATAAACTAATGAGATGATTTAGGAAGAACTCTAGAAAAATAAAGAACCCCACACCTTGGAATTAATATATTTAAGCAAGTTCTTAGAAAATAATTATTTCTTCCCATTCACCCCATCAGCTCAGTTTGCTGGAGAGAAAGAAAAAAAACTGGTGGAAGCTCCAAACGGCTAATTTATTCTGAAAGACCCGAGAGAAAACATAATAGCTTTTATGTTATTTTAGTAATTTTCTTCAAAAGAAACATGTATTATTGCACTTAACTTCACCCTTAAATTCTCAAAAATTAAGTCAGTGTTTTCCCATAGTTTTCAAACATTTCTGAGGAATACCTGAGGACTGCCCAACTTATAGCTAACTCCCAGCTGGCTGTCCTAGCTGCTAAGACTGAAACTTTATCCAGTAATAATCTCTCAGCCCAGGAAAGCAAGAAAAGGAGAGACATTTTTAAAGTTCATAAACCAGTGGACTTTATGTATAAGGAAAGAAATGGAAACCAGACTGTGAGAATTGTTCTTGTGAACTCAACTAAGATCATATTTTTAAAGAATATAAATAAATATGCTAATATAATTTTCTATTATCCAGCAATTTAGATACATGCTTAAAATAAACCTTTTCTCATTTAAAAAATAATTTGGACATTATAGTAGGGCTTAACAAGAGAGTAAAATTCACCTGTACTCCAACAATCATTTGGGGCACACACACGCACACACACTGAATATTGCAAACTACATATATAGGTTCATATATATAGGTTCTACTGCTTTTCATCAGGTTCTACTGCTTTTGAATCAGGTTCAAACTACATATATAGGTTCATATATATAGGTTCTACTGCTTTTTATACCATTTTTATGTCATTACATCACTAGCATCTTTTTATGTTATTAAATTTTTCTAATTTTGTTACTAAATATTATTTTTAAGTACAAAAATAATCATATGAATGCACCATGGTTTATTTGACATTTTCTATACTTAGATTACTTTTTTTTTAATCCTCACCTGAGGATATTTTTTCCATTGCTTTTGCAGAGAGTGGAAGGGAGAGCGAGAGAGAGAACGAGAGAGAGAGAGAGAGAGAGAGAGAGAGCGCGCATCGATTGGTTGCCTCCTGCGAGTGCCCCAGCCGGGCTGGGGATGGAGCCTGCAATCGATGTACATGCCCTTGGTCAAAATTGAACCCAGGACCCTTCAGTCCACGGGCCGACGCTCTCACCACTGGGCCAAACCGGCTAGGGCTAGGTTACTTTTAATATTTTTACTATTACAAATAATATTTTTATGCACATTCTTTTACATAAATTTTTAATAACCTTGCTGGTTGTTTCCTAAGATAGAGCCATGAAGTTGGAATCACTAGGATAAAGTACACTAACAGTTTTAAGTTTTTTGATATAAAGTTCTAAACTGTTTTTTTAGACACTTTTAATTAAGTCTCCTGATCTATAGTACCAAATTGTTTTTCAGAACCACTGTAAAATTAGACTTCAATCAGCAGTTCAAGTGAATATGTGTTTTATCGTATCTTTACCAGCACTGAGTTTCATCTTTAAAAAAAAATTCCTTGCCTAATAGAAAAGCACAGTGAACACGCTGCTTTGTTCTCGCAGCATCCCTTTAGGGAGCATTCCTTCTCCTACTCCGTAATTACTCAGATCAAACCCTAGAAGCGCAAGCAGTAATCAATGATGACACGTATGTTGTATGCCTCCATGTGAGGCATATTTTATTGCTTCAGTTGGCTTTGCATTATAAAAAAGGAAAGCTCCCACAATCCATCTTGACTTTTTAGAAAATGCCTTGTGCAAACAGCATCTTGCATACATATTACTACTCTAGAGGAATCCGGGCTTCACTGGGTCATTGCCTCCCTTTCAGTGATTAAAAGCTCTCCAAGGTCTATTTTCTTTTTGGATTTTTGGCTCTGCACAGAGTTAGCCCTGATCTATCCTATGCAAATGATAGTGTTCACAGCTCAGTGTGTAATACCTTGTAGAAGGAAAGCACGTAGAAAGCATAGGCTCATGCCCAGTGTGAGATGGGGAGGGATGTGGTGGAAAACACTGCGTGATCCTACCAAAAAATGCTGGAGGCAGAAATAAGAAAAAAATGCATAGAATGAGGCAAAGAACAGGCAACAGGAGTACTGTGTTTTTCAGGGCTGGAGATTTGGTTTACTTTTAAACAAAAGCAGGTCCTGACATAAAAGACACATTGGTTTTTACTGTCCAGCTTTGATTGAGGAGTGAGGCAGGAATGAACTAGGGACAATAACAGAAATCTTTTGGAGAGCAGGATGAAGAAAGGACACGCAGAAGAGCCTGGACTCAGGGCTTCAGCTTCAAGAAACCGCTTGTTAAAGTATCTTATACTGGATGAGGGTGGGTTCTACCTGTAATTCACCTGTTCACACATTGCTCCTGTTCAGAGTCATCAGCAGTAGTCAAATAGTTTGTTGTTGTTGTTGTTAGTAGATACAGAAGTTAAATACCCAATGCAGTTGTTTTAGTAGGTACAGAAGTTAAATACCCAATGCAGTAGTTTTACCACGGAGTTAGGATGGTATCGGAGGAAAACACACTTCATGTTGGAGGAGAGTGCTTCAATCTGTCTGTTAGTCATTTGCTTATTCATAACTCAAGGCTCCATGGCTTCTCTTTGGAAGCCCCTTGAATTGTTTGCATTAAATCCGGTTGGAAACAGTCAGTCTCTGTAGGGTTTGCCTGGCAAACATTATGGAATAGGTGTTTCTGAGTCACGGCTGGGAAGAGATGCTGAAAGGGAAAGAAAAAGAAAAAGGCATAAACTAAACATTATAGGCTAAGAGAAACACTTCAGTTAATCTGTTGTTTTAGCAAAAGTTAAAAGTGTGCACTTTCTAACCACCTAATGACAAGCTCTTTCAGCTATTTAGCTATTGTCCCTCATTCCTAAGCCAGCCCTCTGTATACTTTGGGGCAGGAGCTGGGGCTGTGAAGCACAGTTCCGCTTTGCCAGATGGCGTTGTCAGGCTTTCCAACAGGGGGCGCTGCAGGGAGACAGCGACGGTAAGAAACCTATTCCTACAGGTTTTTTGTTCCTGTCAGTGCCAGTCATCCCAGCCAGTGAGGCAGGGGCTGTTTTCTGCAGTGGCTACCTTTGCCTAGATAACTTCCTACCTAGCTATCAATTCCTTATATTAATTTGTTCTGTACAAATAATTGATGTGGGTCTGACTCCTCGCTGACCTATGAGCCTACTTAGTTCTTTTTATACAGTCAGACACGTGGTTAGGAAAGGTACCAGTGCCTCTTTTTTTGATAGGGTGTTTTGGCTTGTCTGTCTATCATTAAATATGTGCTTGCTCTCACTGTGTGCCCAACACGGAACTGGACTATGGGGACAGTGATGACAAAGAAAGGGGCATTGCAGACAGAAGTAGGTGAGCAAAGCTTAGAGGTATGAATCGGCACCACACATCTGGGAACCGAAGTGGTTCTAAAGGCAAAGGGCCTGGGGGGGGGGGGGGGGGGCGATAGGCAGAGTAATGGGAGGGGGGCTGGGCTTGAGCATGGGCTCCCTGTTTTTTTGTGTGTGTGCTTCTTTTTCTCTTTTAACTTAACAACACTGCTTCTGTTTTCTCTCAAGCTACTGACTCTCCTTTGCCTCCATCCAATTCCAATGTACTAGCTTTTATTTTTCAGTTCTCGGTGGTGTCCTTTGCCAGCCAGCCACACGCCTTCCTTTTCTTCTCAGTATCTCCCATTTGTTTCTCCACCATGATAGTTTCAGTAAAAATATTGTCTACTTACTATTTTTCTGCAAATCTCTTGCTTCCTCCTGTTAAGTCTTTCCCACAGTTATTGCCAGTTTTGCAAAGAGCGTTCTGGCTCATCTCTTTGACCCATTAGCCTTCTTAAAACTTTTTTGGTAGCTAAACAATTCAGAGGTCAGTGTTTTGCTAAGTTCTGCTTTCTGTGCTTGACCAAGGACAAGCATTATAAGTATTAAAAAATGATACATTCTGAATTTTATCCTTAGCGTTTTACTCTAATCAAGAGGACAGAGCAAGGGGATCCTGTGACGGGGGGCATCCATGCAGACATGACCATCATCTTGTGGTTCCTGGACTCTCCCAGGGTCAAGTGGCTTTTGCTTAGATGCCAAATTTGTCAAATGAACAATGTGGTCCTTTTTCCCAGAGCACTTTTTAGATCCTACCCACAATGATACTGGTGCTTCATCATTTTAGACACAGAAAACCACACGCCTTGGCTCTGGAATTGTGAAACACAGCTGGCCACAAGGTTGTCTCTGCCAAGGTATAATCTCATCCAGGTAGTGACCAAAATAAGAATACTTTGTGGGTCTAGGGGATAGTGGGAAGAGAAGTGGAAAGTGGCAGAGAAGGGAAAGGGACAGAAAGGCACGGTGATCTGAAAAAAAAAAAAGGTGGTGTTGGGGGCAAGTCATGCAGGGATCAAATGCAAACCAGTTTATGCCAAGAATGAGGTCTTTGCAGCGAGGAAGGTTCACTGTGGCCTTTAGTGCTTCACTCGCTCCTAAAGCCAGTCATCAAAATTCCTGGAATAATAAGAAAAATGCAGTTGACATTTGCTGGGGACTATATTGGGGTGGAATGTGGCCATCACTGTCAGCAATGTGACAGTTAAATAGATCCCAGGACTGGAAGGCCACTGAGCTTACCATAGTCAGCCTGATGCCCCGTCCAGCGAGGGAGGGGCTGTTACTGCTGGTCACAGATGCCTATCAGGCTTTCTTCAAGGATGTCACTTGAGTAAATTGCATTTAATAGCTTGCCAGTATTTCATTTTAAGTGCATTTTGGTAAATATTCCTATCACAATCATTATCAAAGATTAGTATAGAAATTAAGTTTCTTTTTGAGTTGGGTCCCTGATAGACCTTGTCAGCATTATGAAAATGAATGGGTTTTTAAGAAATGGATTTTGAGAGGGCGTGGTGGAAACCTCAGGCCCAGCCTGTGTGTGGTGAGACCGGGGCCTTCCAACCTCCCCTCCTCCACCTCTCCAGCAGCATTCCACGGCCCACCCTGACTGCCCCTGCTTTCCTTATTTTTATTTTTTAGCAAAAAAGATAACTCTGATAATCTCAAGTATTCCGTGGCCTGCCAAGCTTGTATCACTTTCTACGTACAAAAACCGAGCAGGAAAGGGTAACACGCCTTCCCTTCACCTTTCTTTTCCTTTAATCTCCTCCGCCCCTTCCCTGTCCCCAACTCCTCCCTCTTCCCAGGAGCAACAACACAGCCCTCAACCAAACAAGCACCAGGTGAACTACCCGAGCTGGGGACTGTCCAGCCAGCAAGATCTGAACCCCTATTCAACAGGCCAAAGGCTCAGCTGCATTGACCATCTCTGCTTTTACTTTGCATCAGTCTTTACCATGAAATAAACCACTGGATGACACGCCCGGCTGTGCCCCAACCATAGGCTCAGTGTAGGGCACAGATTCCTCTCACTGCCGGCTGAAGGAGGAAACAGAAGAGACCATTTTCCTTTTCCCAGGGAGTTGTTGACACAGGATTTCTTTAATTACCCTTTAAGGGCTGCAGCCCAGTGTGGCCCACTGGGAAAGTGAAAATTTTATTCATGAGTTTCCAGTTAATATTCCTTCTCACCTGCTAGGGGTCCTCCTCCAGGACACCCCATCAAGTTCTGGTTAGAGGGCAGCTGGCCTCACCGTGTGAACACTGACCTGAAATGTTGTGATCCCAGAGCCGGCTTGGGTAGAGTTTGATGGTGAGCTGAGTCATGTGAAATGCTGAATTATTTAGGAAGCTTTTCTACTCACTGGCAGAGGCAACTAAGGAGGCCACCGGGAACCACTGAGGGGAAACAAAGAAAACGGAGGAAGCTGGGGTTATTTTACTTAGCCTCCCCCTTGCTCTGGTGATGCCTGCAATGAAACTCCCTACTCTGCCCACTTGACCAGCAGGAAAGATTCACTGGACAGCTGTGGTTCTATGAGTTTTTCTCCTGTGAACCTCATTAAATTTCAGATTCCTCAGGGTAAACAGCAAATAGGGAATGAGAGTTGCCTACCTGGCAGATGCTAAGGTTAAACACAGCAATAAAGCCATTCACCGATTTCAGACTTCTCTTTGCTGTCTCTTTGGCATTCACTGGGCCTTCCCTGTGCTAGTAGAATGTGGGGCATGGTGATTTGGGGGGGGGGGGTGAAGTCTAGGGAAGACATGCAGGGTGGGAGAAGTTAGCAGATCCTGGCTTCTCTTAATTAGAGCCCCAGGACCACCTGAACCATGTCACGAGGAACCATTGGCAGATAAAGCTGCCCCCCCCCCCGCCCCCCCAGGTCCTTCAGCGTCTATCTGCAGCAGGGTCTCAGGGGTTGCCTCTAGGTAACATGTCAAAAGGGACAGCCCGACATTGCTAAGCTGGATGTCAGGCTGCCTCCCACGAACATCGGCACTTTGCAGGATGAGGCCTGGAGAATCTTATCCTGGACCTGAAACTGCTTCCCACCGTCTCAGGCAGCGATTCATGGAGGGAGCAAGACCTATAGCTTTGAAGGTGTATGGCAAGAAATGTCTTATAGCACTTGTAATGAAATTTGCCGATTCTTTACTTAAGTAAATGAAATGTTTTCCATATTAGCCCTAGAATAATGTCCCTGACATTTCCCTGCATTTGGATATGCTCTCCTGCACAGGAGTGAGAACGGGTGAGTGATAACCACCGTGCCAGGTACATGATGATGCATGAGTGTCATCCACTGGGCAGTGGGGCCGCTGGTTCCAAGCAGGCATTTCACCCGTCACCATCCAGGGGGCCGAAAATGAGAAACAACAACAACAAATGCAACAAGATGTGCAAAGGCTGAAATAGTGCGTGGGGTTCGCTCCGGCCAGTTTCTGTGGGTAGAGGCTGCATGTGCGAGGGATGAGGGCCTGGGGCTGGGCTCCATCGGGGATGTCTGTAATAGGTGGGGGTGGGGGTCAGTCCCATGTATTTGACATGGGCAAACAACAGGACAGGCTTCCATAAGCAACTCCATTTCCGCTTCCCTAGGCCCTTTTCTTAATTCCCTCCCCCAGGAAGAGGACAATAGAGTGAGAGTCCCAAGTGTTCATTCCTGTTCCCACTGGCCCAGGGGGAAGAATTTCCATGCACGGTTGTCCCTTTGGCATTAGGGTAAGTATGACAAGGACCTCCTAGGCCACTGGGCAAGTCTCTGGTACTCCTCCCAACCTCCCTCCCTCCACCTCTTGCGGATGTGTGGCATCTTGTTGTGATGAAAGCTTGGGAACAAGTGTATCTCTTCTTGAATTCCAAAAAAATCCCCGACATCAGTATAATCCTGGAGACATTTTGGTAGTAACAATGGTGATAATTATATACCGAGCTTGGAAAGGACATTTTGGTTTTTATTTCTATCACACTTAAATTACATGTTCATATTTTAGCCCCAGTCTTTCTTTGCTAAATGCCCAGACAGAGAAGGAAAGGAACAGGGGGTGATAGATTGCTTCGAATACTCGAGAACCTCCAAACGCCTCACTAGATGAAAAGCAAATTAAGGATCTTTGACAGGTTAAAATCAAGTATTTGGAGTTTCTCCACTGGAGCGAATGAATTTCCAGTTTAATAACTTTCTTAGAATTCCCCCTGCTGCTCTAGACTGTGACCCCTTCAACTGCCGAGCTCATTCCTGGTATGTGTCATGAGTTTTAACTCCGACAGTGGCTTTTAATTAAATCCTTGTTTATCATTCAGTTAATGGGCTAAGACTAACGATGAAAGAAAAAACAGGCTTTCGGTGATTTTCTCGCCCATCACAGGATACTTGAGAAAAATAATAAAGTGATTTACTCAAGGGTGAGTTGGCATAAATGCCATTTCTCCGATTTGTTCTCCTATATGATTTCGGGAATGATTTGGGACAGCCAGTCACTCTGCTTGGGTACATCAAGAAATTACTATAAATCTCTCTGGAGGAGCTTAGACACATCCAACATCTCCCTCAAGCCAGGTCTGGGCACGCCGCCATCTGCAGTGTGATCCTTGAAATTTAAGATGACAAATCTTCAGGGTCACCTTTCTCTCTTTTCTCTTTCTCAAGTGTTTACTCTGGGAACTTTGAGCACGTTCTTGTTAAAAGTACAGCAGCTGGCCTGATTTACCTGACCTCATTCCCGGTGTCTGCCATCTCTACCCTTTCCCCTCAAATTTCTCAATGGTAAATAGGATTTTGAAAGTTGGGAGTCCTGAGTTCACTCTTCTGCGGTGAAATTACATGACTCTGGGACAGTCACTCAATCACTTTGTACCTCATTTTTTCCGTCTATAGAGCAGGGATAATCATACTATTCATTGAACTATCAAAATGAGATATTGTGAAAGTCAGTTACAGAAGTGAAGGTTTGAAATGAAAGCAAAAGAAGTATCTTATTACCTGGCTGGCGTGGCTCCCTCAGTTGGTTGGGTGTTGTCTTGTGCTCCAAGAGGCTGCCTGTTAGATTCCCAGTCTGGGCACATGTGGGGTTGTCGGCTTGATCCCCAGTAGGGGGCGTGCAGGAGGCAGCTGATTACATTAATGCCTCTCTCTCTGAAAATCAATAAAAAATATAAATAAAAGGAAGAAGAAGCCATGAGCCTCTAACTATCTGAGGATATACTTGGACATACTTTCCCAAGCCCTGGGCAGGAAGGTGCCACATGGTTATGAGATGGATGGTTGGGGTGCTCATGGTCATTGTCATGGGGTACATAGAAAGCTCAATGACTCTCAGGCACTATAGTGAGAACACATCAGAAGTTGAGCTTATAAATTGACCATCATGACCTTCAAAATGTTTCTAGTTCTTGCTTAATCCAAACCAGCATCTCAAATGTCCTCATGGGTTTTGTAGGAGGGAGGTTAGAGATAAAATTTGATGCATTTTACAAGTAGACCATTTGCCTAATTGGAAAGGAAGATCCAGTCTGAGGATTTTGAGGCTCCCAGATTGAGAAGTCCTAAATGGATAGTCCTAGGTGTTCCATGAATAGAATTCAAAGGATCTGTGAACTTAGATGGGAGAAAAATTACATCTTTATTTTCACTAACATTTAACTGAAATTAAGTATTTTCTTCAATTATAAATGTGGACAACAAACCACAGTAGTATGAATAGTAGCTGTGTCTTTGTTACCATCAGAAATTCAAGGTATTTTCATATGATATTATCATTGTTACATATATCTTAAAATACAATTTCCACTGATCACTGCTTTGAAATTGCAAGTTATTAGACCAGCTGCTAGAATTAGTTGAGTTAATAAAGAAACACATGTATAACACTATATTACAGATTTGATTAAAAATATTTTTTTATTCAATATAATTGGTTTCCTTTGAAACCCTATATGTTTAATTTTGTGTATTTAAAAATGTTATTCTGCTAAGGGGTCATTATGATTCTGTGAAAGTTAAGACTGCCTGCCCTGGTCTGTCTGATGCCTCCTGGGGCCTGAGGCAGCCACTTTGAGCAGTGCAGAGCCCAGGCCTCCCAGTCAGTAGGCCTGGGGTCTGAGCCCTGGTTCACCTCTGTCTAGCTGTGGCGTCACTTAGCTTCTCTGAGCTTCCATTCCCACCCCCACCCCCCGCTGTGAAAAGGAAACGATAATAATTTCCCATATGTTTTATGGGGAGATCAAGTAAATAATAAATGTCAGGATGCTTTGTAAACTGTAAAGTGCTATGCAAATGCTAGGTATCAATATTCAGTGGTGCCAGACACTGCTTTTACTTAGCATCTCTTGAATCAAACGCTTGATGAAGGGGAAAGAAAGAAAACAATCAGGGGGCCAGATGTTTTGTGTGCAAGAGGCTGGAGGAGAAAAGTACATTTGTAGCTTGAATTATGGAATATTTTTGCATATGGTGAAGAATATAATGGAATAAAATAGATCTGGGTAAGAACCCTTGCTGCGTCACATACTAGCTGAGTGTCTGGCAAATTATTCAAGCTCCCGAGCCTCAGTTTACTGATCTGAAAAAGGGGGAATAGCTACCTTAGAGGGCTGATGGTAAAGATTAAATAACTTTTATTCTTGTGCCAGCAGGGCTCAAGACCCACTGTTTTCTTAACAATCTCAGATGGTGCAAATGAGAGAGAAATAGAGATGGATACAAGATATGGGTCATTGGAAGGGAGGAGGAAACCATAGCCCAGGATAATCTGTCACTGTCACCTCGTAAATATGAAGATGCAATTAAGGTAATGCTGGCTGCTGTGACAAACCTCCAGTAGTAGTGGTTTAACACAGTGGAAGTTGATTCCTCAGTCTCGTAAAGTCCCACCTTGTGTTTCCATGGTGAGTTTTGCACAAAAGCACCTTCTACCTGCCAGATCTTCTAAATTAGCCAATGGATTGGAAAATGAAAGTGAGAATCACGACTAGTGCAAAAGGTTTGCGCGGGCGAGTCTTCAGGGAGCACACAGCACGTCTTCGCTGAATGTGCTGCGTGAGTCTGATCTACTGCGTGAGGACGTTCGGATTTGTGACCACAGCTGCCTTTGAGCCACAGTTTCCCTCTTTTGCCAGGGCCAGGGATGGATGGGCTTGTTAAACCTCAGTGTCTGTCACTCATTTAGAGCCAAATTTCAAGTCTTAGCTGGGTGAAGTCGGTAAGACCCAGGATTGTTGATGCAGCCCCCATCTTCACAAAGGAAGTCTGGCCAGAAAGGGTGCCCAGGAGTCCTGTTCTGGGGAGAGCTGGAGGCCTCATCCCAGCTTTCCATTTCTCTGCTGCTAGATGCATCATTATGATGCATGCCTTTGGAGAGATACCTGTCCTCAGGGAGCTACAGTAGCTCCCCCCAAAAACTGATGAGTGACATCTTTGCCACCCTCGAAGTACTGTTTGTAAGAGTGAGGGAGTGGGGACCTCAGGTAGCTCTCAGATCTTTGAGGCAGATCCTGAAAGACCACTGCCCTCCCAGAGTCTCAGCAGCAGATGATTCATATCAGATTAGTTCTCCCTTCCCTAGCGCTCTCTCCAAACATCTCTCTCCACTCAAATTGGTGTCAGCTCAGACAAGGCAAACACATTTTAATTCAAGAGCAAGTAAAAACATAATTAAGAAGGTAAATCTGTTTCCCAAAAAGCATACAGTTCTCTGCTCACCGCACTTTTTTTTTTTAAGTGTCTGTAGACAAAAGACATGCAAACGTCAACACAGAGACAGCTGCTCTGTTTGTGGAGTTTGCAATGAAATACCCGGCTCCGCTGCTTAGTGCCCTCTATTTTGGAGGGCAAGAGAGAAAAGAATTTTAACTCAGAGTGTTGAGCAGAGGGAGGTAAAACCCAGTATAGGCACTGGATTCTCTTTGAAAAGGAATGTCAGCATGCAAGACCTGGGTTCTAAATTGTCCCCCCGGGTGGGGCTGCTTTATGCTCGACGTTGTCTCAGTGCCCTCGCGTCCCCCTGAAGAAGCCAACAGATAGAGATGGATGAGCTTTTCCTGTTGCCTAAATATTTAAAGGCATAGGCAGGCTCCTGCCCTTTCCTGGAGGCTGTCGTTCAACTCCTTGGCTGCAGCCTGGCGCAGGCAATGTAAACACACCAGGCCCATTGTTTGGGCAGGTGTCTATCAGTGAAATGACAGGGCTTGGTCACCAGGGCACAGGGGACTGGCCTGCTCACCTCCTTCTGGAAGGCAGGAAGCTCTTTAGTATGCCCTGCTGCTGAGCCTGAGACTCAAAGAAGGCCGCTCTGCTCCCAGGAAGCCATTCAGTCATAATAGATATGGTTAGGATGATAGCTCAGAGGCTGAGGGTTAGGAAAACACATTTACCAGAGCAGGCCCGAGACCGCAATAATTAAGTGACACAAATGAACGCAAGTTAATGAAATCTCAATCGGACTGTATGCACTGCCCCTCCTCCCCCCACCTCTCTGCAGCAGCCCAGGCTGGAGAAAGCATCAGAAAAGGAGTTCTGAGGTGGGGACCCCCAAGGTGTCCTGGGAATTTGGTCCTGGGGCAGGGTGGGGGTGCAGCAAGGACCTGGAGCCACTGTGTTCTGTCCCCAGACTCAGCCGGCAGCGGCTTGTGTAACTTTGGACGGGCTTTTCTGTACTTCGGTTCCAAGGTTTGCCAGGTTCCAGTCCTTACCCCTGAGATATTTCGAGGAGAACAAAGTGATCTTAAAAAGCATTTAAACTAAAATAAAAAGCACCGAAGATGAGGGCAATGGTCCACTTGCAGGGCTTTATCATCCGTTTACTCTCAGGGAGCGCTGGTTGAGCGCTGTGTGAGCCGGCGCTGGACGTGGCTGTAATGGCAGCGGCGCCGAGGATGGTGGTGGCATCGGCTCAGCGGTCACGGATAACTCGCGCCTGCTGCGTCCCAGGCACTGTTCGGACGCGCAGTGCACGGTAACCACTCTTCCTCCCTAAACCCAGTAATATGTGAGACAGGCAGAGCCCGTGTAGCGGGAGAGGCAAGGCCTCTGCAGGAGAGATGCAGGGGCCAGAGGCCGGCGGCCCAGAAGGCCGGGGGGCCCCTCAAAGCAGCGCAGGCTGAGGAGGTGGCCTGGAGCCAGGAGAGCCTGCCAGAGGGGATGGCAAGGACCACAGTTCTGTTGGCTGGAGTTTGGGGTCATGGGAAGAGATGTTGGGGGTGCAGGAGAGGGTAGCAAAAACTTCCTAAAGAAGATGACGAGAGATATCCCCTGGAGACCTGAAGAATCCATGGGAGCTGGCCAGGCAGGAGGTGGGCACAGCCAAGGTCCAGGACCACAGGGTCTCAGGCGGGCATGAGAAGAGGCTGGAGGGTGGGTGGGGACAAGGCTGTCACAGCTGTACTCAGGAAGTGGCGTGTCATTCGGAAGGCACAGTCATTCCCTCTAAGGAGGAGCACGCTGGCTGCAGTGTGGAGCAGGGAGACAGAGGGGCCTGGGTGAGCCACGGCCGTCAGTGACAGGGCTGAGGCAGGCATAAAATGGATCTGAGGCCTAACTGGGAGGTAGGGCGGAAGAGAGGGTGGGGTCCAGGGGGATTCCCGGGAAGCCCCCTTAGGCACAGGGCAGTGACAGTGGCAAGGCTGGGGAAGCAGGCCTGGTGATCCCTGCTGCTGCCCCGGCTCCGGTTTGCTCTGCCCCGGCATGTCACAGGGGGCAGCTTTCTCCACCAAAGAGGGATGGCCACTGTGCTCAGCCCTTTCCCTGTTGTCCCCTCCTCCCTTTATACCGCACTGCCCACCTTCGGCCTCAGAGGCTGCCACATGGTTGGCTTAGGCGCCCACATGACTCTATCTGCAGTAGGGGCCACTGTTGGATACAAGCTACGTGGCAGGGTGGGCAGTTGCCCTGAGGGCTTCCTAGAAAACTGCTGGCCTGGCTCAGCTGGATGCAATTGCTTCTAAATCTTTTCTGACATCAAGCCCTGCAAGCTACAGACTTTTTTTTCTCCTATGAGAAATTTTTAATCTGGGGCAATAGATTCCTTCAGGATTCAGAGATGGGCTTGTGGGTGGAGGGTGTCCAGGATGAGTCTGGAATTCTATGTAGAGTTTTATGTGCATGTGAGACTTTGCTAGAAAGAGCACACACAGCTGTCAGATTCTCTGAGGGGTTTATGATCCCCAAAGCTTAATCTCCATTGATTTGAGCTTTGATTTCAAGGTTAAAAATTCCTGGCCAATTTCCCCTTCTTGTGATCACCATTGCTTCCCAGTGCTGAAGTTCTGGGACTGAGTTCACTTCATCTCCTCAGTCTTGCCAGGAATTCAAAATAAGCATTTGCCTCTGAAAGCTTGTCCCCATCTTGCTCTGAAAAGCCTCCACCACCCTGCATTAAATATTTCAAAATCCTTGCTGTACCTATGTATATTTTATGGTAGGAAAAAGTCGTTATGTGAGGTCCTTCTTCCAGCAGGTCCCCACCACTTCTGAAGGAGAGCAAACGTCCTGTGGACTTGCCTGATTTAGGCCTCCTGACATGACAAACCCTTGTTAATTACAGCGGCTAACGTTTATTGTCAGGCACTATCTAAGTACTTGACTGGCATTATCTCATTTAAAACTCTTAATAGGGCTGTGAGACAGACTCTAGAATTATCTCAATTTCCTAATGAGGAAACTGAGGCATAGAATAAGTAGCCACGTAGAAAGTGGCAGACACTCAGGCAGCTGAATTCCAGAGGCCTCATCCTAACCTTCATAAAGCCCTGTCTTCCCTTCATCTGTTCCCTTGCTCCACCTGAAGAGGTCACTACTCCGCCTTGCCTCTTACCTTGGAATCAGCATCATTTGGACTCAGATCCTAACCCTTCTCTCTGAAGTCCCTTTTGGAAGTAAGTAGTGGACAAAAGCTGTTCTGTAGAGGAAGCAGTAATTTGTTAATAATAGGAACAGCTAGAATCAGTATCTCTTATCCGGAGGTGATTTGAAAGGCCCTGGTTGGTTCCTCCACAGCTGGGAGAGTCTGAGGGAGGACAGTCCAGCACTGCCCAAAGCTCCTGAGGGTTCTCTTGCATTTCCCCTTTGTGAGGTTGGAGAGCAAGTGATCTGTCACCTCTGGGAAGTCAGCCAGTGGCCTGACATTACCCAATGCTAAAGGGATCAGCCTTGGTTTCTGGGAGAGGTGGTTCTACAGTTATTATAGGGGCAACCTTACCCCCAGGGGCCAAATGCAAGTGGCTTTAGAATAGCCCCCAAGATTCCTCCCTTTGGTCCCAGGGTCAGATATCAGGCTTTCTTATTTCCTGTGGAGGCCATTGGACTAGAACCTAGAAGAGGCTCTGTTTACAGGCTGAATTGTGTCTCCCCCTACCCCAATTCATATGTGAAGACCTATCCCTCGGTCCCTCAGAATGTGATAGTATTTGGAGTTAGGATCTTTAAAGAGGTGATTAAGTGAAAACGAGGCTGTGAGCTGGGCCCTGATCCAATCTGACTGGTATTTTCTCACAGAGGAAATTTGCACACACAGGTAGCAGGGGTGGGTGGGCACAGAGGGACCACCATGTGAAGAGGCAGTAAGAAGGAGGCCATCGCCAGCCACGGAGAGGGGCGGCAGAGGAAACCAGCCCTGCTGACGCCTTGATCTTGGACTTTCAGCCGCCAAAACTGTGAGAAAATAAATGTCTGTTGTGTAAGCCAGCTAGTCTATGGTATCTTGTTATGGCAGCCTTAGCAAACTAATATAGACTCCATGAGATTTAGAGCAGAAATCTCCAAAACAATAGATGACCCTTCGAGATGAAGGGAGAAAACATGATAACATCTATGCCTATTGATTTTCATCTATGTTGATTTCAATTTCTTATGTATGTTTTAAAATGTACATAGTATGATCAGTATGGCAGGACATGCACATAATATATAACATACTGGGGATGTGTACTTAAAAATTTTTACAGATGGGATAAATAATAAAAAGGTTTGGAGGCCAAGATGGTGGCTAACTGTGTATCTTTAAATCCTAAAGACAAATAAGAATAATTTCTTTTCTCATAATTACAAGTGCCCTGAAGAGTTCATCATCCATTCCCTGCTCTTTCCCCAGCGAACTGCTCCCTTGCCTGTATCAGGGAGATGTATGCTATCATCCCTCTAATTGTTATCTGCGAGTGCTTGTGAGCAATGGCTCATAGAAACATACGCTATTGAACGGACTAGAGGCAACATAAAATCAATTCATTAAAAACCATGCTTCTCTTAAACTTCTCAATTAATTTCTCCCTCCCCTTTTCCTCCCTGCTCTTGATGAAGAGACCCAGTATTTTAGGATCCTGAAGTAGCCACATTTACTAAGCACTTATAATATTAGGGAAAGGTGTTCGGCAGATCTCTGCAGTTTTCCCTTCTAGTCCCATCCAGTGGCGTTCAGCCCTAATTCTGGTCTCAGGTCAGACTTTAAAGAGCCTGGCCAGAATGAGGAAGGTGGGTCTCACCAACCCCTACCTCTCTCTAACCCCCTATCTCTGCTCATGACCCCTGGAAAACCTGTCAGTAAAGTAGCTTAGTGTACACTCCCCCAAAATTTAAAAATATAATTGTGGCTTAAGACCCTGGAACTCAAAGAGAAAGCCATCCAGGCCTCATGATCCTCTTGGGGAGGGGTTGGTGATGGCCTACCTCAGACCTGACAGCATCTTGGCCAAGTTCACTCTTTGGTTTGTGGTTAGGCAGGAACGATTAATCTCCATTTAAAGGGAGAAAGATTCCTTCCCCAATTCTGCAGTGGACCAGTTTGGACTGGCTGTGCCGGGCTCGGACTCACTCAGTGGTCTCACAATTAGACAGGTCCTGGAAGTGACTTCCACTGGCAGACACCACTGAAGTGGGAAAAAGAATATTTCTGATGTACATGGCAGCCCTGCGTGAACTTGTGCCAGCAGAATGTTTGAAGTAGAAAACGTCAATGCTATGGTGGTGACATTAAAAATGTTTCCTTGGCTGAGTGGTTAATCTCCTGACATTGTTTAAATGTGCCTACAGGGCCCGAGAGAGTCACAAATCTGCATGAAGGGGAACCAGCTCTCAGAATTAGCTGGCAGGTATATAGCTTTCCCGGCTGCTGGTGAGGAGGCCGTGCAGCCGGCACATTACTTATGCCATTAGCACTTGGGAGTGACCAAGACCCATGTCCTAAATAAGTGCTCCTTTGACAGGAGCATAAGCAGAACTGCGCCCCCACCCCAAAAGGGCAAGGCCCTTGGAGACTGACCAGGCCATCTCGACTTGGGCATTTCTATGGCGATATAATGAGACCTAATGTTATTTTGGGACAATGTCAGTCACACTTGGAGCCGTGTAAAAGGCCTTAGAGCTTTGCTCAGACCACACAGGGTTAGATTTGGTTCTCAGCTTTCTGGAATAAATGGAATGTGACCTTGTAGCCAAGAAAGGAGGGTCTCTGTAGGCAGACAGATCTGGGTGGGATACTGACCCTTCTTCTTTATGGGTGGGATGCCTTGGGAGAGCAATAAAGGTCCCTGCTCTCAGCGTTCCCATCTCTGAGATAGGGGATAGACCTGCTGCTCTGTGGGTGTTATTGTGGTGAGGGCTGAACACAATAATGCCTGAAAAGCTTACGCGCACTCTCCATGTGTTAGTTCCCCCCCTTTTCTTCTCAGCAGGCAGAGAGCTGACATGCTTGGCTATTGTATTGTCTCTATTTGCAGTCATCAATAATAGCTGTGCCTTTCTTTGTGTACAGCCCAACATCGCTAAAGCTCCTTTTGGCTTTTTCCTCTCAATAGTATTTTTAATTTTAATCCTCACCTGAGGATATTTTTTCCATTGCTTTTTGGAGAGCACGGAAGGGAGAAAGAGAGAGAAGCAACAATGTGAGAGAGATACATTGCTTGGCCGCCTCCCATACTCGTCCCGAGGCCAGGATTGAGCCTGCAACAGAGGTACATGCCCTTGGCTGGAATCAAAGTCAGAACCCTTCAGTCCGCAGGTGGATGCTTTAACCACTTGAACCAAACTGGCCAGGACTCAATAGTATCCATTAGTTCTTTTATTCAGCACACATGTATTTTTCTGGTGCTCTGCAGGTACTGGGGACACCAGGTTGTGCAAGTTAGACATTGTGCCTGCCCTAGCAGAGCTTCTGGTTCATAGCCAAGGTCGACAATGACCCATTGGTCTGTCTTAGCAGGTAGTCCGGGGAGGCTTGCCCTGGGAAGTGATGTGAGTGAGACCTGAAGGTAATGCACCAATATGACCACTTTCCCTCTTTCTGTTGACTCATGTTCAATGATAGACATTTGTAAATTGGCAGGAAAGGAATTCTCAAGGTTTATCAGGCAGAGAGCAAACCCACAGCTCTGGCTTTGCTATTTCTGTTCTCTAACCAACTGAGCTGGCTAGCCACATCCTCAGTCTCAAGTCTGAAGTGGAATTAGAAAGCGGGACTCAGCAAAGCACAGAGTTTGGCAACTGATAATACACAAATTTAGCACTGGTCTTTTGCATACTGCTTGACTCAGAAATTCCACCTCTGGAAATTTATACTAAAGAATGAACAGCTTATTTGTACAAAGATTTGACTACAAAGATGTTGTTTGCCAAATTATCTTAGCACAAAATTTGATAAATCCTGGTGAATGCATTCAAAGAAATAATATGCAGCCATTAAAAATAATATTATAGAAAACAGCCCAGCTGGTGTTGCTCAGTGGTTGAGCATGAACATATGATCCAGGAGATCACAGTTCAATTCCTGGTCAGGGCACATGCCTGGGTTGCCAGCTTGATCCCCAATAGGCGGCATGCAGGAGGCAGCGAATCAATGACTCATCATTGATGTTTCTATCTCTCTCTCTCCCTCTCCTTCTCTTTAAAATCAATAAAAACATATTTTTAAAAATGAAAAATAGAAAATAGGTATTAATATGAAAGGTGTTCACAATATATCTTAAATGAAAAAAGGGAAGTTAGAAAATAGTACATCATAGAGTGAATGGCTTAAACAACGAACATTTATTTCTTAGTTGAAAAAAGAAAATAGTACATATGGCATGATTTTTATATTCTTAGAAAAAATCTGAAGGAATACATAACAGTATTATTAGTAAATTAGTGATAATTTCTGGGTTGTAAAATTAATGGTGATTTTTATTGCATTTTTTGTTTATTTTTTTCCATTACATATTCTTCGTGTATTAAGGAAAAAGTTTGCATAAAAAATAGAGCTTCCAAAAAAAAGATGGTCAACATCATTAGTCATTAGGAAAATGCAAATGAAAGCCACAAGAAATACCATTTCACACCCACGAGGATGGCTATTAGCAAAAAGATAGACAGTAACAAATGTCTGCAAGGATGTGGAGAAACTGGAAGTCTTATACATTGCTGGTGCAGCCACTTTGGAAAATAGTTTGGCAGTTTCTTGTGCTGGAAGTCATAAGATGATCAAAGAAATCAGTACCTCTATGAGGTAACTAGTAGAAGAGGCAATAACTGATAGTGTCTGAATCTTCCTCCAGTTATAGAATGATTTTTCAAAACCTTTTTGTCCACACAAAGCTACCACTCATTTCTACCCCATTATGAGTTTCCCATGGATACCCAGGTCTTAACATTCCCAGTATGTCATCTGCAATATAAATATGTGTGTGTGTGTGTGTGTGTGTGTGTGTGTGCGCGCGTGCGCATTACATTTTTGACTCATCTGTCATGAAGGTCCCAGGGTCCCGGGGTAGTAGATTTGGGTTTGCTCTGCATTACAATGCCTAACTTGACAAAAATTAAAGCAAACCATCTTTCACCTACTTCCTTCTCAGAGTCTGACAGGCCATCTCAGACATAAAGTGGGATCAACCCTTAAGGGATTAGTGACAACCCTATGACACAGGTGCTAGTTACCCCAACAATGCAACACACAGCACACAGAAGAACTCATCTCCCCTCAGCCAACACAAGACTTTTCATTTTTATTGACTATTGTTATGTAAATAAAAAACAAATAACTGAATTTGCTGAGCACAAAAATTGTAAAAGTACCTACATTCTTGAATAAGTAGGTGCAGGATTGCAAGCCCAGGAGATAGGGAAGGGGACAATGAGCTCTGACAGAGAAGGGGAGACCAGACTGGGGTGAGAGAAAGGCATTTGGGGCTGTGTCTGTTGTTAGACTTCAGTCCATGATATTTGAGTAGCTTTGCAGCCAGCTCCCTTGGAGAATCATCCTGGCCTGACGAGAGCCAATGATTAGGAACCCAACCCAGCCCAACCTAATGCAGCCCCTAAACCGGACAAGCCTGTGCTGTCCTTGTTCGAGATCTTTCTTCTCCTCAGTCTTAACTACAGGCCCAGGAGTTGATGGAATCAGTAGCATTAACTAAGAGTCTCTGAGAGCACTTGACTTTAGGTCAGTATCTACCTAAATCTAATGAGATTCCTTATCTGTAAAATAGGGGTGATAACAACTTTTTCCTCAAAATGTTGTGAATATTAACAAGATAGTGCGCATAAAAACTTGGCGTGTACTGAAGCTCATGGGCCCTTGTTAGAAAATTGAAATTCTATCTCATTTATGTATCTTTAAAAAAAATAAAATGAAGGCAGAAGAAGGTACAGTCTGTTTCAAAGGGTTAGTCTGGTCACATCACTTCCCTTCTAAATGGCATTTCTCCTTCTGGCTGTATTTTGGACCCACTGCTAATGTGCATTAGTTTCCAATTTCCCTTCAGCCACTCTCCAGAAGTGCAATATTGGTTCTTTGTCTTAGGGATATTTCATTTCCTCAATCATGTTAAATCAAACAAACCTCCCATACCAGCAAATAGAAAGGAGCAGCTCTGGGCCTCTGAACTAATTTGCACTGGGGACACTGATCAGGCCTTCCTCCGGTGTCTTAATTAGGAGTCTTAATCCCTTTGATTTAAAACCAGAGGAAATGCAGGACATGGTAGGAGACTCTGAGCATATTTATTTAACACTGACAAATAGGGTTTAGAAAGTTCACTTAATATACAGTGTCAACAGAAATATATGTCCCTTTCTTTCTAATAATTCTTCCAGGATAAAGTATGGCTCCTGCTCCAATTTGGAACCATCAGTTTTCCTGTTCTCTTTCATTTAAAGAGACGGTTAGTCCCAATCCACTCTGTTTCCAGAGGCTTTTGACTAGTTTGTTTTAATTTCTCCTGTGACATAAGGAGAGAGTGACTCAGATAATATATGCAATATTGTCCACGCTGAATTTTTTTAAATGTGACGAATGGGCGGCAGTGGGTGGAGGCTGAACCTGAGAGTATGGAAACAATAACGGTGATTCGGGATGACGTCTGCAACGTGGAGCAGGTCTTCCTGCGCAGGTGCTGGAATGCCTCTGGGGTTTGGTATAAGGTAGATTCTCTCGAACCCTACCCACGGTGGTTCAGTCCTTGAGGAAACAAAGAATGATGTCATGGTGCACTGAGGTGGCTCTTCCAAGGGGAGGTGAAGTGAATGTCCAGCACTTACCAAGGGGCTCAGATCAGCGCTGGGTGATGTAGCCCATTGGTCTGATCAGTTCAGGCTTCTGGGCAGCTTGCTTTTCAGAGGACTATGAGCATGTGGGCATTTGTTGAAAACTAGGTGAGGGTACTCATGACTGAGGTGAACCCCAGATTCTTTCCTAAGGCCTAGAAGGAGATTCCATCGCTAAGTGGGTGCTGTGCCCTGCTTCGTCTTCAGGCCATATTCTCCTGGAGAAAAACAATCAGATCCTCAGAAACCTCAGCCTCTTAAGAAGAGCACCTATGAATTTGGATGCTTCTCAGCATTGAATCCATGGGCAGTCATTCATGACATCACTCATAAGATGCCCTAGAAGGGTCTTGATGCTTTTGATCTCATGTAGTCTCTGATAATATTTAAAAGTCAGTGTAATTGGTACAAGGAGCTACCTGGGCTTGGTTCACATAGGGCACAGTGGTTTTATGCTCCATTTCATGTAAAAGAGAATATTTTTAGATCTAATTGTTTATGGGTTGGAATAGAGCCCAACTTAATCCATGTTTTCTCTTAAAAGAATTAGCCGATCATTTTCAAGGATGTAGAGTAAGCCTAAAAAAATAAAAAAGCAAAACATTAAAAAAAAAGTAAACTAAAAAGTAACCACAGGTGTTTAAAATACTCTCTTTAATGTGTGAAATAATTAACTGACATCATATTTTTTATACTTGAAAGTCACTGTCATATCTTTTATTTCATTTATTTTTACAGCACCTCTGTGAAGTTGACGTATTCCTATTATAAAGAAAAACAAAACAAAACCAACTAAGAAAGAAAGCTAAGTGATCTGTCTAGTGAAATACGGAGCCAGGGACAGTTTGGTGAATCAACTATTAGACTCTGGAAGGATTTGGCACGAATAGATCGACTGTTTGTGTGTGACTGCGCACTTTTAAAAGACTGACAGGTGATGCTGAAAAAGTTAATCCTCTGAAATATCTTAAACATTTGCCCTTGCAGTTTTGTTAACAACATTAAGTTACTCTGTCCTTTAGGGAAAGAGCTGCTTGAGAAATAATCCACATCCCCATCTAAACTGTCAGTTACCTCTGAAATGAGTGAAATCTAAGCTAATAAGATTTGATTGTTTACTGCCCCTCGGATACATAACACCTATCCACAATCGAAAGCCTGATATTACATGATTATCCTGTAAAATGGGTGTGGGTTTTTTGTTTTTGTTTTTGGTCTCCCAAAGGTGTTACTCATTTCTGCATCAGGTGGATACAGTAAGAACTGCGGTTAACGGTTCCCCTGGAGAAACGTGGAAGCCTGAGAGGATTTAGATGCAGGAAAGTCCATTCCCCTTTCCCAAGGATGCTATAGATGAATCTGCTGCAGGCCTCAATCATGGAGAGATAAGCCGCATAAGCATATGAAACAATTACAGATCAGCGCACTCAGACAGCTGTCAGCAGAGAAAACTCCAAGCCTGCTGAATAATTATGGCTTGAGCTATTGATTGGGACCACGGAAGAGTTTCATCCAAATGATTTTAATTTGCCAAACCGAGAGAAGTGTGCTGCAGAGAGGTTGCTTCCAATAACGGCATTTCTCCCCCTGGTAATTAAAGGGAAAACTTAACAAGGTGGAGAGGATTGTTTTTAAATCTTGCCAAGCAAAATCTATGGCCATTTTTGAAAGGTGGTAAATGAGAGATGAAGAACTTGTCTTAAGAAATGGCGTAAAACAATTTTTTGTGTTTTTTTGTCAGATATTCTATAAGATGAAGTACCCATCATAAAAGTGTAAAAAAATTAAATGAGCTGGAGTCGTTTAACCTAAAGAAGAAAAGGCTATGGATAACTTAATTACAATATTCTAGGATTACAGAAGAATGAAGTCACATAAATTTGGGTTCTAGTCCTGGTTCTGCCACAAAGTAGCTGTGTGACCACAGGCAAGTTACTTGACCTCTCTGTGCTTCAGTTTCCCATCTGTAAAATGAGTAAAATAATGCTTACCTGGCAGAGCCATGGTAGGTGTATAGATAGATAAAGTATGAAATGTGCTTAGCACAGTTTCTGGCACAGATTGGTTATTCAATACAGTTTCGTTCTCACTTCACCAGCTATATGGTTTTATATATGATAAAAATAAAGCCATTTTATATTTTTATGAATCTTTACAGCTTAGAAAACATTTTCTCACATTTTAGGGTGATAAACCATTGTTGTCCCAGCCCTTCAAAGCCCAGATGAGAGAAAATGGATTTTAACTTAAGTAATAGTGATTTTGGTGGGACAAAGCACATTTTTGACCATTGGTATAATAAAACTCAGAACAAGTAACCTGGGGCACTGTGGATTCTGTCGCTGGGGGAACTTCAAAAGGGAGTGGGCAGCTCAGGGGGCACAGTCTTGACCTCACCACCACCCAACAGCCATCAGAATCTAGGCTGACAGGAGTAAGGCTGGAGTGCTGGGAGGCACCGGGGGCAAAGGAGCCGCTGTTTATCCTCAGGACGCTAAACCCACCTCCTGCCTTTGGGAATCTCCAGAGTTCTGCCTCTGGAACACATAGCTTCCTGGAGCTGAACTTTGTGGGGTGGAAGTAATTCTTGGTGAATAACCCAGGATGTGAGAAATACCTGATTTCCATATTCTTTAAAAAATCAATTTAAATCCAATTCTGATTTTCCCAGCTGGGCCTGTGAGAAACTCAACTTTAGTCATTGAGGGACTGCTCCCCGGGGTCGGGCCAAGGTTCTGGGTTCTCACCAGGTGCCAAAGCAATTGGTCCTGTTGAGACCTTCAGGCTGTGTTAGGGGTCCCACACTTACCGTAATCACAGCACTGACCCCCACATTGTAGTTGGCCCATTGGGTGTCTGTTTCCCCTTCCAGAGTCAGAAGGGCATGTGTCCTTTTTCATGGTATCCCTAGAACTGGTGCATTGACGGGTATGTAGCAGGAGCTCAATGAATTTGCATTAATGAATAAACAAATGTTTCCTTTATATCACGAAGCATGATTTTTTTTCTTCCCCACTGTGAGCCTAACGAGAAAAAGGATGATAATTTCACCTCTATTTCCTCAAGGCTCATAGGCCCTAATAAATGCTCCTCAAGTAAGTGATTGAGGGGTGCTGCTTTTATTGCGCATTGCACTGGGCGGGTTTGTCTGTCTTTGCACCTGTGCAGTCCCTGTGGGGAGGGCTCTGAACTGGTTATTGTCACAGAGACTGTCAATTTTTCCTCCTCTGTTTGCTCCTTCATAGGCCCTCTGGGTTATAATTGGGAATATGACAGCCCCTAATAAAAACAACGTCTTTCTTGAAGGGTACATGACTAAGTTCTGGCTGAAGAGACAGAAGACACGCGCGCAGTGATGGTTGCAGCTCACGGGGGTGAGCTCTGCTCCCCCACTCCTTCCTCCCACTGGCTGGAGTGCAGATGGAGTGGGAAGCCCTGTGTGGCCCTGGGGTGAGTGGAACACCCCAGGAAGAGTGGAGCAGCAGGAGAGGAGGAAGCTGGGCCCCCAACACTGTGGGGCCTCCACACTGGCCCCAGGCTGTTGGGGTGAGAGAAAGAACTGCCTTGTTTAAGCCACTGTCCTTGGTGTCTTTGTGAGAGCAGCCGAGCCTTTATTCCAACTAATACCCTCATCTCAATACCCTTGCTGCCCTCAGACCAGTGCAGGGCAGGAGCAGGCCACTCTCCCAGCAGGGCCCCTTCATGTCCATCTCCAGGTTTTTATTGCCCCACGAGGAACTCCCAGGGGAGGTCACACCAAGTCCAGAAGGCAGCACACTCCTTAGCAGTGCCAGCCCGAGTGAGCAGGTGTCTTCAGTTTAATGAGATGACACTGACACTGAGCCTCCCTCGAATGAGTGGGTCTGTCCTCCCTGGCATTCCCACCATTGCTGAGCTTCGAGGTCAAAGGGAAGGCAGGCGTCTCAGAAACGGCAGGGAGGTCATGGACCTACAGAGCATGCATTTGCTGGCCCAGATTCAAGTCTGAACTTCAGTAAAAAGGGGGAGAAAACAGTACCTGGGCCTGTTTCACCTGGGAAAGTGCTGCTGAAAATACCCCTTTTACCTGCCCCGGTTTTGCTAGGATGTGCCTGACAGAACACGCAAGGAATGCTGCTTGCTGAGCACTTCTCTGAGTCTCCCAAGCTGTCTCTGGTCTGCAGTGGTCTGCTGGCCCCTAGCCCCCCTGCAGCCTTTGCAGCCCAGATGCAATGGGTGCCATGAACTGTGGCTCATTTTGTACTCCTGCTTGCTCTGGGCTCCTTTGGGACGCCATGGAAATTACCCCTTGGGCCCTTGCCCCATAGACTTGCCTATGGACTCTCCTCCACCTCTGCCCAATAAATGTGAACCTCTGTTTCTCAAACCCCTGCCCCATGGGCGCCTGCCCACCCTTCAGCGGCGCTGAATTAACTCAACCCACGACTCCCCATGGAGCTCTGGTTCTCTTCCAAACTCAGGTGTCCAGGACAGAGAAAGGCACTATTATCCCAAACATTTTTATCTTGTATTTTGAAGGGTATGGGTGGTAAGCATTCATTTCTCATTCATGCAGGCCAGTAGGGCCCTGGGGGCTAAATTTCTTATTTTATCTAATATTTGTTGAGTGCTTACTGTGGGTCAGGTGCTATGCTAAACACTTACATGTAAATCAGCTCAGTGAATCACCTCAGCAACCTTATGAGGCTGGTGCTATTATGATCCCCATTTTACAAATGAAGAAGCCAAGGCTGGGGAGGCTCCAAAACTCACCACGGTGATTCAGCTCATAGTAGGTAAACCTCAGAGCCAGAGAGCCTGGCCCAGATGCCTGCTCCTCTGGGTGCCGCGGGTATACTCCTGGTATTCTAGAGCATATGGTCTGGGACACAAATGCAAAATATCTCCAATAAGGGGAGAAAAGGCCAGGACCAGATCAGCAGTATCAAGGGTTAGACCACACTGAGCAAGAGCAGAGCCATATACAGAGCATGAGGCCAGAGGTCAGAGGTCAGATTCCAGGGTGATTAAGAATATGAGTACAAGGCAGGTAGGGCAGAATGGCACAGGATGTAGATTGAGAATAAGGCAGAAGGCCAGGAGCTCTCTGCTACTGGGTATTGGCTGCCTGGGTCAGGGAGAGGCCACCTGGGTCAGGGAAAGGCCACCTGGGTAAGGGAGAGGCTACCTGGCTTGCAGGTGCTGGTAGGGCCCTGGAATGGGGAGGGGCTGGGGGTAAGTTGGGTGCTAGCACCTCTCCCTTACAGTGAAATAAGATGCTTCCTACTGCTCTTCTGCCACCTACCCCATTCTGCAAGCTCTAGGAAGAAGCTGGAGAAGGTCCCAGGGTGTGCAACTTGAGCATCCTTCAGGGAGGAGGGAGGAGGCCCTAGGGTGTGAGCTGTGACTTCTTGAGGGTAAAGCTTTTTTTCTTTTCCAACCTTGTCTCTCTCCAGCTCCCTCCCAGTTGCAAGGCCCCACAGTGACAATGTTAATCACGAGGAGCAGTCCCTGCCAAACCAGACTTCCGTTGCCACAGCCCTACACTATTTTCAGTTTTTATGTGCTTTAAAATAGCCTTGTCAATAGGTGCCCAAACCCAGCAGACCTGAAAATGCTTACCAAGATGAGAATGCTGAAGGACACTGGCTTCCCGACCTGACTCAGCACTGTAGCCCCTCTCTCACTCCCTCCCCTCTCCCAGAATGCATGTCTAGGCACAGAGACCCCCCTCAAAAAACCTCCCCAGTAACACAAATTCCTATGACAACTATAAGCTGATAGGAAGAAAGAATCCTAATGGTCTGGCAAAAAAGAAAACTCCATTTCCATCATCCAGATGCTAAAATGAACTGGTGCTCCGGGTTGGATCACACACAGTGAATCTGGATTCACACTGCAGCATTGGCCCAGGGACCCACACACAGGCCTGGCCTCCCTTTTCCTTTTCTCACAGGGGTTTCCCAGATCTGGGATCTCAAGGCCTCGGGAAACACATTCCTGGCCTCCCCACAGAGGAGCCTGTGGCCAGCAGTTGTGAATAAAAGCCATTTGATTCTGCCACCACTTCAAGGTCAGGGTTTGACCTTGATGGGATTCACTGACTCAGGTGATCCAAACATGGATTTCTCTTTGACACCAGTGCTCCTGCCTGCTTCTGATGGACCCTGACCTGGGGTCCCGGGCTTGACTTTCTCTCTGTGCCTTCTATTTGCGTGTCTTGTGGCTGCAGGAGACAAACACACTCTCTTCCTGCACGCAGGCTACTGAGCCTCGCAGCACGAGGCGTTGCTTTAGCGTAGCAGTTAAACAGCAGGAACCCCTGCCCAGAAAAGAGGGCCTAGATCAGGGCGTGCTTAAAGAATAAAGACCAGACTTCTCCGGGAAAAACAAAATGTGGTATTTAATTATCAAAGCTGGTTTTAGTCATCACAGAGGGAACTCAAGGCCTTGAAGCTCTTACCTGGGCGCTTGATGGTAACCTGGCCGGTCAAACCCGGGGCCGTGGTCCCTTACCGGTGCCTGCAGCCCTCTCCCCTTGCCGACACCCTGTCTCCCCTCTTCCTGTCTAACCCCGGCCACTGGCTTCCCTCCTCCCTCCTCCACTCATCCTTTCCGGGCAGTGCATCTGCCACTAACTGTGTCATCACTTACATATGGATAAGGCGGAGAGAATTAGGAGAAACAATAAAGCTTCGTTTTCAAGACATACACCGTTTCTTGCTCGAGCCGCTAACATAGGCTCCGAAGCCACCGCCCTGGCTCTCATTTTGTCCCGCTTCGTCTTCCACACAGCTGCTCCGGATATCTGTCTAAAATGAAAACCTGACCCTGCCCAGTGCTGCAGTGCCCAGCGTCCTCATTGTCCCACGCAAGGATTAACTCTGCCTCCTGCTCCTGTGACCTAATCCGCCACCCAAAGGGGTGACTCTGGCCTTCTCCATGGACCCAGGCCCATAATACCACATCAGTTTCAAAGTTTCCCTGGGATCAGGCTTTCCAAAGAGCTAAGATCTAAGCTGAAAAGTAAGTAAAGAAGAAGGGAAAAGAGAAAATCTACCAAGAAAGGATGTGCAATGGGAGGCGACGGAGGGAAAAAAACTTCTCTTCCTTCTCTACCTCTGGAGCTGCACCCGGCTGGGTGACAGCAGCAGCAGAAGCAGCAGAATTAGGAATGCTGGTGAAATGTGCTTTTTTTGGCTTAGAAATGTTCTCATGTGAGTATAAAATGCACGCAGGAACATGCATAAATCATAAGTGTACGGAGAACGTCCACAAGCGGGACACACCCATGTGAGCAGAGCCCAGATGAAGAGACAGAACGTGACCAGCCTCTCCAGGGCCCTCCCTGTGGACACGGCCCTGGCAGCGAGGGTGACCACCTTGACTTCTAATGCCCTAGGGTCATTTCGCCCATTTGAACTTAACGTAAGCCCACAGGATGTACTCTTTTGTGTCCAGCTTCCTTTGTTCAATGTCATATTGATAAGATTCAATCCTGTTGTTGCTGTTGGCTCATTTTCATTGCTGTATAATATTCAATTGTGTGACTATATCATTCTTTATCTAGTCTACTGTTGATGGGCATTGGGGCAATTTCCTGCTTGGGGCCATTATAAAAACTGTTCTGAGCATTCTAGTACATGTTTTTTGGTGAACACATGTATGTGTGTATGGTGAGTATGTACCTCGGGCTAGCATTGCTGGGCATGGGAATTGGATACATTCACCTTCCATAGGTGCTGTCAAATGGTTTTCCAATGTGTAAGAATTGAGCCAGTTCACAGAGTGGAGACCTCTAGGGGTTGCCCCTCCTCTGGTGTGGTCAGTCTCCTTCATTTTAGCCATTCTAATAGGTCTGTGGTGCCACCTCAAGTGGTTTTCATTACATTTCCCTGATACTACCCAGGGCGAGCACCTATTTATTTGTTTATGGGTTATTTAGATATTCTGTTTTGGGAAGTGTCTGTTCAGGCATTTTCCCTGTTTGTCTATGAGTCTGGCTTTTTCTTATGGATTTGTAGGAGAAAGACCTCATTCTACACTTTGTCCCTCTTATAGCCATTGAGGGTAGTTCAATTTAGCAAATCTTCACTGAGTGTTATTGGCATGTTAGGTGTATTGGGATGCAAAGAGATGTGACCCCCCCAGAACTCACTCTTTGCCCTCAAGCTTGAGTCTTGCCTTCCAGGATTTTGGAATCTAGTCCTTAGGCTCCTGTGCCGGCCAGAATTCTTAGTGGAGCTTGGCTTCTTCCTCTCGCTCCCATCCTGTCCACTTCGAGGCTTGGCCTGGTGGGGCAGGAGTGAGGTTGAACATCTGGAAGTTCAGTGGTTAACTCTTCTGCAGGTTTCCGTAAAAGGAACAGGGAGAGAAGAGCCAACGGTTTGAGGCAGATGAGGCATTACTGACTCCGTCCAGCCTCACAGATCCCAGCCTGGCTGCAGCTCTCCTACCCCAGGAATGCACAACAACACACTAAGTAGCAACAAATTGATATTGATGCTGCCTTGCTTCATGTCTTCCAGTGATAGCCATTATTTTGCTTTGGAAAACACGAGCTTTCCATAGGACACCTATTTCGGAATCCTACTGATATGTCTTAACTGATGGCTTCTATTTCTATAGATTCCTAATGTTGCTGGACACAGACATGCTATGAAAAAGCATTCTGAAAAATTTAAAGTGCTTGATAAACGCAAGTACTGCCACACACCGGATTTTGTTCCAGGTCTTCTTTCAATCACCAATTTCCATTTTACTTGTGTAGCTGGTTCTTAGGCCGGCTAGTGACCCTTGGCTTGGAACTCTTTTATGTAAAGGGTAGCTCTTTGGTCTAGATAAACTCTTGTACTTTGGCATTTCACCACATGGCTACTTCCTCTGTGACCTTTTTCTTTCTTAGTTTTTCCCCAGGATCCCGCAGACCTTTTGTCACCTGGATAGGATCTGCATGGGCGGCCTCTGAGCCACATCAAGGGATTTTAATTTCCTCACAGCTTTGTTAGCATTTCACACAGTTACAGGTCAAAACACAAGGTTATTTACTGGGAATGAGAAATGTCACCAATATGAATTATGGGAGCCCTGTGATTTCCCTGCAGGTATTCAGAACAACACAGGGCACCCATCATCCTGTGAGCTGAGCACAGGCACTGACTTCCCTGGGCTCCTGAGCCCCATGTGCCTAAGGCCCGAGGGAGGGCGACCGTCCCAGGCTGGGAAGTTCAATGCATGTTAGATTTGTTTCAGGAGCCTCTCCCTTCACTGGCTGCCATTATGATGGTTAAAGAAAATTCTGGAAGGTTCAGAATCTACTTCCTAACTAATAAGGGAGGGGAATGAAGATGCTTGTTCACTCATTTAGATGTCGCTCATCCACTTTTTTACTCACTCCTACAGTGGCGAGTGCCTACGGTGCAAATGCTAACCGGAGTGAGGTATGTGGTTATGCATATGTTTCATCTCTTCTCGGTTTCATCTTTCTATCAAACATGTAGCAGAGATGGGTAACGGAAGCCATAATAAGGCGGGGCCCACAAGTTCTAAAGGAAAAAGAATGCTTTTGGCAATCATTAGAAAAAGGGCTTTTTGTAATAGTCCCTTCTTTTAGCTTCCGTGGCCCTCCCCTCCCCTTGTTTTCTTCCGTTGCTGTCTCTTCTTCTAAACATTGAGGTTCCTCAGGGATCTGTCCCAGGCTCCTTTCTCTTTTCACCAAGAGGGTCCCAGTTATGAGCTATAAAAAGAGGGTCCCAGCTATTCTTATGACTATAAGTGCCTTCCATAGGCCCCTGACTCCCCTTCCTCCATTTCCCACCTTGATCTCTCTTTTGAGCCGCAGATGAGTAGATTTACCTGTTCACTTGATATGTGCGCTTGGAAGAATCAGAAGCACATCCAACTTTACACACCAACAGCAAAAATGTCCAACTTCTTCCCACTTCAGCATTGTCTCCACTGTTTTCCATCTTGGTAAAACTGGAAACCCAGGAGACAGTCTTGCCACTCCCCTCTCACCCCCAGCTCCCATACACTGCACATGTTCTTTAGAGCTGTGCAACCTCACATCCCCTCTTTCCAGAACAACCCTAGGGTCTGCCCCATACTCCACACTGAGTCTCCCTACTTCCTCTTGCCCCCATTCTCTATGGGGAGAAACAGCAAGTGCAAGCTCATAAAAAATGAGAACTGGCTCATACTCCCGCCCTGAGCGGAAGCCTGCGTGGCTTCCTGATGCACCTGGAATGAGCCACAAGCTGCTCCCAGGCCCCACAGAGCAAAGGCTGGCCCCCCAGACCCCTGCCCATCCTCTCTCATGCCTGCCTCCCTCCCACTCACTGCACCTTTTCCCCTCTCTCAGGCGTCCACTCAGGTCTTCACTCAGTCCATTCCTCTGCCTGGAGTCTTCCCTTTACATCTCAGACCAAACATCACTACTTGGATGGGCCTTGCCTTCCAATTTATTTATCTCCCCTATTACTCTTATCTTCATAGGCCTCCAATTTGCAATTATCCATTTATGTATATGTGAATTGGTATAATGTCTCCTCCTGTATAAGCCCATGAAGACAGGGATTAATTAAGCCTTTTTTGAGGGGAATGTACAATGTGTATCCCTCAGTACTTAGCACATACCAGGAAGTTGATCAACAAATATTTGTTCAATAAATAAATGTTCAAACTACACAGGATCAGATATTTAAATTGCAAAACAGAAATTCTACCTATTCTTCGAGAGCATACGAATTGTCATTTAAAAACTGGTACTACCCTTAGACCTGGGAAAGAGGGACCAAGGGCCTATGCTTTAGAGACCACGTGCTGGCCTCCCTCTGGCTGTGGCCTGCCTGGTGGCATAAAGAGTCCACAGGGCCAACGGGACAGTCCTAGCCAGAGCCCCCGCCCCAGCTACAGTGGCCAGATTAAGCCAATAAACATACGTGACACACAGTTAAATTTGAATTTCAGATAAACGGCCACTTGTATTTTTAGTATATATTTTATAGTCCCAATATTTGGGACATGCTTATACTAAAAAATTATTCACTGCTTATCTGGAATTGAAATTTGACTGGATGCATTGTATTTTATTTGGCAACACTAGCTCCAGCTTCTAGACCAGATGTATGCAAATGATGGCCTGTGGGTCAAATCTGACTTGTTATCTATTTTCATAAGTAAAGCTTTATTAGAACACAGCCACAAGCATTCACTTATGTACTGTCTACAGCTGCTTACAGATGCAATGGCAAAGTTGAACAGTTGTGACAGAGACCGTATTGCCCACAAAACCTAAAATAATTACTATCTGACCTTTTACAGAAAAGTCCACTGACCTCTGTTCTAGACCATTCTGTGGATGCCCAGGATCTCACCAGTGCCTGCCCAGCAATCCTGAGGGTGGTCCAAGGCCGAGGGGCACACGGGCAAGGCCTTCACAGTGAAGGGTGGAGCTGAAGCGGGGAGGCTGGATGCCCACCTTCTCTGAAACACCCTGTTTCTGACCAGAACTCTGAGGATCTCAGAATTCAAATTTGCTCTTGGCTTTCCATCTCATTAGGAAGATATGCTCTTCAAGATAGAAAACAGGCTTTATTTACCTTGTGTATTAGATTGATTTAACTTTTAAATAATTAAACATGTTGCAGGAGGGCCTCCCTTTGCGCTCTTGAACTGGGCCACTCAAATGTCTGTTTTAAGCAAAGTAAAGAAATGTCACCCATAGTGCCATCTTGTGGTGAGCTCTATTACCACGTCCAAGCATTCTGGCTGCAGGTTCAGGAGCTTAGGAAGTAGACCTATGACTGTAACAAGCAACGTTCGAAATTATACCACTGAACCATTGGGATGTTCTCAAATGCTTTATTAGGCATTAAAGAGATAGCCAATGATACTCAGCATAATTTTCTTCAAAATTAGTAATTTATGGTGGCCCATAATAATTTCTCATATTTGTATAGTGCTTTACAGTTTACAAACCATGCTTACACACAACTTCACAGCTGAGCCTCATGACCACACTGTGGGTTCTACTGAAAATGGAGACTCTTGATGTCCATGACTTGCCTCAGCCTGCAGCAACTCAAATGTTCTATCATCATTTTAGAGCCATTTTGCTATTAACCAGAATGGGGGTTAGGCAGAAAATCAATTTCCCCAACCCTGACGAGAGCAGAGGGGTTGCGTTTCAGCAAACTGGAACCTTGATGATGACATTCTCTTAAGATTTCCAGGCCAAGATCAGTGGGAGAAGGTTTTTGAAAGGGTGTTGCAATCCTTCAATACCAGAGATTTGTGATGATTTCTTATTACCCACAACAAAGAGCATTTAGCAAGAGTTGGCTCTCTGACATTTCATTATTCCTCCAACAGCTTTGAAAAGCCCCATCTCTGCTCTGCAGGCAGCAGCCCACAGCAGTTGCCACAAGGCCTTGGCCTTGAGTCAGGGCTCCTTGGGTTAACCTTCACTGCTGCCTCCCAGCAGAGCCAGGGAGATCTGAGCTGCCTGGAAGACTTTCAGTTCTAGTCTGTTGGAAATTAACATCTTGTCCAGAGAGAGCTGTGAAGACAGCTTCTCCCAACAACGCAGCGGTGAGCCGGGGGTTTCACCATCACTGGGGCCAACACACACAGCTGAATTTCACATTACAGCCGGAAATACATGGGGGAATTCAGGGAACAAGACAAGGAGCTGGCAGCAGCACTTTTGTTAAATTATACTTTTCTTAAAGATCAATAGATGCTCCAAAGCAGTCCGCTGAGGGGGTTTTTGTGTGGCTTGACGAAAACAGTTTTGCTTCTCGCCTCTGGGAGAGCCAATGTGCATAACCCAAGAGATGCTTTTCCAACTTTTTGATTGTGCATAATGTGATTGGTGGAAAAGTAAGTTTACTTTGCCTTTCATTGTGGATTCTGGGTTATGCAATGAGCTGGGGGACCAGGTTTATCAGATCCGGGCTTGCCTGCCAAGCTCCAGATTCATTCATTTATTCATGCATGCATTCAATATATGTTTATTGAGTCCCATTTATGCCTCAGACACTCTGCTCGGTAGCAAATTAATAAGACTTGACCATGCCCACTCGGCATGCATGGGATCTTGCTGTTGGAGACTCGTGTTGCCAGGCTGGGAGGAGGTGGGCAGGGAAGGCTTTCCAGAGGGACTCTTGAGTCAGGATTTGAAAGACCAGTGCCAGTTAGCAAGACAGGTAAAGGTGAAAAAAGAGAACTCAGGCTGCCTGACACCAAGGCCCACACTCCAAACTGCAGGCTTTATGGCCTCCAGAGACCTGTTCTGACAGAGAGCATCTCAAGAAAGGAGTTCACCAAGAGATGCTCTGCTCCTAAAGCCCCAGCCTTGAATAGTACTAAGACTGGTTTACACAAATGGCAAGGGGGGAGGGCAGGAGGCAAAGCAGAAACAGTGGCTCGTGGAGAAACTGAAGCAACTTCCGGAGAGTTTGAATGTCGCACTGATCCTGGCCAGCAGGGGGTAGTGCAAGGATCTTTGAGGAATTGATAGACTACATCGTTGGGGTAGGAAGGTCCCTAATGATAAAATGAGTCAAGCCCTCTCCCCAGGAATGTTACACCTCCATGTTATTATCTTCGCAGTGCTTACTACTTTCTGAAATGTTATTGTTCATTTGCTTAGGTTCTCATTTATTATCTTTCTCTTCCTCTCCAGGACCTAAATTCCGTGAGTGAAGGCCTTGCCTATCTTGTCCTCTGCTATATCCCAAATGCCTACATTATCACTTGGCATGTGCTGATTTCTCAATAAATGTTTTAGAAAATAAGTTAATGGTTGTGTGAATCTGTGTAGCACTAAGGAATGGGCATTGCCGGAAAACCAAGACCTATGTGTTGCTTTTTGCCCCTGAAAAATTATCTTGACATATGATCTATTCTACTTTTGCAAGGTGGGCAGCCAAGAGCATTTCTGGAGAACTTCTTTGTTGGCAAAATAGACACACTTTTGGTCTCTGGGCTGAATGTTGCTGGGCTTGAGGTCAGTTATCAACGCCTGGCCAGGAAGCCAAGGTCAAGGCCCAGTGTATGGGGAGGAGTGGGCAAGGTCCTGAGCCTAGTCTTGTGGCATAGAGGGGCTAGAAGGCACAGTGGAAACATGAGATGCCCGGCCCAAGGAGGCCATGCCATGACCAGCAGGGGGGCAGTCTCAGGAGGAACAGAGTGGAGTGGCCTGGGCTTTGAGCAGTGCAGGGCAATTTCCTGGGGATGTGGGTGTCTGTGCCTGAGAAGCCTTTGAAGACATGCTAGTGTCTGCTTCCTGCCACCAGGGCCACAGAGTGAAAAGGGGCAATTTTCAAATTTTAAATGTGGTTGGCCACAAAGTGATGCCAGAGTGCATTTCAGGCTCTTCCTTACCAGTTCTAAGTAATGAAAGCCCATCTTATATCTGCTAAGGGTGAGTGACTGTACTAGTTAGTACAGGAATGAGGGTCTTCCTGGATGTGAGACTTTCAGTTGTACAACCTGGCAAGTCCCAGTCAGACGGGGACAAATTAGCCTCCCTCTCACCTGTGCTGACAGTGGCAGTTTATCTTCCCTTCGTTCCCTTGGCAGTGTTAATGACCCTTCCATCTCCTTTCCCCCTCTTACTGCTTTCAAATCTTTGTCTCTGGTTCATGGAACTTCCAGGTCTCTCCAGGTGTCTCAGTCGCTGCGGACTGAGACCATCTGGGCTGGGGACTGGGAAAGGATGTATGCCTGCTGGGTGCCTCGTGACTGCTGGGGAGCTTGCCCCTAAATTATTTGGGAACTGTCAAAACCACTGCCTGCTCAGGTGAGGCAGGAAAAGGCCATATCACAACCCTCTGGCTATTATGTGAAGTGAGGCAGGGGCAGGAATGGAGTCTCTAAGTATGTGTGAGGGGCTTAAGTCCAAACCATCCTTCACGCATCAGGGTTCTGGAAAAGCAGGTTGTTAACTGAGGCATGAGCAGGGCCAGGCAAATGGAAGCCCCACAGAGAATGCTCAGGTCCTGCCGGGTGTAACCGATGGGCCAGAGCTATCCATTTGCTGACTAAGCAAATTAATGAAACGACAGTAGGCGCGCCTGTCTAGATAAATCTTCTCATCGAGATAAACAAGCGTTTAGAAAAGTCATTCAAGGTGCAAGTTGCCAGAGAACATTGCCAGCAGGTGCCCCAAATGTCACCCTGGAGGGGGTGAAATCTATTTACTTTCCTACTCTGGATGACAGACTCTTCCAGGAAAGCCTTGACCTTGTCCTCCAGGAAAGGGGAATAATGGTCTGTTCCTCTACTTACACTTCACAAGTAGGAGGAAGGGAGGTATATTGAGAAGGTGTTGGGCAGATCCAATTGTGACTGAGTTTCTTCTGGCAAGTCTGGATTGAAGGTGGCACTTCTGTGGGTGACTCTGCTACGACTCCTTAGTGAGAAAAGTTGCAAAATGGAATTCTGCCTGGTGGAGGTGGGGGAGGGGCATGCTGAAATCTACTTTGGTCTTTGTTTAACAGATTTCTCATGCTCAGAATACCCTGTAGTTCTAACAGCACCTGAATGCCACATGTCACCTTTTTGTGTCATCTAAGGGCCCCTTCCCCCTTAAATTTCTGACTTAATTATATGAATGAGGAGTTGGAAATTTACAAATTATAGTCTTGCTATAAATCCTGGTTGAATCCACTGCTCTTCCAAATATGTACATCTATTCCTAGTCCTCAAGAAACCTCCTAATTTAATGCAGTCTGAATCAAGGCCATCGTGTTCAGTTCATCAAGTTTTCGTAGGTGGAAACAGTACATAGGTCCTTTTCTCTAGCAATAGAAACAGCTGTGTTTATGAAGAGTAACATAAAAATAGGAACGATGTGGGAGACATCTGCGCTTTGGCCTGTCCTGTATCTCGGTGAGATTCTGGGGAGGCTGTGTCAGTCCAGGGTCCAGCCTGCCCTGCCCTAGGGGTCTGAATGGCCCATCACCTTGGACAGTGATTGGTCCAGGGCTGAGCCCCTGGTTCAAGCAGAGCCAATCAGAGTCCAGTTATGGTGAGTGGGGGGGGGGGGATGGTGGAGATTTTTTCCATTTTCTGGAATTCCTGGGGGTTTCTCCTTCAGTTGTGTTGCAGCCACTTGGGAGCCTGAATGAAAATGAAGCAAACAAGCAAATGGAGCTAAGAGATTGCACCCAATGAATAGCAATACCCTAAAATGTGTGTCTGCCTGGAATAACCTTATTTGGAAGTAGTCACTGCTTACATAGTTAAGGTGAGGTCACACAGGTTAGAGTGGGCACTAGCGACTGGTGTCCTTGCCAGAAGAATAAAGAGACACGGAAGCACACCCACAGGAGGAGTATACCGTGTGCCAGTGGAAGCAGAAACTGGAGTGATGTGTCTACAAGCCAAGGAAGGCCAAGGACTGCTGGCGACACCAGAAGCTGGGAGAGGCGACAAAGGCTCGCTCCCCTAGAGCCTCCGGAGAGGGCACAGTTCTGCAGGACCTTGATTTTGGACTGCCAGCCTCTAGAACTCCGAGAGAATAAATTTCTAGGATGTTTGTTTGTTTTTAATTGCAGTAAAATATACATAACACAAAAGTTATCATTCTATCCATTTAAAAATGGCATTAAGTATATTCACATTATTGTTCAAAAATTTCTGTTGCTTGGAGCAGCCGAGCTTGCTGTACTTTATTAGCGCAGCCCTAGGAAACTAACACAGAGATACAGAGAGAAAGAGTCCTGGTGATATTGTTTGAATCCCTGGATCCAGCCCTGCCCGAATTCCCCTGGACTCACTGATAGGAGGCAATAAATGTCATTTATTTTTTGAGTGGGTTCCTGTCAGTTCAGTTAAAGGACTCCTGACTAATACAGATGCGGCAGGTTAGTGGCAAATGTTTTTATCATTCCATAAATGAAGGCCCGGCACTGCAAGATAAACTGCCTTGTCCAGAGAGAACTATACCAGCCCTTCACTCCTCCACTTCTCCCATGATTCCAGCTCTCTCACTCTGCTAGTACCCGTGTCGGTGGGACATTAGCAAATAAAAAGATATTTTGGAATATGAGCCAACTCCAAAAACAGAAATTAAGCAACAGCTTGCAAAAATTCATCCTGATTAAAGGAAGCCTCATTAAAATGCTAGGTAGGAAGGGGTAGAAAGATGAGAATCGGGGAGTAAGGGAAGAAAGAACTACCCAGAGAGCTCCTCCATGCACACAGCTGTTCCATGGCAACTGTAGGTCTTACTTGTAGGGAATAAAATTAATGATGCATAGCAAACAATTAATTTCTGTTAAATACCAGCTAGTTAATGAAAAATATTTTCAAGTCCAGGACAGCCCCAAGAAGGATGTACTTATAAATGACACTGATATTTAGCCAACCAACCATGTCCATTGCAACATCTGAATTTAATGGTACTGGTTGCTTTATGTTAATTAATAGCAGATGGATTGCTACTTACATTTGTTGAGATTTCATACAGGTGATTATCCAATGATGGGTGAGCTGTTAAAACTTGTGGCACAATTCCTCTAAGAGCCAGGTGATATCACACAGGAAATGAGCAGCTATGTAAAGAACAGTTGAATGGAGTAAAGAAAATGAAGTTTGGGTCTCTGGGGCGGCATGGGGAGGGTCACTACTTGCAGCTATGTCACAGCATTGGTAGATGGCTGGTGAGTGGCCAAAATGGGTTATACCCTGTCTTTGGGGAGACCGTGGTCATTCAGGTCTGGGTGGGACAAGTGAGAACAGAAATAGGGTGCATAGCTTATTATTAGGCCAACTCCCAGCAAAAATGTCATTCAGCCTGTGAACCAGATGTAAGGAATAGCTTCAGCTTTCCATGTAGATTGAATGGACATGCCTGAATACAGCTGCGGCCATAGACTCAAGATGGGCTATGGAGGAAGGAGTACCTCCGACACCTGACTCTGCCACTGAAAAGCTGAGTGACCTTGGGTAAGTCTCTTAGTTTCATTATCTCCCAGCTATAAAGTGGGGACTAATAATGGTTTTTCTCAAGGCTCTGATATTACAGTGCATGTGGAACGCTTTGTGAATTGGAAAGCCCTAAGTCCTGGAAGACTGCTAAGCCTGTTCCTAGGGGCCAGGTGGGATTGCGCCGAGTGACAGACACAGACTGGCTCTCTAAGCTGGCCTGCCTCCTGAGGCATGCTGGGAGCTGCTCGGGGCCTTTAAGATGCCACTAAAGGGAAAGCCCTTGCAGCTAGGTCCACAGCAATTTGTTGGATTTGTCAAGGTTGCTCCAGTCTGGTGTCTCCTGTGTGATTTGGTCCCTTCTTATTACCAACTTGGCTTTGGTTCTGTCTTCCCCTGACTCCAAGCCAGGTCCTTCTGGTTTCTGATCCACTCTGCCCCAGACTCTGGGTTTCTGGCTCTCTCCTTCTAATGGCTGAAGCACAGCCCAACTAAATTCTGTCCCCTGGATGACCAAGTTGAATGCCCAGTCCTTCACTGATAACCCAAAAGGGGTTATCAGTGGGAGAGTGTTTCTGCCAAGCTCTGTTTCTGCCAGGTCCCACCCTATGGGTGGAGCACATGGAAAGCTCAGCTGGAATTTTTCCTGCTGCTGGAAAAGTAGCACCACATCCATCTCCTGCAGAGAGTCAGGAGCTCCATCTCTAACTTACTCTACAAAGCATGCCACACATTCAGTAATGATCCAAAAGATGCCAGAGGGGAGGTGATGGGAACAGGTGGTGGTGGTGATGATGGTGGAGACTGCGACATGGTGGGGGCAGACAAGGGAGGCTCCCCAAATCCCAGGGAGCCACAGAACTAGCTGCACCTCCAGATCTGAGTTACCTGCATGATTGCAGATGTGGGAGGATCACCCACAAGTCCTGACCCAGTTTCTGTAGCCAAGAGTATCTGCTTAGTTGGCCAATTAAAGGCTCAGAAGTGACATCCACGCTGCATGTCTGAGTCCCCTGCCCAAGGTCTCACCTTCCTGAATCAGGTCACAATGCCTGTGTCCTTGTCTCCTCCCCAGTTCCCGAGACTCTGCTTCTCCACCCCTGGGGAAATGTGAATTTTCATCAGACAGGAAGGCTTGAGTCGTCAACTGTGAAATTGCTCCCTAAACACCTCCAATGCCTAGTCATATGCAGTATTTAATTTACTTTTAATATTATGAATTTTTTTAAGCACCACAAAGCTAAAGCTCAGATAAAGATGAATTTATGTCAAGACTGGTTTAGAATGAATTTTTGAAAAATTACCTTGAGTTTCTGAGCAGTTCCTCTCCAGATAGCTGCAGGCTCCCTTGTTGATGCTGAGCAGTTTGCTATAAATTAATGCAACATATACTCTGTCTTTAGGTGATTTTCTAGTTATTTGATGTTTGTATTCATTTGTGGATTTTAAGATCTCTATAAGAAAGGGAAAGAGAATTCAATTTGTGAACACCTGTGAGCTGGACGTGGCCCTTCATTAATCCTAATCACAACCCACAGAGAGAGTCTTACTGTCCCCATTTTATAGATAAGTAACCAAGGCTCAAAAAGGTCAAGCAATCTACCCCTGGTTGCAGAGGCGACCTAGAGTCAATCCAGGGCTATTTGACCTTTTCCATTATTTTTCTATTTTGCACCTTGGTGCCTAAAACACACTGTTGGTCAATAAATGTTGGTTAAATGAATAACTGCAAGTTCTCTCCAATGCCAAGGAAATGCCCTGGCACAGAGCTCAGTCACAGGATTCTGTAGGGGACGCAGGTGTGCCACACATTCCCACAGAACAGTGAAAACTGGGCTCTTAATGGGGACTCTCAGGGGGTGGCAGGATCCCAAACCACTTCTTAAACCCTCAAAAAAAGAGACAATGATTTTCAGTTTGACTTGCCATTTTGAAATCTCTAGTGGTTATGAATCCTGTATAGTAGATTGAAGATGGCTTTTCTCTTTGAATTAAAAATGGAAAGAACATCCTGTGGTCATTGGCCATGTTTGATCATTGAACTTGACTGTTGCTTGTCTGAAGGTTCATGGGAGTTGTTACTTGGGTAGAGAGGAGCCAGAGGCCTCATCTGAATCTTGAAAAAATCAGTTAAATCTGTGCTGGGATTGAATCAGGGCCACGGTGAGGCTCAGGACCCAGTCCAGGCTGTACTCCATGCCTTGTTTTCATGCCATGTCACTTGTTAGACTAGAATTGTTAATACTGTGAGTTTTTGTGTTTTTTTTTAATATATTTTTATTGATTTCAGAAAGAGGAAGAGAGAGGGAGAGATAGAAATAGAAACATCAATGATGAGAGAGTCATTGATCGGCTGCCTCCTGCACGCCCCCGACTGGGTCGAGCCCATAACCCGGACATGTGCCCTGACCGGGAATCAAACCTCGATCTCCTGGATCCTAGGCCGATGCTCAGCTGCTGAGCCACGCCCGGCCAGGTAATACTGTGAGGTTTTAACTAATGTTTGTGCTTATAAAACATGTCAGCAGTGAGCAAGATGTCCACTTGACACTGATCATCCCCTCAAAACTCTATTATACAGGCAAAATAGATGGGTTAATGAACACATCTGAACTCATGAATCTTCACTGGTTTAGACACATGCAGGGCACTGTGCTAGCGGGGGAGAGGGGTCGCTGTATAAGGTGCAGTGTTTACCCTCAAGGGGCTTAGAGCATTAGCTGGAGGTTGGTCTCCACCAACAAACACCAGACTTGCAAACGTCCATGTCTACACGCCATCACAGACGTCCTCGATGTCACTAGGTCCTAGTGCCTACTGTCTATTCTTTTGGAGAATATGGGAGCATGGAGGTGGAGGAAAGGTGATTGGGGCAGGCAGGAAAGGCTTAGGGAAGATGGGGCTGCCTTGGTTCCAATCTTCACCATTTCTCACCGGGGCTACACAGCAGCCTTCCGCCCGGCCCTCCGCTCTGGCTGCTGCATCCCCAGCCCATGCCTCAGTCTGCAACCAGACTGGAGTCATCCCAGCATTTCTCTGCCCAAAGCTTCTTCCTGCCCCCCATCACCTACAGAATAAAGTCTTAGTGTGCCTTACCCTTAGCATGCCTTACAGGCTCCCTGTGATTGTCCCCTCATTCACTGGTAGTTCATCTCAGCTCCCTCAGTCCTGACGGTTACCTTCTCTGCCATCCAGACTTCAAAGGCACCTCAGACCTGTCTCTCAATCTCCTTCCTCTGCTGGAATTCCCTCCCTTCCAATCTTGCCACCTGGGTGATCTCTAATTAGCTTCCCCTGTGAGGCCTTCATGTCTCCCACCAGAGTACGGACTTGTTCTCTGTGCCATATACTTGCCATACTATGCTCATCATTAACCTTCTCTCTTGAATTGGAAGCTCCGTGAAGACAGGGCCTAGTCGTTGTTTTCTTTCCGGTGTCTATTCCAGAGCTCAGCCCATAGCAAGGGTTCAGTAAGTGTTTGCTGAGCTGAATATGAGGTTTAAAAATAGGATTGGTGGGCTAGCTTAGGCAACAATAGCATTTATAAGATTTTTTTTCTCAGTGAACAGAGAATATTCCAATGAACTTTTAAAACTCATTTAAAAGTTCTAAAAATGAAAAAGAGAACACACACACAAAAACATGAATAGGACAGATCACTGCCTTAAAACTTTAGAGAAAAGACAAATTACTGTGACCTAAAGTTCTCAGAAATGGCTTTGTAGGCAATGGAACAGAAGTCACTTAACATTTATTGAGTGCCTATTGTGTGTTGGGCTTTATGGCAGGTGTTTTAAAAAATGAATAAAAGATAGTTCCTGAAGAAGACTCCACAGTCTTGTGTCCAGAGAGAGAGAGAGAGCAAGGAGACAGGTAATTAAAATGCAGTGTGATAAATGCTCTAACAGTCGATATTTAAGTTCGGAGAGTTGACAAAATGTGGAAAAGCCATTGGAATTGAGGAGTTATAATTTGTCTTGCTTAGGACAAATCTGATCTACTCTGGTTAAAATGTCTTTCCTTTACTTCCTTAGGATTAGCGATCATTTCAATCCCTAGATGATATTCATTAACTGGGGCCACCGTTACTGCTTCTAAGTGATAGGCAGGACATGTGCAATTGCAATATTCATCTGATCTGTGAGCGCTGAGACGAAGGCGAACCCAACCGGTGTCAGGAGTGTGCTGTCTAGCACAGCCCAGGTCCCTCCGGGCTCTCAGGGGCAGGCACACAAGCTCAGAAGATGCCAGGATCTCACCAAGAGGACAGGGTGAGAGAGAAGGTCCCTGAGCCTGTCTCATTTGGTATTGTTTCTTCCCCAAGCACTCCTTGCAACGAGCTCGGGCGATGAGTCCTCCCCCCACCTCCACTGTCCTTACCTACCTGTACATTTGTGCTTACGTTTCAAGATCCAGGCTAAAGAAATAAAACTTAACTTTGTCAGTATGGAAAGTCCCAGAAGGTTTTTGAGCAGGGATCTGATGTGATTCCTCTGGGGAGAGGAACCTCCTATTAGTGCATAAGTGGGAGACCCTCTTATAGGAGTCTAGGCACAAAGTGGTGAGAAACTAGACTAAGGCAATGACAGCGGAGGCAGAAATGGGACCCACTCTTGGTTCTTATTAAATCCTTGACTAGTAGCTCATAGGCTGCCTTTGGACATTATTAATTAGATCGGGTTCTCTTAAAGTTATGTTATTTCTCCCCCTGTTATAGGACTCATTTATTTGTCTTTACCATTAGCATGTAAGTCCCCTAAGGCCAGGCACTGGTCCGTCGTATTTATTACTGGCTCCCCAGAACCGAACACTAACACTGCAGATGCTCAATACATATTTGTTGATGGATCACTGACTACACAGCCCCGTGAAGAGGGCCCCGGGAAACATCTCATTTGGAAATCACATCTAAACTGAAAGAGGGACCTAATTTTAGAGATGCTCTCAGCCCGTCATGTTCTCGTCACCATCAGTGAGCATCAAGCCAGGCTCTCATTAAACCAAAGGAAAGGACAAGTCAGGCAAATTTGGCTTTTGCTGTTTTAATTTTCTCTTCAGTGATTTTAGCCTCTCGGTCATTTGTAGATCACAAAGTTTGACAACTTGTCTCCCTGCCTTTTTTGGATGTTAATTACATCTTTGTTTCTAATGACTTTACAATTCCCATGGGGCATCAGCAGGGTTCTGGCTAAGGGTCCAGGAGCAGGCTGACAATCAATGCGATCATCATAATTTATTTCTGCTGACTCTCAGAAAGTTCACCGGTTTCCCGAACACACAGAATCTCCTTACTAGAAATAATGAAAGAAAAGAAAGAGGAAAAATAAACTGCTTGACTCACATCGGTGTCATAGCGGAGTCCCTTCAGAGATCTAAGGAAGGGGCCATTTTTCAATACTAGCTTCATCAATTAGTATTTTAAGAGTCTAAGACTCGATATTCTGGGGCTCAGGAAGCAAATGTCAGAGGAATTATGTACTGCATAAAAATAATAGCTAACATTGATTGGTTCCTTACCATTTGCCTGCTGTTTTGTAAGCATCAATCCATTTAATCATCAAAACAACATGGGGAGGTGGGTACTATTATTACCTCATTTTACGGTTGAGCAAACTGAGGCTTGAAAATATTAAGTAATTTGCCAATGGTATCCCAACTTGTAAAAGGTGACCCTGGGATTTGAACTTAGGTAGTTAACTCCCCCAAACCCCTCCCTGTCTCATATTTGGGAGTTTCCCAAGGCCATGTATTAATTAGTCAAAATGTGCAAACTTCCCTGGTGGAGGTTCACTCTTACCTAATTAACTGCTGGAAACACCCACACTAAGAAACACTCTCTTATTTATGATAAACATTGGCAGACAAGGGCTCCTTCACCTGTCTCCTGACTTGGGCTGCTTGGCAAACTCTGAAGTGACCTGGTGGGAGGCAGAAATATGATCTACACTAACATAGTACGTGCCCCAAAGGGCAAGCTCATGGGTGTGGGCCTCAAACCGCTGCTCAATTGGCCTCTGGGTTTAACAAACTAAAATTTGCAAGGCACTCTGCTTTATCCTATGGATTTGACCACTCGTTGCCTTGCAGTGGCTTCATACTGCCTATTAAAATGCCCATGTTGCCCGGCCAGGGTGGCTCAGCAGTTAAGCATCGACCTAGGATCCAGGAGATTGAGGTTTGATTCCCAGTCAGGGCACATGTTTGGGTTGCGGGCTCGATCCCCAGCAGGGTGCATGCAGGAGGCAGCCGATCAATGACTCTCTCATCATTGATGTTTCTCTCTTCCTTTCCCTTCCTCTCTCTGAAATCAATAAAAACATTTAAAATAATGCCCATGATCTTTATTTAAACAAAGTTTTTAAAATAACATGTAAGACATACATGTCTAGGTTATAAAATAATTACAGAGCAAACATCTGCATCACTATCACCCACAGAAGGCAAAAGAGTATTGTGCCCAGGTGACAAATATCAACACCTCCTGAATCACAGAAAGAGACTGTCAGGCTCTGGGACCCTCCTGATGGCAGGCCCAGCCCCTCAATAAAGGAGTCCCACTCAGAACATTGAACCCAGATCTGATGAAGCTCTAGATTGAACCCCCAATTTATACAAATTCCTGGGGGCAGAAGAATGTTAACTATTCTAGAGATGCAGTCAGCAAAATCCAGACAGGGAAACTGGGACAAATAATATAGTTTCTTCAACAACAAATTGCAAGAAAAAAAGAGAGGAGGAAACCACTGAAGAGACCTATCAACCTAGTCTGTATCCTGATTTGAACAACCCAAGTGTAAAAAGAAATTATGAGACAATTGAGCACTGATTACATATTCGATGATATTAAGGAAATTGTTTTAAGTATAATAATTGTATTGTGCTTATATTAAAACAAAGTCTTTATTGAAGTGCATTCCTATGAAATGGCATGCTTGCTGAGATTTGAGTGAAATGATCTAGTGGGGGTTGTAGTGGGAAGTAGGTGGAATTTTACGTGAAACCGTGTGTTGAGGTTTGAGGCTGGGTGATGTGCACATGGGAGTTCATTAGACCATTCTCTCTACTCTTGAATATGTTTGAAAACATCTGTAATTTTTTTTTAAAAAAAGTTCTTCTTTAAGGTGCAATTCAAATCCCACTACACTCAAATCAAAGGTCATCTTCTTCTCCTCAGTTGACTCACAGGCTTTCTCTCTCCTTGAATCACAGCGTGAGTCCTTATTTGCAGTTCTTGGCGCCTAACCTTCCACTCCCCCCTTCTCCTCAGTTTGCTTGTGTCTCAGGGCAAGAAATTTGTCCTTGTGTTCCCCACCTCACACCCCCAGCAAAGTGCCTGGATGGCAGGTGTTCAATAAGCACATACTGAATTACATGGAGAGGGACTCCAGAAAGCATCAAAGATATCTTTAGCAAAACCCACCAGTTGTTTGCACCCCTAACCACTCATAAAGGAGTAACTTCTGAGGCAGGATGATCTGCCCCTTTCATACGTGGGGAGACTGAGGCTGGAGGGGAGCCTGCGCAGGCTGAGAGTCTGGGGGGGGCTCTCCTGCTGCCGCAATAACGCACTCAGCGTCCACCCCACATCAGAGCTGCCCTGGCCCTGGAGTCCCGGGTGGGCTCTGCTGCAGAGGCTGCCTCTGATGGACACAGAGCTCTCAGGGAGGTTTCCCCTCACTTATCTTCTTGGGCTTTTCTCTCTGCCTGCCTGAGACCAGCAAGAAAGTCCTAAGCTTTGAATAAAATAAGGATGTGTTAATGCTTAACAATAATCACTAACACCCCAGGAGATTAGAGGTAATCATGACCAAAAAAATTGTCATAGAACAATGCTGAGTGCTGGCAATTGCCTAGGACCCTCCATAGCTCCCTGGGACTGGACCACGCTGGCCCAGGGATGCCTCTGCAGGACTGTGCATCCTCAGAATACCATTCCCTGTCACCAACACTAGGCCATCATCATTCCTTTTTCATTTCCATTAAGAACATTACAGTCATCATCATCTACTATTCCTCAGTGTCATTACATGCCATTATATGTAAATGAGCAGAGCACCATACAATGGAAACAGGCATTTCTGGGGAGAAAATGATCCAAGAATCACAGTGAAACAGCAGCTAAATTAAGGTAGAAATTGGTGTTATTTAAAAGAAAACATCCAGTTTGGGGGCAGAGTAACAGAAAACACACCTATACCTATTGGAGTGGGCTGCTGCACTTAATCTTAGATCACTGTATTTTGAAAAAAGGGACAGAAATTGAAATGGTGCTGAAAAGAAACAGAGACAATAGAGGAAATGCTTCTAACCCTCAGGTTACAAGGGTATTTTTTTTCTGCAGAAAGAGGAGGCAGCATTAAGAAGCCTGGTTTCTAACCATGGCTAGGGCTTCTCCATCAACTCAGAAGATTAAAGAAGAAGAAATGGGCCTCATCAAGAGAAATTTCAATTAAAAGAAAACTGTGCCCATGATCACAAGCTGGAACACACTCTCAAAAGAAGTAATTGAGCTTCTATTGGCCCATATATTTGAAAATAGAATGATTCCTTTTTTCTCCTACATGATCTAAAGACAGGTGCACTTAGGGACAGTTGTCTGAATCTGGAGACTTCCAACTTTAACTCCTACTACTAAATACTGTTTTTTGCCTAGAGCTTACCTATTGCCCTCTGTCAGCCCCCCCCCCCCCCCCCCCCCCCGCCCCCCAGGGATACACTAGAAGTTATTTGCTCTCAGGGTCTGGGGTTTGTGGCAATATTCTTCCATTATCTAAACTGTCATACACTATTTTACTTTCCACATTCTGAATGCCACAGAGCCCAGGGATACTTGAGGCTGGCCCACTGCCTGTCTCCCTACTCACCTTTCATAAAGAATTGTAGGTTGAAAATGGCCTATAAATTTTTGAGTCTAACTCTTTAAAAAAAAAATATATATATATATATGTTTTTATTGATTTCAGAGAGAGGAAGAGAGAGGGAAAGATAGAAATATCAATGATGAGAGGGAGTCATTGATTGGCTGCCTCCCATATGCCTCCTACTGGGGACTGAGCCCTCAGCCTGGCATGTGTCCTAACTGGGAATTGAACCATGACCTCCTGATGCTCAACCTCTGAACCACACTAGCCAGGCCTTACCCTTTTGTTTTGCAGATAAACAATGGAGTTGGGGGATTGACTCGCCCAAGGCCACAAGGCTGGCAGATTCCTGCTGCTGCCTAGATTGCTCCATCTCCCCCTACTTCCATAGCCCAGGAATAGGAGATCAATGCTTAAGAAGCGTGCAGGTCAGCTCAACTCCAACCACAGGCAAAATAAATAAATAAGTAAACAAAAATAAAATGAGAATTTCGCAGAGCTGAAGGCTTTTCTCTCTTTTTTTCTAAGTCCCCTGGGCATAAAAGAGTAAAAGAGGTAGACTGGCCTTGTAGAAATGAAGGACAGAGGTCTGAAATGGACTGAACTGGCAAAGGAGCAGGAGTTACAGCCATCCCATCCCTGCCTCATAACTTTTTTCATTTACTATTCATGAAAAAGGACCCACTATATAATGGGCACTGTGCTCAGTGCTGCAATAAATAAAGGTAAATATAAATCTCTGATCTTGAGTATTTTGCAGGTAGGAGAGACACAGAACCCCACTATGCAAACATGTAGACACCTAAGGAACTGGGTCATCAAGCAGCCCCAGCAATGTGTCTGGAACCACTGGGAAGTCAGATCCTGAAGCCGGGCATCTGGGCCTGGCTCGCTCCGGGACTGCGGCTGTCAAGGGCAACCATTGGGCCACGAATCACTTTCTTTAGTTCTGTTCCTCCTCAGAACCTCGAGACTGGAATGGACCTTAGAGATCATTGAGCCCAACTGTCTTCAGCACATGGGTGGGTAAATGGAAAGAGGGTAGTGGAGACTCTAAAAGAGTGCCCTATGTCAAGGTGGGGACTGGGCTGAAACACTCCCCACACTGCGCAGCTCACCCACCCTGGGCAGGGAACATGAGCTGAGCTGTCCCTCTCCTAGTTCTTCCCGGATCAATGTCAATAGCCAAGATCCAGTGCAAAGCTGGTTGTGAAGCAGAAACCTGCTAAATGTGGACACACTGAATTATTTATATTTGGGGTCATAAATAATGTATTGAGTGTTAATATCAGATTTATAAATGTATCCATAACCCTAGGGGTATTAGTCACTGTTATATGCTTCCCAGAGCTAACAGATTACCTGGCCCTAGTGTCTTTGATTAGCTCCTGTCCTTGGGGATGGCTCCCCTGCCAGTGCTGTGCCCTTCCCATCTCTATTAGTCTGACGCCAAGTAGCAGGTGTCTGGGCCAGGAAATGGTGCTGCAGGACCCAGTGTACTTTCAGCCACTAGCTCTCATCACCAGCTGCTTTATTAAGCACCCAGCAGAGGTAGTGCCCCCTGGATCCTCAGGCCCCCTTACTTCTGTCTGCCTCACAATTTTAGAGACTCTACCTCATTTTAGGTTGACTGTTTTTAGTGAATGCGTTCTCTCCAGCCATCTTTCTGTACCCATTTCACTGCTGTGTAAAGATAATCAGGGAAAGCGTGGGTCATTGTTTAAAGGTCAGACATTGAATTGTATTAAGGGAATGATTTGGGGGGAGGCTGGTCTCTAACAGACTGTCCTAGGACTTCCTTCTGTGGAAAAGGAATGAGAATGGAAGATCCTTTCCAAGAGATGGCAAAAGTAATCTAGTTTCGACTTGGTCCAAGCCAGGAGAAGGGAGGTGGGGCAAAGTGGTTACTAACTACCTCTAAGGTGAAAAGATACTGAGAAAGAGAGGAAGGGGAAGCAGGTGCCCCTTGCCGTGCCTCTGAGAGGACCTCAGTGTCTGTGCACGGGGGCAGGGCCAGGGAGAAGGTCATGCCAAAGAACCTGCGACTGGTATCCAGAGCTTTTGCAGGCCCTGTAGCCCAGACCAAAAACACAGTCCTCTTATCTTTAGGCTGAGAGTCACATCTTGTTTCTCAAAGTCTTATCTTAGGGGCAAGAAGCAGCCTTGTCCTCTGTTAGAAATGGAGTGAGGGAGCTCACAAGCTGCCTCCTGAGGGCCAGAATGAACCTGAACAGTGTGGAGGAAGCTGGTGCTTGCTAACTAGGGTCCTGCCCACCGCTGACATTTGTCCTAGTGCCTGCTTATGAAAACAATAGCACTCATGCTGGTCAGGCGGTCCCCTGCTGGCCACAGGAGAGGGCCCTTGGGGGGTAGAAGTGCCTCTCTACCCAGGCATCCCTGGGGGATGTCCCTGGGCCCCCACTGGCTCAGCCAGTGAACAGGCATGCGTGTGGGGGGGCTTTTGCAGCACCCACTCCTAACAGTGTTGTGAAAACAATAATGTCACTGCATCGTTACAAGGGGGTGCTGAAACGTTGATGCAAATGCTCATTTCTGACAAGACTGAAAAGATGAAATGGCCCAGAAGGGAATGGAGAAGTGTCCAGGGAGTAATAACTTACTTTATGCTGTCAAAAAGCTTTGACAGTGGATAACTCTGCTGTGATTTCATCAACTGAAAACCAATTAACCCTCTCGGAGCTATTTATCACATGGAGGCTGGGTAGTGGGAAAGGCCTCTGGTGACCTCCTGTACTTCTCTTTCACCAGCTAAGCAACAGAACTGAGTTCCAAGGTAGGAAACATCCCCGCATGTGCATTTCAGGGGCCATGCAATCTGATAGGTGACTCCCCTGCAATTGCCCAGTACCCACGGTAGATACCCTCAGAGGACCAGAGTGGGCAGGAGTCAGCCAGACTGTCTGATATCCCCATTTGGGTAATGGGAGATAAAGGAAGAGTGCTCTGGACAGACAGAACCCACCCAGGATGCCAGTCAGAGAAACTGCCCCTTCCACAGCCCTTGCTGCTTAGGGGGTCTGTGTTTTACCAAGTGGCTCTGTTCCCCTCCCTCTTCAGAGGAAATCAGAGGGCCTGGAAAAAACACTGGTCCAAGCACAGCCACCACGAGCCTGCTCAGACCAAGGCCCGGCAGGAAGAGGTAACCAGAGCCCATCAGATACCCCCAACCTCAAACCAGAGGACATCAGAACCGGGGCTCTAGGCAGGTGGAGCTGAGGTTGTGAGTTTGGAAAAGGCCATGATGGGCTAGTTCAGGGCCAGTGGAGAGGAGTGGAAACTGTGACCACAGAGGAGGCAGCTGGAGAGAGAGACACGCTGAGAGGAGGCTGGCAGCCTTGGAGGGAGGCAGCTGCTCCCAGGACCTCGCCTCCCTTAGATCCTGTTAGTTCTTGAAGTTCTACACCCAGCTTCTCTCCACGTGAACCTTTGCAGCGGCCACCCACCCACACCCCACCCCCCACCCCTTTCCTCCAGGCGATGTGAATGAGCCTCTGTTTCTTGCAACCACAAATGCCTCCATGAACACATGTGGCCCAGGGAAGAAAAAAACCACGTGTCTGAACAAAGCCAGAAAACCACATTCACACATGAAGCATGGAGAAGCTCGGTGGAGAGCAGGGTCTAGAATAAGCAACAATGAAAGTCAATGGCCCACTTTTTCCCCCTTCCGATCCGTTGCAAACTGATTTTCCAACCATAAAATGCACTAAAAATGTGTGGTGGCGTCAAATTGCTGTAAAAACTTCTAGCCACTTAACTCAGGAATCACTGCCGACTGGTAGCACTGGCACGGATTGGGGCACCACTGTCTAGGAGACTGTCATGGTGGAGCTGAGGGGTCGAAGGCTTATGGTTTGGGCTCGCAGCTACATGAGGACAGCTGGATAGCGCTGGCTCACAGGGGCAACTCTCAGCTAGGGGGCGGTGTTGCCCCCGCCCCAGCCAGACATGCGCGGAAGGTATTGTGCGGCCACAAGGCCGAGCGCCTCTGTTGAGGAACACTGGCCTGAAGCCTAAAATTTAAGGCAAACGGTCCTCTGCAGGAGGCTCTTCGGCAACCCTGACGGATGACCTGTTAGCCAGCGTCTCTGCCCGAGAACAATGAGGACCCTGGACCCAGGACGGCGCAGACAAAAGGGTGCTGGAGGGGGTGCTGGGCTCAGGGCCGAGCGGAGCCTGGCGCGCCCGGGGACAGAGCGATAACCTTTGACGAACTGCAGTGGCTTAAGAGTTGTCAGCTCAGACAGAACTGCTACATCCATTTAATTAGATTTTAATTTCTCGTTACACATTTGGTTTTCAAAGATTCTAAGAAGTAATTGTTTCCTGAACTAAATGACTAGGAAGAACAATCCCCAACTTAGAATAAGGAGCTTAAGGGGGTTTGTCTCATCCCTGCTCAAACACAAGTGCCTTCCAGAAGCTACTGGGCTGCGTCGAAGTCCCGCTGAGGCCCAGAGCTGGCAGGGACGGGCCAGCTGGCAGGGAGAGGGAGGCGGAGGTGGCCGTGAGAGAGCAGGAGGGGGCTCCCCTGCCCCTCACCTCTGAGGCCGCGGGGAACGAAAGAGGGGAAGGAAACTCCAAGAGTGGGGCCTGTAGCTGTAGAATTATTAGCAGCCGCTCCTTACCATTTGGTGTTCAATAAAACCGTCTGTGCTTGAATAGAGTGAGATTCTCCCCCCCCCGAATTACCTTTCAGAAGAGTCAGTCACCTTATCATCGAACCCTTGCAAAGTGTCTCACACTAGAGGACACAGCCTTCAGTTGCCTTATTTTAAACCCCAAACGCTGGAGAAACTGCCCCAATCAGCATCGTAGAGGTCCCCTCTGCTGGACTCAGTTAAAAAAGAGAAGCGAGAGGCTAAGAAATTGAATAATTAAGCTCCATTAATTGCTGAGTGTGCAATCTCACAATTTTAGCTCCATTATTATTTAGCTGTTATTTATTAGTTTTAGATCCATTTATTATTGTCGAGTGTGTATGGTCGTCATTGGAAATAAGCCTTTTTAAGGTTCGCTTTAAGGAACAATAGAGCAAGGAGTTTGTAGGTTGTAAAATCAAGAATATGTCCACAAGCAGAAGCAATATTTAGAATATCTAACAATTGCTCAGAAGGAGATCCAGAGCAATCAGAACGGAGTGAGGGGTAAGCCTAGCCGGTCAGCTGACTACCAGCCCACAACGCCCACAGGGACAAGCCAACTAGCTTGGTATTATGCAGATTATTTTTTTATGCCATGGGATAAAGTTTCCAATGACCATGTGATACCTAAATGGAAAAACTGGTGTATTTAAATCATTGAACAGCTGTGCAGGTGATATGTACCTGGAACCTGTGCAGATGTCACCAGCTGTGGCCTAAGGGAAGAGAAAACAAGGATGTGGGAGAGGGTGCATGTTAGAAGTTCAAATAAGGCTGTTATGTGGAATATGAGAACGGAAAGTTGGTCAGATTCTTTTCAGCTGTATTTTCATATATGTTGGCACATAAGACATTTGATGACTGGATGGTGGGAAGAAAGCATGAAAGCACCTTACATGATGCCCAAACCAGCCCAAATCTAAAGTATTAGAATCCATGGGAGCTATAAAAATAAATGGACTTTTAAATACCATTCTGAACAAAGGAGTCAGAATTTCTGGGGATGGTGCTCAGCCCCCTGTGTTTTGGAAAAGCTCTGTAACTGATTCTAAAGTGTTCTGAGGGGCTGTTTCACATGTCTACAACTCAATCCTTTTTTGGAGGGCATTCAGTGAAGGTTGGTGATCAAGAGCAAGGGTTCTGGATGAGTTCAAATCCTGCCGCTCCTACTAACTAGCTGTGTGACCTTGTAAAAATCACTGTACCATTCTGTGCCTCAGGTTTCTCATATGTGAAATTAAGAAAAGAGCATCAACTCAGTGAACAGTTTTGTTTTTTTAAAATATTTCTTTATTGATTTCAGAGAGAGGAAAAAAGAGCGAGAGAGAGAGAGAGATAGAAACATCAATGATGAGAGAGATTGATCAGCTGCTTCCTGCACGCCCCCGACTAGGGATCAAGCCCGCAACCAGGGCACGTGCCCTGACCGGGAATCGAACCCCGATTGCCTGGATCCTAGGTCGATGCTCAACTGCTGAGCCACGCCCGGCCGGGCCAGTGAGCAGTTTTTATGAAGATGCGTTAAGACATAAAAGTCCTCAGAACACAGCGGGAGCTCAGCCCGTGTGGGCCGTATGAAGCCTGGGGTGAGAGAAGCAGGCGTGCTTTCTGCTGCCAACTGCCCACCGGCCATGGCTGTGTACACTCGGCTCTGCCAAGATTCATCTTCCAGCACGACACTCTTAAGTGGAAGAGACAAGTGGGGAACTGGGGTGGGTGGGGAGCTAGAGGACCAGGGGTAGGGCTTCAGCACAATGTTACCTGCCAGCACTTGTCATGTCCTCTCAGCAGAGGGTGAAAGGGAACAGCTAGGTGGTGTCTGCGGGAAAGAGAGCCAGCTGAGGGAGCCTCCTAAACCTCAAGGCCAGGCGGGGCCTTCAGAGCATCTAAGCCCCACTCCCTTCACACACTTCCTGACTGGCCATTCCTGCTGTCACCCATCCTCTGCTCAGGGACAGTGGCACCATTCCCATGTTTAGAGGCCCATGTGGCAGCCCCATGCTTGGGGTGGTGTCTCTCTAGGGCCACTTGGTGTGAAACATGGCTCCCAGGAGATTCCAGGGATACTGGTTTACATGTGGGGGTGGCTTCTTAGACAGAATAATGCAAGTTGAAAGGTGGTGTGTGTCCTGGGGCTCAGCACAGCTCCAAGGGAGGGGACTTCCTATCCCTACAGACTAGCAAGAGGCTAGCCAGATAACACAGTGCTGGGGAGCAGCACTGGGGAGCCAGCCTGCTTGGGGTCAGCCCACCACTAATTAGTTGTGATCTTGGGTCAGATGTTTAACTCTTTTGTGTTCAGTTTCCTCATCAGTAAAAGGGGTTTTGTGAGAATTGAATGATTTGACATATGCAGAACATTTAGAACAATGCCTGGCACACAGTAAGTGATATATAAATACTGGCTGTTTCTTTTATAATTTTATGCTCTAAAGATGTCAGTCTCCTATGGGACACACACTTTTTAAAAAAATCTGATTTTCCTTTTCCTTCAGATTTTACTAACTCTCAAAGGACAGGTCACGGTGGCATCTCAGACTCATGTCAAGTCCTTCTTCTATGTTTTAATGAAGAGCCCTTAGGGAATATCATTGTGTTCCGGAGTGTTCTTACTCCTAGAGCTACCAATTTAAGTTATAATGAAACACACACTAGCCATTCTTGGTACATTCTCCATATATCTGAGGACTTTATCTGTCATGTTGGATAGGACATAGTCTAGCTGTGGGAACGACACAAAGATTCAAATGGTACAAATACAATCAAACTCAAGAGACGTACAAACCAAGGGTAATGGGAGGTCCAAGAGGGTAGAGATCCCAGCTGGTGGGAGAGCCATGCGATTTCATCAGGTGGGGATAGAGGAGTGGGGGGAAAAACATCCTAGACTTTTCATGTAGAAAAAGTAACATGAGCAGAAATATGAAGATGGAGAAGTGCCAGAAGTCGTCTAATTTGATTGATGTGTCAGGTACAGTAGAGTAGATTTGGGGGATAAGGTAGATCAGGTCCTTGTCACAAAAGACCTTGGATTCAAGGGTGAGCAATTTATACTTAATTTGTGAGTCAGTGGGGAGCCATCGAGGGTTTGGTAAAGGAATGCTAATCACAGCTGTGCTAGAGGAAGAGTGATTATTCTCATAAGGTGACTCAAAATGGAGAGAGATGTGAGGTATGGAGACTAAAGCGGGGGTCCCCAGAATATTTCAGATGAGGATTAATGTGAGTTTAAGCAAAGGTGATTATAGAGGGACAAGGCTATAGCAGAATCTAGTGCACATATTAATAGATTGATTGTTATGGGAAAAAGAACAATGAAAGATGAAGCCAAGGTCGCCAGCCTGGGGGAATAGAGACGGATGGAGCAATTCACTGAAATTGTAAACCAAGTGGAGAAACAGTTTGGGGAGGCTGGTGAATGAGGGTTGAGGTGCCAGTAGAGATACAGGTAATATGGAGCTGGAGGGCAGGGAATTGAGACTAAATATTTCACTGATCCTATAGCTGTGTTATTTTCTCCTGAATCTGAAGCATCTAATTCTATTCTTAACATATAGGAGGTGCTCAGTAAGTGAATAATCTCAGCTGGAGAGTGATCTCCATGCATGTGAGAGCTGAAACCCAAGGAGAAGCTTAGCACAAAAAGAGCAAAGTTTGAGGGCAGAACTACAAGGAACATACATGTATATTTAGAGTTAAGACATCTAGACACATGAGCCAGAAAGGAGAAAGAAATCGCAGAGCGATAAAGAAGTAACATAATGCTGAACTGAGGAGGTCGAGACAAAGGAGAGTTTTGAGACAGGGGAGCAGTAAATAGAACAGGTTGAAAATGCAAGAGGAGAACTTGAGCAGTTTTCAAGCACCCATAACTAAGTACCACAAACTGGGAGGCTTAAAACAGAAATTGATACTCACAGTTTTGGAAGCTAGAAGTCCAAAACCCAGAGCTGGCAAGGCCATGTTCCTTCCAAAGCCTCTAAGCCATGTTCCTTGCCCCTTCCTCACTTCCCGTGGCCCTAGGCGTTCCTTGGCTTGTTAGCAGCGTAACTTCAACCTCAGCTTCTGTCTTCGCACGAGTGTCTTCTCCCTGTGTGTCTCTGTGTCTTCACATGTTGTTTCCTTGTAAGGACACCAATCATATTGGATTGAGGTCCCATCCTACTCCAGTATGACCTCGTTCTAACAAATTATATCTATAAATTAGGTTGCATTCTGAAGTTCTTGGGGTTGGGTCTTCAACATGTCTTTTGAGGGACATAATTCAACCCGTAACAAGGGCCAAGCACAGACTGTTGGGCTCGATGGTTGGAAGATGGCTGGTAAGGTCTGTAAGAATGCTATTTGGCCCCCAAATTTGGGATGGAGACCAGATGGCGGGGGTGAGGGGGTTGGTAATGAGTAAAAGGTGAAGGAAAAAAAAAAAATTGTGGCAATGAGTGGAAAATGAGAAAGGGGGCTAGAGGGGCATTTGTCCAGATGTCTTTTCTGCATGCGATTTTTCCTTTTCAACAGGTACAAGGACTGTCTGTGTGTTCTGCAGAAGGTTCTGGTTTCATGCCACCAACATTTGCTCCATGACTTGTGGTCCTTTCACAGCAGCATGTGCTGCTTGGCATGCCTGTGAGTCTTGACATCAGAGCCCCTTATTCAGGATTTTAGTGGCCAAAATTGGTTCCCATTTTGGTCCAAACGACTTCTCTTCTTGTCAAACCAGATCACCTGGCTGTTTACCACAGATATTTGTAATTGGGATTCCTTCATCTCTGGAGTGCAACCCCTGAAATGGAGACAAGACCATCTGTCTGATTTGGCCCCACTTTCAAGTGGAAAAAGAACTGGGTGATAAGAAGGCAGTGGAGAAGAACCAGAATATACTACTGCATGAGTTAAACACAAAATGATTAACAAGTAAGAGTCTGTAGATAATTAATTCAAAATCAGAAATTGTAAATTATGACCCACCCAAGACAACAATGAGGACATGTTGATAATACGGTCCTCCCCAGAGTTTCAGGAACTCTGTGTATCCACCCAGCTCTCTGCATACCCACAATCAGGCACAATCTGAGCTTCACCCATGTTCCCGTGTGTGGGGCGGCAGCCAGACCCCTTGGTGGTCTTCTAGACCAAAGTCTTCAGGAAACTCCATAAACTGCTTATTTTAGTTCTCAAATATCCAACTTTGGCTTTGGGGCAACTTTAATTGCATGCTTGGTGCGTTATTAAGAACTAGCTTATATTCATACACAAAAATGGACCTGGTACAGTGACAGACACATAACTGGGTCAGCAAGTGATCCTTAATCATATTATGATGTAAGTTTAAGAGGGTTGGTTGGGAAATAAAATCACATGGTCAGCTCTAAGATAAACTCAGAGCCTCCTCTGACCACTGAGGTTTTCTTTTAGAATTAAGCTAATTGTTCTGGCTCTTACATTCCTTAGAAGAGATAATATCCCCAGGCACTCCTTGATAGCCTTCATTCTGATAAGCCCACCCAAGAGTTAGATGTAGCTTAATTTCAGGATTTGGACCCAACTGGGCCTTCTTACCCTAGATATGCTTCCAGTGGATTGAGGGTGTTTCAAACAATGGAGGTAGGGATAGGGCAGGGGAAGTGGGGAATGGTGAGCACAGGAGTCTCCTGCCTCAGCAAACACTATTCAATGGCCCAGCATCTGAGAATGCCCCCTCCTGCCCTTGCTTTGTAAAAGTGGCTTCCCCAAGAGAAGCTACACATGGAGTCATCTAGATGAGTTGGATGTTACCTAGTGAGACAGCTATTTTTCTAGATAGCCATTTAGTAAAGCAAAGGGAAGGTTAACCTATGAAAATATTCCCCAGTGGAACTTCTGGAAGATGCAGGGATGGCTGAACTCTCAGCCTAAGGAAACACTGAATTGCTCCCTGCAAGACCACTCCATTTCTCTTCCTTTCCTCTCCATATCTCCTGGGCCCTTTAATGCCTTTTGAAGCCAAATTTGTTCAGATTATGAGGGCAGTAAATAGCATGATTTATTCCAGGGCTTGGAAGGTGCACTCCTGCATAATCCATGACCCATCTGTGGCAGCCTCAGGCTGCAGGTGGATCTGCTCCAACCCTCTTTTCCTTCTGCTGCAAACTGGACTCATTCTTCAAGGAGAGGCCCCAAGAAATTCACCAAGGCTGCCCAGCACACTCAGGGTCTGTGGAAGAAACCAAGGTTCTCCAGCTCAGCCGGGAGCAAGGAGGAATTACAACTTCATCGCCGAGTTCCGGTGAGCTGGCCAGGCAGCCAACCAGTAGATACATGTTTATGGGTACACGTGCTTTCTCTGCCTTCAGCTTTGTTTAATTTGTAACTGGAATCGGTGTTTCTCTATCGGGCTTTGAACCCAGCTGGGCAATTCAAGCAGCTTATTTTTGCCTACTCTTCTGGCCCAGTGCACCAGGTAAAGTGGAATACAGGAATCATGAGGTGAGGGCACATTTTCAATCCTTGTGTGGCCTGTTAGCGTCACACAGGATCCTCTCCCCACCCCCTATTAGGTCTGAATATATCTCAATAGCACTCTGTTCTCACTAGCCAGCTCTCAATTCCTGGTGTGTCTCTGTGTGTGTCTGTGTGTGCCTGTGTGTGTACATAGGTGTTGCTTACCTATGGTCCTAACGTGTGGTAGCAAAAATAAAATTCTGGATGAAATCTGAATTAGCACAAATCAGACTTACCATATCCAAAGCAAGTAATCAAATCATGAGCACACACAAAAATTGGAGGCAGAGAGAGAATTGCATGGAGACTGAAAACTCAGAACTAGAAAGGTTCAAAACAAGTGAGATAAGTGGAGGTTTGAAGTTGTCCTGGAACCATAGCCGATGTTCCCAGCTCACATTTTATGTGCTTGTAGCATGTGATTTTGTAGATAGCTCCAATTTATGGAAATGGTCCAGCCAGTAGACTGACCAATAAGCTAAGGTAAAAAATACTTTAACGCACCCTATCTTCATCCCCGGGAAGCTATATCAACCTCTAGCCTTGCCCTTCTCCATGTCAACTTGGCCCAGATTTTCTGATGCCGTTTCTGTTGCTTTTTGCCTGCATGTCATTCCAGATACCCCCACGGGTGATGAGTGCTTTCCTAGATCCCTTCTTCTCTGGTTACCTGCAGAAGCCCACCCCAAATTGAGCTCAGACGTGGAGACTGATGATGGCTTCCACATCCCAAGAGGGCATGCAAAGGTTTGGATTAAATAATTGAGGTTCTGAGGAGAGCAGGCCAGGGCGCTCAGGCAGGGCTGGAAGGTGAGAGAGCAAAGAAAGGAGGTGGCTCGGGGCTTTCTGTGCAGCCAGGGGATGGGGTCACAGGGAGTCCCTGGCTTTCTCAATGTCACTCTCACCCTCAACAACAGACAGAGCACCCAGGCTATTTTGTTAGCTGCTGGGGGTACATGGGGAAGAGGTGGGGTGAGGCTTAAAAGCTGTGACCGGTCTAATATCATAAACTGGGGTGAGACTCCTTTGCCATGATATGGTCTCTCCATCGGTATGAGACGGCAGCCCAGCTTTCTGCCTTTAAAGTGTGACTCCTGTGTTTCTTTACCTTCCCACCTGTGCCCGCTGCTCCCAGCGCGTCTTGGCCCCTGTGGTCTTGTCCCCAAGTACAACCCTGGCCCTCCCCTTCCCTGCCCCCGCCTGGGCCCGCCTGCCTCTCCCCCAGCATCGCCAGCATGGTACCCCACATGTTGGCCTCGCTTGGGAGCCAGCAGTTCACTGGGGAGGCCCTTCCTGTTCATCATAGGAGGTAGTCATTAGAGGAAAGTAAGAGGATTTAATTTTTTGAGGTTTCAAAAACAAAAGAACAAACTGGGCATAGAAACGCAGAAAAAGAAAGAGCAATGAAGAGGGGAGAGTCGGGGGCTCTAAGAACGGAGGTGGAATCAGACTCCTCTTCTAGTTGCTCTGGGTGACCAAGCGTCCCTGGGGACCGGGAGGACTCTGCTTCCCTTGGGCCACACTGCCTGGTGCCCCCTGATGACACCAGGAGGATGGCAGAGCTCAAGCCAGGGGGTTAAATTCCGACACACTCTCCAGGTCTCTTTTCCCTGCAACTCTGATTTGGCTCCTAGTCTAAAGGCAGCTGGTCCACGGCCAGGCTTTTCTGTGCCTGACAGAAGCAAGCTCACAAAACCCTCCCCACTGGGGGCTTTAACTGCCTTTTCTTTTGTGTATATGTGTAAGCACAGTCTTCTGTCTTCTTTGTAAATACTTTCCTTTTCTCTAGAGCAGAGAGATGGCCTCAAGCTTTGCACATACAGAGAAGGGAGAGAGAATAATTTTGCAAAAGTCTTTTCTCTGTTGACTTACGACACACAGAAACCTTCCCCTCAGCCCCGGCACCAACCTCACCAAACTAAAATGGGCCGCTTCACCAACGAAGCTCTCGCTCAAAGACGCTGACGTCCTTAGATCCCCGGCTGATTTCCTCATTTTAAGAATTTCTCTTTCCTTTTCCTGTCATCATTTTTACTTCTGTGGGATTCTTTCCTTCACGTCCCCTTTAGTTTCACTATTTTTGTGTTCAGAATAACTGAGCTGAGTTCATCTGTTTTCAGATCTTATGTTTCTGTTTAGATTCCGATAAACTGGTGAGAAAGATCAGAAAATCCTTCATTGGTGTAATTACAGCATGTCATGGTGCTCTCAGCGCACACACACACACACACACACACACACACACACACAGTTGTTTAAAAGTTGACTCTGGCCAAAAATATCTCTCTGGGCATGAGGCGATAGGCACAAGGTTAGCAGGCATAAGAAAGGTATTCTTAGAAGTCAGTTGGTATTAAAATGGTATTAAAGATGGAGTTTTTACGAGAGAACCCAGAAATACTTGAAGCCTGCCCACGTTAGCCACTTCTCCCTCAGGCGAGGCCTGCAAGGGAGATGTGAGCACAGCACAGCAGCTGGCCAAGCAGACACCCGTGACGGCTGGTGCTGTTACTCTAGGACTTGGAGCTGGACTTGGTCTTGGGTAACTTGGTTTGCTAGTGAATTAAATAACCTGATTATCCTCCAAGCCATGCCCGTGAACACCAGAGGATCCAGAAATACTCCTTTTGCAGATCTATTACATTTCTGTGGAAATTGGTAAAGTCATTGGTAGAGAGGTAAACCCAAGAGTATAGTTTAAAACTATAATTCATCTAGAATGGTGTATATGATGTGAAGTAAGGGTCAAGATTCATTATTCTACATGAAAATCCAGTTGTTGCAATACCATTTATTAAAGAAGACTTTTCCCCCATTGAAATGTTTTGACATCTTTGTTAAAAATCAATTGACCACATAAGTGTGGGTCTATTTATGGGCTCAACTCTGTTCCATTAATATATTTATCTATCTTTATGCCAATACCACACCTGCTTGATTATTTTAGCTTTATACTAAATCTTGAAATCAGGAGTGTGAAATTCTTAATGTTGTTCTTTTATTATAAGGTTATTATGTTATTCTGTACTTTTACATTTCCATAGAAATTTTAAAATGGGCATATCAATTTAAAAAAAAATAAAAAGCCTGGCAGAATTTTGATCAGAATTGCATTGAATCTAGAGGTCAGTTGGGAAAAATGGACTTTTTAACAATATTGCATTTTCAAAACCATGAACACTGCATACCTCTCTATTTATTTAGGTCTTCTTTAATTTTCTCAGCAATGTTTTGTGTTGTTTCATAGTTGTTTGTGGTAGGAGAGTGAGACCAATACCCATTGCTCTATTGTGGCCAGATCTGGAAATAAATTACTGATTCTTGTTCCTTAGGTTTACACTCCACTCTTGGCTTTACCTTTCATAGTGGCTTCACCAATAAAACCAATCAGTCTGCAAAAAGATTTTCACTCAGAGAAGCTGGGCTGTCAGGGGCCTTAGCAAACCTTGCTCTACTCAGAAGAGGGCTAGGTTCTATTTGTTCAAATTTAATGTTGAGGCAACATTTACTATGGGCCATGTATCCTCTGTATCCTCACTGGAGAAAATATTACAGTGGTCATTTCTGTAATGAGAACTGAATGAGAACATTCTGTCCGGTATCCCATTTGGACAAGTATTTTAGCTGGTGTCCTTATTGGTATCTTAGATTCACTGGCATTTCCCCCCTTTGATCTTCAATGATTCCCTCTGAGTGTGACATGCTAAAGTGACCTTTTAAAATGTACATTGGGCCCTGGCTAGTGTGGCTAAGTGGTAGAGCATTGGCCTGAGCACCAAAGGGTCGAGGGTTTGATATCAGCCAAAGGCATGTACCTGGGTTGCAGGTTTGTTCCCTGCATGCGGGAGGCAACCAATTGATGTGTCTCTTTTACATCAATGTTTCTCTCTCTCTCTACCCCTCCTTCCCTTCCTCTCTCTCTAAAAATCAATGGAAAAGATATCCTCGAGTGAGGATTAACAACCATTCAATCAATAAATAAATGTAAATTGGAACATGTACCCCCTAGGATTAAAATTTTCCTATGGCTTCTGTTTTAGTTATCTATTATTGTGTAATAAATCATCCCCAAACTTAAAACAACTTTTATTATTTATCATAATTCTGTGGGTCAGTACCTTAGGTTGGGCTCAGCTGGGCAGTTCTTCTGCTAGAAGTACCTGGGTTCAAGCACGTGGCTGCAGTCATTTGACAATTTCGTGGGTTTCATGAGTCTAAACCTCCCCTTATTCACATATGTGGGACTTTGGTGTTGGTTACTGGGCAGGCCTTGTTCTCTATATGGTCACTTACCATGTAGTAGTGCAGCCTGAGATTTCTTACCTGCTGGCAGAAGCAGCTAAAGAAGGTGAAGGTGGAAGCTACAGGACCTCTTGAGGCTGAGTCTTCAGAATTATCACATCATTTCTGCCCCATTCTGAAGTCAAAGCAAATCACAAGGCCAGCCCAGATTTCAGAGATAGGAACATATACTCCAACTCTTGAAGAGAGGAGCTGCAAAACGTGCCCTTAGTTTTCAAATTCTCACAGCTTCCTATTGCACTTAGTATAAATTTCAAATTATTTACTGTTTGTGGGCCTGCATAATGTAGGCCCTACTTCTCTCTCTGAATTAACCTCTTACCAATCTCTCCTTGGCTCACTGCAAACAAACAGTTGCTCTCATTTTGGGGCATTCACAGTTGCTATACTCACTGCCTAGAATGCTATTCTCTAAGATCTCTGCAAAAGCAGTATTTTATTTTGTCTTTAAGTTCAAATGTCACCTTCTCAAAGAAGCTTTTTCTGAGCAACTCTCTCAGTCACTCTTACCACATTATTCTGTTTTGTTTTCATATGGCACTTAACATCAGAAATTATCTTATTCATTTATTCATTACCCATCTTCTCACCAGAATTTAAATACCACGAAAGCATAATCATTGACTCTCTAGCTCACCTCTGTATCCCCAGAGCCTAGAACAGTGTCTGATACCAAGTAGATGCTGGATAATGATTTGTTGAATCAATGAACCTGGCAGTCTTCATCTTTATAGCTTTGAGAGTCCACATCACCTTAAAAGACAGGATAAAAGTAGGTGGGAAAACGAATCTCCATTTGCAAAGTTGGAATAAAAAATAAAATCTACAGGTGCTTTTCCTGCAATTAGCATATGTTGCCACCAAGTGGCAGTGTCTTAATCATTCTGTGCAATCTACTGGGCAAGTGCTTTTCCTTAGATTCAAATGGTTGTTTGCCAAAGTCCAAACTAGCAGATTTATAATGATTTATTTTTTACTTTTAAATTATTAACTACATAGTATACTTTTAAAGATTGCTAACTTGAAACAACAATAAACAACAAAGCTGTTTATCCTTAGAGAATAAACACTTTTCTTAGAAAACCACTTTTTTCTCTGTGTATATGTTAGTTGTTAATTACCATTAAATCAAACTCTTTCCCATAGCCATATTCTAAATAAAATGTTCTTTTTACTTTGACATGAATTCCTTCTTAGAGTCATTGTGTCTCAAGGCTGGTGTGTGGAGCTGGACCTTCAGGCTAGATTTATACCCCAAAGCCTTGTGGCTTCTCTCAGCTGTAGCTCTATTCTCATTTAAAGCCTGCTGATGACTTAGTTCCTCGGGTGTTTCAACTCCCTTTTTTTTTTTTTTAAATATGTCTTTATTGATCCCAGAGGGAGGAAGGGAGAGGGAGAGAGAGAGATAGAAACATCAATGATGAGAGAGTCATTGGTCGGCTGCCTCCTGCATGCCCACCACTGGAGATTAAGCCCCCAGCTGGGGCATGTGCCCTGACCAGGAATTGAACCGCCATCTCCTGGATCCTAGGTTGATGCTCAACCACTTAACCATACTGGCTGGGCCAACTCCCTTTTTCTCAGCCCTAGCTCCTTTACTTTCCTCTCTATATTAGAAGTAGGAAGAGAGAGAAAAACCATCTATTCCTTTATTCTGAACACACGATTCTGCCCCAGATTCTTTATAATGCAAAGAAAGTAATTTCTACTTGTCTTCAAATAGGAGTCAACTATCTCCTTTCACTGAGTTTTCTCGTTGGGAGTTCCAGAAAGTAGTGATTATGCACAATAAGACTTATCTTAGCGAAGTTGTAGCAATGGTTTCATGAGAGGCAGTTTATACAAACTGTTTTTGTGATAAGCAGTCCTCAGAAACTCTTTTTTTAAAAAAAGAGAGAGAGCTCTTAAACAGAAAAGTGAAGCAACATTTAGACAAAGCTCCTGACTGGGCATTTAGGCTTTTCTGCACAGCTCTTCTGAAGAGGGCTGGTCCTAAAGGGTGGACCCTGTGAGTCAGCAGCAGGGATCCCACATCCTCTCCTTGGTCCACATTCCCTCGCCTGGCATGCTAGAGATGCAATAGATGCTTACTGAGTATTCTACAGGAGGCATCTGGGCCTGGGGGGATCCACGGTACAGCTGCTTAGTCCAACCTGAGGGTAACTTTTTCTTCTTTCTGTAGTGACGGCCTCCTATGTTTGTACATTGCCAGCAAAACCTGCTCACCCTGAGGTTGAATGTCTTTTAGAATAAACATGCAATCAGCACTCATTAAGACAATATTTGTGTGTAATGAATGTTTGTAGAGTGTATAAAGGAAAATGACCATTCAGAGTTCAGGGTCTATAAATGGGTAGTTACATCAGTGTCCTCTGATATTTTTGGATTGCACAACTCACTAGGTAAAAAAAGTAAACAACCCCTTACAATGTATATGTATGCATTTATACATTATTCAGAGATTATTCAAATATACTATTGTACCTATGCTTTATGTGCATAACAATATACAAAATATATAAATTAAAAAAGGATATAAAAAAACAAATAATGCTTTTAAGTAATTATTTAATTTTTTTAATAATAAAAGTTTATTCCTACTAAAACCTTTTATACATTATTATTAATATCTTGGTTAGAACAATGCAATTGAATATGTTTCTTTATGTTTTGAAATATTGGTTTAGGCCTTTGTGATATATTCGTTCAGTGGTCTAGGTCTACATTTGGTTTGTTTTTTTATTTGGTTATAATTCTGTCAGAGGAGAAAAAAGATACTTTATAGGTCCAAATGGGAGGCATGGGCCTCCCTTCCTAAATCAAGGCAGTCAGTGTTCAATCATATACACCAATTATGTGAAGGTGTTTGAAAATTCAGCCAACACTTTTCTATAGTCCCTGATATCAACTGTACTTTCTAACAGATGAATCAGAAGGGGCATTGATGGAATATAGCTTTGTTTTTATGTTTTTATAAAATGTGTTCAAAGTTGACCATGTGAATGATTTTTAAATGTTCGAAAATTTAGTTTCTTAGTGTAAAGACATGAAAGTTTTTATAGGTGGTACAGTGTCATTTTCAACAACAAGCTCACATGATGATGAAAACATCTATTTTCACAGTTTTCTTCCCTAGCACAAGTTTCTTTGGGGGAGCTGTTCCTTTCTTATTCATTGGTAAACTGCTGCTTTTACCTTAAGGAACAGATTAGGTGTAATAATTTATTTAATACCTGCTAGGTAGGATTCTACTACTAGATATTTGTCGTTATTTAAAAGGTCAGATTTAAAAAATATACATGGTATTTTTGCAAAAGCACAATTGGCAACACATCTCCATGAATGAAAACTCCTAAGGCTTTGCCACAAGATAACCGGCGGACCTCTCTGTGTGCAAACGATTTGCATGATCTCTCCACATGTCACTACAGAGGACTCTAAAGATTTTGCTACACTGTAAATGATCTTATTTTTATAAAATCATTACCAACCCTAACAGTTTATATTTCTTTATGGTTTCACTACTCAAAGTGTGGTTCATGGCCAGGAGCATCGGCATCACCCGGGAGCTTTTAGAAACGCAGACTCTCAGGCCACAGACCGAACCTGGATCTGAATCCTAACAGGACCCCAGGTGAGTCACACACAGCCAGGTCTGAGAGTGCCGCTCTGTGAAATTCTGGCTTCAGCCTCTTGGCAGCAATCACTTGCTTTTATGTACTGATAAAAGAACCTACTTTAGTTTGTGGCCATATCCTTTCCCAGGTTTTAGCCATTTCTGCCACCTAAGGACGAGCGCAGAGAAATGTGTGGTCTTTGCTTCCTCCTGAGTAAGAAACCTTAATAGATGCTTTTTACTGTTGTGTAGTGACATTTAAAAAAAAATCCTAGATTGGCTATCACTTGTCCTAAATTATTGCTGAGGCTATTGTAGAAGTTGGTGTCCGTGTTCTAATTGCTTAACTTTTGGATATTCTACTAATCACAATGTCTTTCTACTCGCATTCAGCATAACATCAGGTATGACACACACCTGGGGTAAAATAATGAGAGTTGATGATGGTGGATGCAAATATGTAGTATTTTAAATAATCTTCAGCATTTCCGCTTATTTTTATTGGGCTGATTCTCATCAGAAGTGATCAGATCCCCATTGCTCCGCCATGCAGTGTGGCTGACCGAGAGCTTGGTGGGCTAACGGTCGGCTGGGCCATGTCTCGCTGTCTGTCTTTGAATTGTTATTTTTTTTTGCTGGAAGCTTTAAAGTTATGTGTCCATTTTCTGAGAGTTAGTTTAGTGAAAATGAGATGCTATGTTTCATCAGTGCCCCAACAGGGAATACTTCTCCCTGGAAGAGATGAAAGGAGATTGGGCTCCTCATGGAGACCCCTACTTTATGTCAGCACAAACTCCACTGATGATGACCACGTACTCCTGGGCCAGTGATTTATGAAACTCAGAGCAACCTGAGCCCGGGACTGCTTCCAGAGCAGGAGGTATTTGGAGGATGGTTCTGCCTGGGGACCGAGGAAGGAAATGGGGAGAGCGCCCCCTGTCCCGGGCTCGCGTTCCTGTCCCTGGACTTCACTGATCGGGGAGCTCACTCCTCGCCCTTCCAGGCGTAACCTGGCTGTAAGCCACCGTGCCTAGTGCTCTCTCTCGCAGACACTTCTGTCTCCCACACACAAACTCTTTCACAGTCCAATACCCATCTCTCATAAACAAGCTTTGGAGAGAATATTTTTTTCTCTTGCCCAAGAGCAGATTCTACCTACTTCGTGAGATGGTGGAGGGCTACCCCCCTCCCCAGGAGCACTACAGCTGACTTTGCTCTCGTTAAGTTTTATGAGATAATGCTGGCCCATCACGCTGTGTTCCCCTCCACACGGCTTTACTCATTAACCACAGTTGAGTGTTAACCTTTCCAGACATAAATAATGCAGCAGCGCCTCGGCGGGAACGGCAGAGGAGCGAATGGCTGGGCCTTTAATTTGCCTTTTTCTCTTGCATACTTGCAAACTTCTTTTTCTTTTTGTGTTTGACAAAATGTCAAAACTGTATTTCTCTTTTATCTGTGTTAAGAAATTCCTCATCCTGCCCTGAACCCTTGCTCTCTGCCATTTAACTTTGCAGTGTGGGTTAGATGACTTAAGATTGGGCACAGCACGTGACAGCTTTGGCTAGAGGGATGTTAGGAGGCATGACAAACAGGCTGCAGGTGGGCTTGACCATTGGAGCCTGCTCCCTGGCATCGCCACCATCGCTATGAGGAGGGCAAGCCCAGCCGAGCCCATGGGTCCCAGGATGAGGCTGAGGGTCACATGGAGCAGAGCCCAGTCACTCCAGTCACTGGAGAAGCAACTCATCCAGCTCAGTGGACAGCAGTGAAGTCCCAGAGTGGTGAGTCCAGTCAAGATCAGTGGGGCCACTTAACCAACCCCCAGCTGATTCCAGAAGTGGGAATATATATATATATATATATATACTTACTGGTATATACGCCTGGGTTTTTGTGGTTGTTTGTTAATTGGTACTGGCCTAGGTCCTCCTGTCCAAGGCCAGTCCCACCTACTGCATTCTGCACCCAGGCAAGCCCCCCTTTCAGGGACCCCTCTGCAATCATCACCCTTCCTGCCTCCTGTTTCATGAACATTTTCTTCCCAATGGCTATTTCTCATCAGCATTTGAATCACCTCAAGTCTGTCCTTGTCATTTAGCTCCTAAATAACTGCCTTCTGTCCCATCACTCTCCTCTTCCACTTATCACCTCATCTCCACTCCCCTTCACAGGTAGGGCCTGGAGAGAGAAGCGTTATCCCTCTTCCCAGATTCCACTGCTCTGCCTCCCATTCACTCTGCAGCCCTTCCCATTACATCACTGAAACTGCTCTTACCCAGACCACCAATGATCTGCTTGTTATTAAATCTAACGGATCCTTTCAGCCCCCCTCCCCCTCCCCGTCCCCGTCCCCCTCCCCACTCCACATCTTTCTCTCCTTTGATAGTCCCTCCCACACCAAGCTCTCCTAGGCCTCCAACTTCTCTACAGACCCCTGGGCTGCCTTAAAGTCTTCTCATCCTCATTTCATCTCTTGAATTCTTTTTAAGGTTGGCCAATTCCCCCGGGCTCTGTTCTAACAGCTCTTTACCCTCTACCTGGGGTAATCTCATCCATGTCTCAACAATAGGCTGATGACTCCCAACTTTCTAAGTCCTGCCTGCTCCCTGTACTGAGCTCCAAATACACACATCTAAGACTTTATTGGATGTCCCCACAGGCAAGCACGAGATGTCTAAAATTTAATTCAGTGTCTTCCACTTCAAACTCCCTCCTTCCCCTGTGTTCACTGTCTCAGTGAATTGTCCCATCTCTCCCACCCAGTAACATAGCCAGAATCCTTGGCTTTATCCTAGTTCCTCTCCTTCCTCCTTCTGCCTTTAACTCATTGTCAAGTCCTGTTTATTCGATAATATATCTTCACTGTTTGCTTCTCTTTACCCCACACCTGCCACTTATATCCTTTGACTTGACTTTTACTTTCCCAGGCTCCTAACTTGCCTCCCATCCTCACAAATCCCAGCACCAAGCCATTTCCCATATGCTACCAACACTATTTTTCTAAAATGGAAATTGGATCATGTCATTCCCCTGCTTAGAACCTTTCAATGGTTTCCCATTGCAGGAATCACAGAAGCCTCCTTGCAATCTGGATCCCTGCTTACCTTTCTGACTTTACCCCTTGACATTCCTACCTTGAACTAGTGGAAGCCAGAAAGAACCACTTGCAGTTGCTCAGGGACACCCTGTTTTCTCTCTTCTTGCAGCTTCTGTACCTCTAGCTCCTCCTGCCTAGAACAACCCACACCCCGGCCTTGCCCTGGCAGGTTAGGTAGAAAGCATTCCTGTACCCCATCATGCATTGGCACATCCCCCCTGCCTATCCTACCACTTTTCCCATCCCCTTGCACTCGGTGACCTCTTTCCTAGTCTATCATCTATGTAGAAGGTCCCTGAGGCAGGGATTGTGTGTTGTATCCTCAGAACCCACCACATTTGGAAACGTAGCAGGTGCTCAATCAACATTGGTGGACTGAGCCCTGAGAAAGTAAATGAATAAATGAATGTGCACATGAATCACAGACCTCTTGCCTGAAAGCTATTCCCACATTGTATGCTGCAGAGCAAAGATCTTTTTGTTCCTCAAAGACTGCCAGCTCTTGCCTATCATCTACAAATAGGTTTTGTCCTTATTTTATTGGCACTATCTTTAGGTCCTATAAAAATGTCTTCAATTTCTTTTATTAGCTATCTCAGAGCCATAAACTTCTCAAGTTTCCCTTGTCTCTAATGACTGCCGTACAGGGACATGATACGCTAATGCTCGCCTCAATAGGCTGAAGTTGTTTTTAAAACAAACTGAACTACCTTCAGCTCACCTCCCATTTTAAAGGGCCCACTAAAATTGATTCTGTGAAATAGGCTTTTAAAAAATATCCCCTTTAAGGAGAAAATATAAACAGGGAGGGCTGTTGGCTGGGAAAACACAGGCCTATTTGGAGATCTAGTGTGTTTCACTTGACCACACGGGAGGTAATAGTGCCCATCGGCTCAGTGTAGTCTAAGTCTGCTCCGTCCACAATAATGGACTCAGAGTTCTCAAAGATTCTGAGGAAAAATGACATCAGCTTCAGCTTTGAATGACTCGGGGAGTAACTCAGCTGTGATATGCACACAATATGTGTGTCTGTGTGACGATGTAACAGTGCACACGAGCCTTGTAGCACAGAATGTCTTGTTCATTTGTGCCATGGTTCCTCCACACTAAACTGGAGTATCACAATTCTGCATCTAAAAACTTTCTTATGACTGCATGAAATCTGTGGATTATATCAGTTTATACAGACACACACACACACACACACACACACACACACTTATCTAAGCCTCTGTCTGCTACCTTCTAAGACTGTAAACAGCAAGTAGCCCCAGACCATGCATTTTCCTGCATCCCATTTGGGGTCACACTGGGAATTGAGGGTCCTGGAATCATCACCAGAAAGGTAATTAAAAGTCTGAATGGCAGTTTCGATATGGGAAGGAAAGCTTGGGCTCTCTAACTCCTATTTGTAGACTTCTTAAACTGTGGTCATTCGACCAGGTGGCTCTTCTGAACCTTGATCACTTGTGCCCACCGCCACAATGAAATGTGTTATCAGAGGCTTGTAAACATAACCGAGACAGGGACAGAGACAGACAGGTTGAGGAACATGCATCAGAGAGCTGGAAGGCAGCTGGGGCCCCCAGCAAACACAGCCCCAGGTAAGGCACCTGGAGAGAACCCAGGTGAGCTCCAACCAGCGAGTTAGGGCCATTAGCTGTCAATTGCTTTTGCAGGTGCTAATATATATTTTTAATGTCAATTCTAGTCTTTTGTTGTTTTTTAAGCAGAGAAACTAAACCATTGTGGTGTCAATAGGTGAGTGAAAAACTGTGGGAAAGTTTATTATGCAGTAGAGAGAAATGTTGAAATGAGTATATACGGGTTATTGTTGAGAAGCAGAAATGAGTCTTAGAGAATGAGTCCACTAGAGGGTCAGCCGCAGTCTCCCAGCCTTGGACCTAGCAAGCACATCACCGCTCCACCGCCGTGGGGCACACGACCTGTCTTCACAATCCATGAAGACCTTTCGTTTTCAGTCTGAAGCAGCAGAGTTCAATGCATACAGATTTCTGGATGTTTCCTCTCTAGCCAGACAATCCTAAGGATATAGATGGGGCTTCTAATGGCTTTAAAAAGTAGTGAAATCTCCAAACTCTTGTGATTGCACACCCCATCAGTTAAAATATATATTTGTTAATACATTGTAAACACGTACTACTATACTAATATAATGTGCACACGATAAAGCATATACAAAAAACAGAAGCTAAGCAATGCACAAGATAAACATATGAACCGGTTCTAACATAGTACAGTATTTTTATCCCACACAATAAGAGGTTGCCTTTCATGCCTCCTGTTTTAGGGAGGGTGGAGAGGCTGCTTTAACTACTCACAGGTAGGACTCCAGAGAATAAAATGAAGATAAAGAGAGTGAGGAGCTGGTAAGTTCTTCAGATAGAGGGGACTCATAAATATGGAGGTGTGGGCTTCCCTTTCTGGAAATCCTAAAAACCTTTTCACTGCAAAATAAACAACATCTTAAAATGCTGAATAAAATTTAGCAAAATTCAGAGTGCTTGGGACAGTAAAGAAAGGCTGAGGATGTGGAAACAAGTGGCCGTGGAAGGCAGCAACTGCCCTCAAGGGTTTCTCGGCTGCCATGATCTGTCTACCAGTGCCAGGGTCATGGCCATGTTGGGGCAGGTGGAGAGTTGGAGTGGCAGGGATCCCCCACATGCTACAGCCTCAGTGAAAGGACAGATGAGGAGAAGATTCTGCTTCACAAGGGCACAAACAAGGATACTTGTCTATCTCTGCCTTGGCCCCTGGAAAATGAAAAATCTCTTCCAAATATTTGTAACCACAGGCCTGTTCCCATGCAGGGTTGGGAATTGAATTCATACTATCTGTATATACCAAAAAGCACTGAGACTAATTAATGAGAAATTAGTTCAAGGCAGCCCACTGTTGAAAGCACCCCTGGCAGATGGCAGAAGCAAATGCAAACTTTATCTCTGGAGGAACATATCCCAGTCTCCTGGGATTCCCACAGATAACGGCCTGAGAAACAGGAGGGTGTGGAGGAGAGAGAAGGTCAAACACAGATCTAAGCAGACTTCCCGAGAAAGATAGACTATAGAAAATGGGTAGAGGCAATATCTGAGGAATAAAGGCTAAGAATTTTCCAGATTTGGAATCACAGCAAATCCCAAGCAGCAGAATAATAAAAAGAAATCCACACTTTGACACATTGTAGTGAAACTGCTTTCATACCAAAGGCAAAAAGGAGATCTTAAAAACAGCCAGAGAGGAAATGCGCATCATAGGAACAGCAAGTGGGGGACTTTACCCGCTGCAACAGCAACAACAAAAGACAGAAGGCAGAGGGATGCCAGCTCCAGGAGGCTGAGAACCAAGAATAGTAAACCCTGTGGGAACATCTTTTGAGAATACAGGAAAAGAAAAAACATTTTTCAGACAAATGTTAGGAGAACTGACCACCAACAGAACCTCCCTAAATATCTTCTCTTTGAGAGATCCCTCTCATTCTCAGAGAAGCTTCATGGGTAGTTTCCACAGGAGAAGATGGCCCCTCGCTTCTCCTGCCCTCACACTTGCTGTCTACTGCTGGTCCCCATTTGCTCAGAGCCACCTGGAAGGGTTGGGTGTATTTCATCTCTCCCTTCGCTTATTGCAACCCTAAAATGACATTAAGGAGTGCCTGACAAGTTGTTCTTTGTCTTTCCTGAATGGACTATCTGCACCAGATGTTAGAAATTAGATTCTATCCAAACATCAGTGAATCTCAGATATTTGGCACCTCCTGGGCTCCAGACAAGGCAAGGACAGAACGGCCAGCCCAGTTGACAAACAAAAGCGACAACTAATGTCCTTTGTTTTCCAACTAGCCTGACACTCATCCCCATTTACAGTAGTTCAATATCCTCTTCACCTTTTGGTATTTGGGTGACACTAACAGCATTGTTAGGCAACGTGAAAGGAAAGAAATGGGGAAATGCCAGGAAGCATAAGTAAAACAAAGTCCTAAAAACTGCTCATCAAAAAGGCCCTTTCATTGTAGCTCTGAGAACAGTTCATTAAGTGGACCTGCCAGCTGGAAAGGAGTGGGCAGAGCGTGTGCCAGGGTGAGCCTGCCCTCGTCCTCGAGGCTGTGGACACGGGTGCAGCCCCCTGCCCTCCTCCCCGCCCAGCTGCCTAGGTGGCTCCTGGGCCTGGAGCGCCAGTTTGTCAAGTGTCTCCCGAAACCAGAACTGGGGGCTGGTCCTCAGCACCCCACCCCAAGAGGAGTGGTGGTTCTGAAGTGAACCTGCTCCAGAATGGAATTCTTCAGGGTACTGGCAGGTTGAGAACGTAGAATTGGCTTTTCTCAGGGGCCTTGACCATCCCTGAAGGCAAACACTAATCTCAGGATGGAGGATGGGTGCTGACAGAGACTCACACATAAGACAATAAGGCAGGCAAATCCTTAGTGTCTGAGTAATTTTATGATTTCCAAATAGTATCGCCACTCCATTGTCCTTCACAGGGAATAAAAGCTCAGGCACGATGCCTGCTTCATTTCCTTCTTAGAACAAACTTGATGAGGCAGAGATTATAGGCATCCTTACTTTAAAGATGGAAGACGCTGAGGGGAGGAGTCAAGGGACCCAACTTCCATGGCTGGTGAGCTCAGAACCCTAGTCCTTTCTATGCAAAGACAGAGCCTTATCTGAAAAAGACAGTGCTCCTGGCCTGGGAAGATACAAGTACATATAAAATAGTATTTGTACTTACTGAGCCCTTCCTGTGTGTTAGGAACAGCTCTTCAGGCTTTCCATGTGCCAACTCATTCATCCTCAGGGCCACCCTAGTAGCAGGTACTGTTTTCACACCCATTCTACAAAATTAGAAAACTAAGACTCAGGGAGGTACAGTTTCTTGCCCAAGGTCATAGAGCCAGTAAAGTGGCTAGAATCAAACCCTCCAGAGCCTCTGCTCTTAGTCCCATTTACAAATATATTCTTTTACCATTCCTTCCTTCCTCTCCCCTCCACCTTCCTCCTCCCGCCTTCCTGTCTCTAAATAAAGGCCTGTAAGTACTGAAATGCTGAAGCAATGTGAAAAAAGTGTGAATTGTTTTTCCTTTAATCCCCAGTGCTGTTGCATAGTAGGCTCTCACTATAGATGGGTCTTTGGTGTTTTTTCCTGAAGAGGGAAGGGTCAGCATTAAAGTGTATGCATCTTAAACCCAGTCGCTCTCGAGGCCAACGGCATGAGGCAGGCTGGCATTTCGTGATTGTGGATGAAAAGAAACCTGACTGACTGGGACTTAACCCAGGGCTCGGCTGTGTTAGCTGGGGCTGGAACTAATGAGCCACAGCTCCGTCTCTGTGACCCAACCCAGGGCACAGTGTCGCAGCACTGGCATCCACAGATGTACCCAGGTGCAGAGCCCTGCTGGCTCCCCGTGGCCTGAACCAGGTTCTGTTGTGGAAAGGCCAGCAGGGCAGGCCTGCCCACGCTGTCCTCCCCAAGCCTCCCCAAAAAGCAGGTGTGCAAGTCGGTTAGCCAGCAGAGAAGGTGACTGGCCCCCTGGGGTCACACATAAGGTTTATTAAACTGCAGAGCACCAGAGCGTGTTTGTGACTGGCCGGTCCTTGGCAGCCTGCCTTTGTCATCCGTGTCACCGCCTGTGTCTCGCTGTCACAGCTTTATTAGGATGCAGTGACACCTTGCAATTGCTCCTTTGTCTGGGCCCATTGACTAGACCATATGTCTTAGGAGTGTCTGCCAGGAGATCTATCATATTAATTACCTCTGCTTTGGATTCTGCAAACACTGCCAGACTAGTCATGGGTAGAAAAGGTATCTTCAGGGACAAAGATAGAGAGGAAGGGACAGGTCCAGGTTTTGTGGCCTGAAGTTTATACAATTTTGAGGGCTCTCTTTAAGACAAAGAATACAACATTTTGAATATGAAGTTTCTGAGCACTTGTGAGGGATTTGGAAGGGTCCAATGTGAGTGGGACTGGGGTGCTGATGTTGACACCACATTAGCTTCATGGTAAGAGTGTCTCCTGTACCCTGTGATTGACAGATATATGGAAGCAAGGGTGTCACAACTGTGGTTGCCATTTGAACAGACCTCTGTCATGGCTTGCTTGGGAGCCTACCTACAGAAATTGGTTTTCCTCCTTAGCATTTAGCAAAGGAGAAGAAGGCAGGAGAAAGAAAGGGATTCAACTCCCAACTTGAGTTCACAAGAGTTAAGTCCATAAATGGCTCCAGCTAACAGAACACAAGGCAAAGGGACAGACTGAGTGGAGAAGACAGAGGTGCCCAGAGAGTGACATCAGCATCTTGCTCCTTCTAACACTCATCAAGAAATGAATTGACACTGTTTTGGAAGGAAGAGGGCGTGTTGAAGTAATGAACTAAAATATCTTTCACTCATCCCACTAACCAGTCTCACTGTTGTCAACAGGAGGGGTCATGCCTATGCTAGCTGTTTTCTATCTGTTCTCCACCCATCACCCCCTGCCATTGCTTCCATCCACTCTCTGCCCTTCTCTGCCCTGCTACTTACTCCAGGCTACTCCTACAGATTGCATTGCCCAGGCTCCCATGCCTTCTGGCCTACAGTTGGCCTTGGTCAATGGGAAGCACCAGCAAGGGATCAGAAGGTGAGAGGGGAGAGAGAGAGGGAGAGAGACACTCACTCGGGGTAATTCTTCCCTGCTCCCTCCCTACTTCAGTATCACATTTGTGGCAGGGGCCGAGCAGTCATGCCACCATGACTACAGCTCTCACTGGGCTCTGGTCACAGGCGTAGACGTGGCAATGGCTCTCCACTGTTAGTAGCTGCTGGGTGGCTCCGCATCGAAGGACTGTCAGCCTGTCCCACAAGACTCATATGAAAGGAAGGCATGAAGAAAGGGGGAAAGAGAAAGGGACGCACAGAAACAGGGAAACAGGCAGAGAGCAAGACAGAGAAACATCCTTGAAATGAGATGAGAGCTCTTTTCCTTTGCTAAACCCAGGCTGCCTATCCCCAAACAGGATTTCTGAAAGATCTCTGAAACACAGCCTAAGGTAAAAGGTTGATCATTTGTAAAGCAGCAGGGATTCCTGTGTGGAAACAAAGGGCAGGAGATTACCACAGGGTCTTGAAAGGAGGCCTCCAGTTTTGAAGTTGGAAGCTATGCTAAGGGTGACCCTGTGGTAGGGAAATCTCTCTCTCCAGTCTTTAGAAACTTATAAAGGGTGAAATAAAGCCACGAGCCCACTTGCCTTGGGCTGCTGAGTCAGAACAATCAGAGCCCGAAGAGAGTGCTGGAGAGCTGAGACCTTCACCAGACTAACCCCAACCAGTCATGGGCTGTGAACAAATTCCTAGACTCCCAGTGACACCATTTCCGTTCCTGTAAGAAGGACAAGGCCTATACCCCCCATCCCCCCAGGGGTACAGCAGGAAAGAAAGACTTAACAAAGGTCACACTGAACAAGTACAAAGCACCACCCAGAGCTAGGTCTTTTTATATGTTGGTGGTATGAGATCCAAGAACAGAAATTAAGTGTTACAACTTTATGGGTTTTTCAACATGTTGCAGATTATAGCCATGAGAGTTCCACAGGAAACAAAATTCAATGAGGACACTCTAGTAAAGAGCCTCCTTACAAAGGTGTGGGCCGGGTGAAGACAAACAGGAAGGAATGTGAATGTTGCTTCACCCAGAACTGCTGAATGGGAAGCCATTTCTACCTCTAGGCCTGTGACCAGAGCCCCATGAGAGCTGAAGCCATGCAGGAAGGGTCACTCAGGGTCATCCTGAACAGGAACTCGGTGTGACTTCAACAAAACCTGAGGGGGCAGGAGGTGAAAAATGCCACCACAAATCCCTTTTTGTTATTTTCCCTTACACCCTCTTTCAGCAGTAGGTGAGATTATCTATTATAAATCAGCAACCCTAACAGATAAACATATTTATCGAGAAAACAAAATTTATAACTATTATTTCAGAATAATTTGTCTAGGCTCCTTTAGATAGTAAACATTTTATCTTATTAAAGAATATAAACTGATTTAGAGAATTTTCTTTCTTTCTTTCTTTCCTTCTTTCTTTCTTTCTTTCTTTCTTTCTTTCTTTCTTTCTTTCTTTCTTTCTTTCTTTCTTTCTTTCTTTCTTTCTTCCTTCCTTCCTTCCTTCCTTCCTTCCTTCCTTTCTTTTCTTTCTTCCTTCCTTCCTTCTTTCCCTCCCTCCCTCCCTCCCTCCCTCCCTCCCTCCCTTCCTTCCTTCCTTCCTTCCCTCCTTTCGACACTTTGGCTAGATAAATGTATCTGCAGAGAGGCCCAGGCCCACAGCTCCTATTAACCAAGAGCTCCTGCTTCCAGTGGTACGTTCATCTCCCACTGACCAGCAGCTCTTCCCTTTGGTGGTGGGTACATCTGCTCACTGACCAGCACCCATTGTCTATTTCTCACCTTAGCTCTTATTCAGCTTTTAAGAAAGGAGGCCCAGTGATCCAATTGGCCACCTGGAGTTCAAAGGCTGCTGACTGAGTTATGAGGCTGAGTAGAAGCTTATATGGAAGTCTTCTTTTAAGCATTTCATAATCGTTCTCTCACTCCACACGCCTTTGCTACTGCCTGAGGAAAGACTCAACAGCTGGACTTTGCTCAGGAGTTTTTATGCAGGACAAAGCCTCCTCATGGGCTTTAGCGTCCCTGAGGCCTGTTTGTGCACAGAGCTTTTCCCAGAATGAGGAATTGATTCTCAAGGACTGTACCTAAAAAAATAACTCGCTGTGGATTATCTTCCTACATCAGGGAAGAGCCAAAAGACATCCAAACCTTATGACCAAGGGAAGTAAAATGAGCAGATGCTCATTGCTCTGGGTCATTACTTTCTTCCACCCTGCTTAGGGATTCTGTAAATCACCAAAAACAAGCCGAGTCAAAACAAAGTAAGGATGAGGCAGTGAACTAATCATTAGAAGGCCACTCAATCCAGCATCCCCCTGATCTGTCAGTATCTTCACAACTCCATGCCTTGAGCAGGATACCTGACCGAACATTTTCTCCAGGCTAAAATTCTTTACCTGCTGGGAAGTCAGATGATGATAACAAAGGGAAAATTGGGCAGCAGCTCTATTTGAGTTACAAAATTTCAGAGATGGGTTCCTTCAGCCTAACTCAATACAAAAAACACAATTTTATTAGGCAGCAGCTTCTGCTCCACATCCAAAAGTGCCTTTCTGAGCAAATTTATTTGTGATTTGGACAGTTTAAGAATTTCAGGCAGAAGAGGCACTAAAGTCTTTAGTTGAGACTTGAAATGAACTAGAAATTCAAGGAGGCATAGAGGGTCCTCTTTAGGGGGTCTAAACGAATCCTGCCGCCTCAGCTTCAGGACCTCCTGCATGGGAACCCACCTTGGTGTCCTAATGGTTTCCCATCCTCTGCTATGGCTCAGCCTGTATCCCTCTGGCTCATGCTATTCTTGTAAGAACTGCTTCCCAGTTCCCAGTTCAGGTCATTCAGATTCCATGAAACTTTAGGATAGTTTAAGAACTGCCTTACTGATGTCTTTCTTAGGGACAGAAAGCCAAGTCATGGGCTATAAATGAGGGGGTGGAAACTAGGAACAGAGATATGGTAGAGCACTTGAGGAGAGTGGAAAAGGTTTAATAGTCATTATGGAACCAGGTCAAAAAGCTTCAGATGCCAAGGGGTGGCATAAGGATGGCACTGTGATGGGTTTCCACAAGCTCCACTGAGCAGCAGGACTTGGGGAAGTGGGTGGTTGGATTTGTCCAACAGTCCCATAGCTGGGATTGACAGTGGGCTGATCATTAGTGGAAGGACCGTTCAAGAAGCACTGGAGGGTACTGGGAAGAGCGTTAGTGAAGTGACTACCTATGAGAAACATAATGGCAGAAAAGAAGGGGAAGCCAGAAAGTGCTGATGGACTGAGAGACTCAGCAAAGTCAGGGAACTGGAGATCTTCAAAGATGGAAGAAGATCTCTGATGGGACTGCTTATATGTGGGAGAAATAGGGAAATGGCCAAGAGTGTGTGAACCCTGAAGACTAAAAAGGCCTGCTGGTGGCTAGCTGGGTTAAAAAAGAAAAAAAAGCAGAGCCTAGCAGCCATTTCTGCACGGGGGCCTCTCACAGAAACTGCCCTTAGCAGAGAAGCCTCTGCACTAACCTGCCCGCACTGTGTTTCTGCCATCTGAGCCAGCCCTTATGAAGGAGTTCCCGGAGTCCTATTTCAACCAACAGGACTGAGGCTTTCCCCATCCAGTCCGAGCTGCTCTATTCTGACCAGTCAGGGACCAGGGGCAGGGACTTCTGTCTATATAAAGCCAACTCCCTTCAGGCTTGGAGAGTGCACTTTCCACAGAAGACTGAAGACTGTTTCCCTGGCTGGAGCTGAAACACTGAACCCGTCTCACTGGAGCTGAGCTGAACAGACTGGTGCCCTGGAGCAGAGCAGAGCAGCCCCGAGCTGCCTAGCTGAAGGGGGGCCTGGCTCCAGGTCCCCCTAGCCTGGGGGCAGCCTTATCTCCATTGCTGTTTGCACAGCAGTCTTGCTGTAACGCCACAGAACGCTGCTTTCACAGTCCTGTTATATTTTCGTTGACCTGTTTGTGCTAAATAAAGTTTCCTTCTTCACCATACCCCAAATTGGGGATTCCTATTGGTACTGAACTGGTGCCAATAACTATCAATCGACAAGTGGAAATTGCAAATTTAAGGCATTGTGAAAGGAGAGGGGGTGGCTTGGTTCAGTGTGTGGCTGTGGCAGTTGGTGGACAAGGCAGAAGGGATGAGAGGAGTTGAGGGGCCTGAACTAGGCTGTGAGATGACCTGCTTTTGTGGATCTTGAGGCCAATTAGTCAAACATCTTGCCAGAGAACAGGGAGCTAGTGAACAGCAGCACTGTGATTGGAGCCCAGGCCTGTGGGCTGCCTCATTTGTGTGATCCCCTTTAATAGGCACTGCCCACCCTTCCTGCCAGCCGCTGTGCTGGAAGCACCTCACAAAGAAGAAAGCTTCGTGAAGCCGCACTCAGATCTCTAATTCCAGGTGTCTGGATGGCAGCTCCTTCTCTGCCCAAGGAAACCCTGAGGTGCATCCCTTTTGGGTTGAAAATCCTGGCTCCCAATCAACCTCTTCATTCTAGGGTAAGACCCTAACAGAATCTATCCAGAGGTTAGCACGGAAAAAATGATGGGATGACAAAAATAAAAAGGGCAAGAGCCCTGTTCTCTTGTGATTTAGATCTTGGTTTCCCCATAGCTGCGTCTGAACTGGAGATGTCATAGGTGCCAGCCCTCAGGTAGCTCAGCTTTTTTCTCTTCTTGTCTCCCAGTGTTCACTGTCTCGGGCAGGTTCTGGCAAAGGGAGAGCTATTACTTGATGAACCCAAACTAATTTTCTTATATAACTGTTTCTCTCGTTCTTGCCTGGCCTCTAAATGTTACTCTGTGAGAAAGTCCTTTCTGCATCCTTTCATGCCACCCCCAGGAAACACGGAGTCAGAAAAAGGGCATTTAAGTCGGTTCCAAATCACAACTTCTGGCATCTGATCACGATGCTAGTTTTGGTGCATATTCAAAAGTCAATGACACCGTCAAAGACAAAATAAAAAGAATGGGACAATGGTCCTTTTAAAAATGAAAGTTTCCTAAATTTCCTCTTAAAAATAAAAATTTTAGCTACCAAGAAATACCTAAAAGCCGGAAGGAGGGACAACTGTGACCCTCGGTAAGTCACATGACTTCCCCGAGCTTTAGTTCTCTCATCTGTTCAAATATCTGAGGTCTCTTCCAGCTCTAAATATCTATATGAATAGACTTAAATAGCTAAATACCTTTTATGGGCCCCCCAAAAATTTGTTCACAGAGAAAAAGTCTGGTTTAGCTTGATTTTTTCCCTTAGCGATGCTGATAGAAGTCCTGCCCCGGTATTGTTCATGTTCACCTTATCGAGGGTTTTTTATTTATTGCATCTCACATCTCAGCAGAGAGCTTATCTTTATTTCCATATTACCCTCATGGTGTCTTTGTAACTCTATTCCCTGCGTTGACGTTTGGAATACCGTTTTCTTGAAAGATAACATCCAAAGCCAAATTCTTATAAAAGACTGTCACTTCGGTTTGAAGGGTAGAAATGAGTTGGCAGTAAAGATAATGCCCTCCTTTCACGTTAAGACCAAAGAATTCTGAAATCTCTAAGAAGCCCAGTTATTAACTGCATACTTCGCTAACAGTGACGAAACGGATACATTATACTTTACAGTAAAGAAATATCACCTTTCGCAAAAGGCAGGGACAAACATTCCATTGAATCGTTGTTTATACAAGAATCTGGAGTCCCCGAATGACTTACCTCTTATCGCTTCAAACATTACGTCATCTATTCCCAGCTCAGTTCAGTTCCCTTGTGTTGAATGTCTTCCTTTCCTGAAATTGATCTTTGTTAATACCGGGCATAATGTGGGCTCCATCTCTTAAAGGAAACTGATGGACTCTTGCCATGACAGGAGATAACTGGAAATCTATATCCTCCGAGCACAATTCCCCATCAATACACTGAAATGTCTTTTCTTTTAAAAAAAAAACAGCTCTGCATGAATTTGATCCCTTTCCCAAATTAACGTAATTGATGCACCCAGAGGCCTTAATGATTCTGAAAGTGCATACTCAAGGGATATTTAAATAGCTATTTTGTAGGGAGATAAAATATGGGCCAATTCACTGCACACGCATTCCCTGAGTTTAGGTAATGCTCAGAGCTTGGCAGAGGGCTGGCCAATGTGCCAGGAAGGCTGCTCTTAAGTGACACAGAGGGCAAATGGCTTTGCACGTGCACGGTCTCGCCTTTTCCCAGCTTTCAGTGAAAGATGCAAAGACTGTGCATTTGAGGAAATGACAATTGTTACAGGAGGAATTAATAAACTGATCATTTTCAAAACTGAGATAAGCTCAGTTTACTAGCCTACAGATTGAGATGATAATAGTAATTTCTACTTCCCAAAGTTGTTCGCGGATGCTGAGTCTAAATGAAGTGCCGAAGCATTGTTGGATCGGCGAAATTGCTCCGAGAGTTCCCGAACTTCTTCCTACAACACACCCTCACTTTCTCCAGGGTGGCAGTGCTGCATATGGGGGCTGCTCTGGAAATGCTGAATAAATGAACACGTAAGTGATTAAATTCCTTCCGCAGTGCCTCGTGGGCATGTTCCAGCAGCACATCAGCTAGGAGGAAATGGCTATACTACATCCAGCCAAAAGGTCTCGAGTATACCTCCTCTCTTCAGTTCTAAACCCTTGGCAGACATAAGTCATCCATCATAGCATTCTTCCAAAATGTGGCATTCAAAATAGTTCTCAGAACAATATTCCAGGCAGCCCTAACGATTGGTCACAGTTGACACCAGAGATAAAATCCATTTGAAATCTCCAGGCTATCCAAATCATTGCCACGGCTTCCCCTGAACTGGTGTCTGAGTCACTGATTCATCACCGTTGCCATCCAGGGCTGTCAGGGCTGCCCTCGGCCCTACCCGTTTGCGTGGTGGGTGGAGAAGGCTGGGAACCAAAGTCTCTTTCAGGGCAGACCATGCTTTCTGCTGCAGGGACCTGCAGAGGATCTTCTTATTTGCTTTGCCTCTGCCTGGCAGCCCTCGATCCTGCCCACCTCAACTTTCTTCTGAAGTGAAGGAACCACTGCCTTCTGCCTGCAGCCCCTGGCCTTCCTGGTCTTGGTACAGAAACGCCCCAGATGTTACCCAGGTTAATAAACTCCATTCTTGCTCTTGTGTGTCTGTCACCCCTTCTGTGGGTTTCTTTTGACCTCATTTGTTCCCTGCTACTCAGACTCTTGCCTGAATCCCTAACCCCCTGGTGCCTGCTTATCTGCTCCCAGTCGTCTGGATACTTGCCTGGTGACCTCTGGCAAGTGTTAGACTTGTCATGTTGGATGCTCCTCAAGGTTGTCAGCCTCAACTAGGGAACAATCCAATATCCACTGCCTGCTTTGTTTGGCGCCAGCTTCCTTAAGCCTATTACTAATTTAATTTTTAACACTAAGCCGGAGGTTGATAGAGCATCATTATAACCTATATGGGGGGCTAGAGGGGAGAGACTGAAGATTTAGAGATGTTAAATAATATGCCTGAGGTCACAGAGCTGGGAGGTGGCAGAGCTGGTATTGGAGATCTGACCCAGAATCTGGCACTGCCCATTCACCATAGTGCTTCCTGAGCTGATGCACACATGGTGGGCTTTGGAGGGGATTGCACAGTATAGAGACGAGACCTCTTTTCTACACTCCCCTCCCCACAACCTCTAGCCCCAGCTCTACTCGTCAATGATTCAGGCTCATGGGACTCATGTGAGGAAAGGGAGAAAATAGAAGCCTTCTCTGGGTATAAGAAATACAACGCAGTGATTTGTGGCATGAGGCCTGATAATTAACTAAATAGGATCCTTTGCAATGAGACAATCTCACTTGTTTTTATTGCCACATTAAAATGTGAATCTTAAGCAAAACAAGAATATAAATCTTACTGGAGGATGCTGAAGTTTAAAACAATATATACTCAACTCAATTCTCAATAGAGAAAAGTCTTTATCGAAGGCCATAAACATTTTTTGAATGCCAGGGGAGAAATATGACCATAAAACTAGCTCTGGTTTAGTGATTTGGTAAATGAATGAAATGTTTGTCTGGGTCCCAGCAGGATTCTTAAGGGATAGTCATTAAGACCCCCATATCTAACAGCAACACTCTAGATCAATGCTGTCTAAGTGCAGCTTTTCTCCTGGGGTGCTCCTGGCATTTGGGGCAGGTTATCTTCATTTTGGAGACTGGACATTTACATCCCTGAGAACAGACCCCTCCTCATTCCCCAAAATACTCCAGTGTGTTTTCTAAAGAATCCGCAGCAGCGGTACACCCCTTCTGCTCACCAGGGAGCACCAGAACAGGAGTCAGCGAACAGGATGAGTCTTCACTTCTCCAAGCCCCAGATAGCCCCTCTGTGCACAGAGAGTGCCATCTGCTCCTGACTTACTTTCAAGACATGTGATTGTTCAGAACCACAAAGAGGCAGGAGAGAAAAAACAGAGCAGAGGTTAAAGTTTCCAAAGGATACTTGGAGTTGATCCTTGAACAATAGGGGTTTGAATTACACAGGTCCACTTACATGCAGATTTTTTTCAATAAATACTGTAAATATATTTTCTCTTCCTTATGGCTTTCTTAATAATATTTTCTTTTTTCTAGCTTACTTTATTGTAAAAATGCAGTATATAATTTGTATAACATACAAAATATGTGTTAATCAACTATTTGTGCTATTGGTAAGGCTTCCAGTCAACTGTAGGCTATTAGTAGTTAAGTTTTTGGAGAATCAAAAGTTACATGAATTTTTGACTATATAGGGGGTGCCCCAACCCCTGGTACACTCATGAGGATAACTCAGTAGAAAGAGAAAACTGATGTAGGAGAAAGATAGATTGCTAAAGGGTGTCCTTGTGAAGATAAAAGGGGGTGGATATTCACCTGACCTAATGTACAGAGGGGCAGAGTATGTGTGAGATGCTGGTGGTGGTGGGGATCTGTGGAAATTCTCTTCTGATTGCTTCACTTTTCTCAGAAAATATGGAACAAGGTTATCTGTTGAGAGCAAGAATGGGGAAGGTAGTGTTGGGAGTTTGAGAGAGTCGTCTAGAAGAATAAGGGCATGTGTGGAGGAGGGGACGGCCTCACTCCTAGTGGGCGTGCTCTATCTTGATCTCTGTGAATGAATTTGAGGCCTGGAGAAGCCTAATATTGTGCCAGATGCTCCAGCAGCATCTTCGATGAAGACGATGGAACATGAGGCCTGGGGAAAACATGGTTTTAGTTCATTAGACTTGGTAGGGCCAACGTTTTGAGGTCCTCTCCTTATGTAGCTTCAAGGTTTGGTGGGAAAATTGTGGATGGAGAGCTTGGGGCTAGAATGGCATCTGGGGCCTTTAAACAAAGGGCTGATCCAATCTCAGAACTGGGCAGGGGTGGGGGGCGGTGGGGGACAATAAAGGAGCAGCTCTAAAAACAAGACCACAGACTCAACCCAGCATTCAAAGAGAGTCAGCAGGTGCTGTGGCCTTTTGGACAGGTCACCATGGCTGCTTAACCTCGTATGCCCTGTCACCCAGCATCGGGGTCTTCCTTCTAAATTACCTGACAGAAAGGACCATGGAATGAACCGGCCAAGCAAATGCCTGGGAGTTCAAAAGGGCTGTGGCCATTCAGGGGCCGGGACAAACATTCAGAGCCGTAGTCTGCCCGGTGGTGGGGAGCGAGAGCAGAGCAATGGACTAGAGATAATGGCAGTGACTCTGTGACTCACTCCGCAGCTAGAGTCACTGGCTTCCTGACCAGGAGGGGATTAGCCCAGTCCTCAGATTCCAAGTGCAAGTTGTTCTTCAGGGAACAGAGGCCCTGCCCAGCGGCCTAGCTGCGTGCAAGTCGGCCAGGCCTATTTTGGAAGTTGTCTAACATTTCCCAGCACTGAGAGGAAACGGGGGAGACTAAAGACAGGGACTAAGCACCTCCAGCTGCTGACACGCTGCTGACAGTGGCAGATAAGAAGAGATGAGTGGCATGTGCTGAATGCAAGCTCCAACAGCCCTCAACTCACTGCATTCAGATGGCTGGCGTTCAGTGTACTTGAAATTATTTATTCACCTGCCCTCTTTAGGAAGCCTGGCTAGTGTTTGCAGACATGTGTGAGGAGCCAAGGGACTGGCAAAGCAAATGGGCCATGGCTCACACTTGCTGAGCACGCACGTCGCCACCCCTGGCCTCAGGCACACAGCCCCGAACAGACTGACTCTCTTCCTGGACACTGTGAGAGTTCAAGGGGCCTGTGTCTCAGTGATCTGGGCAACTCTCTGACCATCCAAAAGGCAGGTTTGCGTGCAATTAACTGCTGTACCTCCCAAGGATGGAAAGTGTGTAATTCTTTATGAATACCCGAAATGGAGGTTAGGGCAAAACGCTAGCACTTCGATGCAGCACGCACCTCTGAGTAGGCGTACTGATGACACTGAGCTGTGTCACTAGCCATTGACTTTGGGCAGGACATGTCACCTCTCTGAGCTTCCATGTTCTCATCAGTAAGTAAGAGAATTAGATCAGATTAAAACTGTGCCTTTTCTTTTGTTTTCTTTTCTTTCTTTTCTTTTGTTTTCTTTTCTTTTGTTTTCTTTTCTTTTCTTTTCCTCCCTCCCTCCCTTCTTTCCTCCCTTCCTTCCTTCCTTCCTTCTTCCTCTCCTCTCTCCCTCTTCCTCTCCCTCTCTCTCTTTCTTCCTCTCTCTCGCTTTCAAGTATGGAACAAGTTTCTCAAATGAAGAAAATCACTGTACTGGTCTTACACTTTTGCTTGGTTCTTGTTCCTAGCTTTTTTTGGGTGAAATCATCCACATAATAATATATGGATAATCTGTGGTATAATTCAGGGATTGGAAAGCATGTCCTGTAAAGAGCCAGATAGGAAATATTTTAGGCTATTTGGCCAAATGACAAAGCAGCAACAGACACAGTTAAGCCACTGGGCGTGACTGTGTTCCAATAAAACTATGTACACAGCAGGTGGCAGGTCAGATTTGCCCATGGGCTGTAGTTTGCCCACCCTGGGATAGCTCCATCAGCAAGCTCCTCCACTCTTGAACCCCGTATGAGAACTCCACAGTTAAACTGAGTGAGAGAGGAACTGAGACCAAGAAACTAGATCACTTCATTTTCCTGCCACTAATTCCAATAGCATTCCTCTCATATCTCAGCCTTTTAATAGAAGTTCACAAGTATATATGCTCTGTAATACATATTTATTTAGAAATAAATTGCTCTCCATTCATAAAGAAAAAAGAAGGGAGAGACCAAGAACGCAAACTGCTGCTGACTCACTTGATAAGTTGGCATCCGCTCACTCCTATCCCAATGGAGAGTTCACAGCTGGATCCTGGAACCTCTGGGCTCTGTTATCTTCTACCTCAGCAGAAACCCCAAAGTAGCCCACAGAATGCTCTTCTTTGTAGCACTTTTGTGGCAATAGCTTCTAAAAAGTCCCCATGTCAAATGTCAGGTTGTTAATGACGTAATTAATCTGCCTATGTGAGGATAGAGATTCTAGTAAAACCCTCCTGTGTACAATATTTTACAGTAATAGGGAACAAACAACTCCTGAACTATTTGTTCAGCCTTCTTACTATTCCTCCCCACTCCAGGAATCACATTCTCTATGACAGGAAACCAAAGAGGACCCCAAGCCCCCATGCCCTGCCTCAGAACCTTTGCACGTGCTGTTTCCTGGGCCTAGATCTCTCTTCCTCCAACTCTTTCCTGGTTAATTCCTATTTGTCTTTCAGGTTTTAATTTATATATAATTGCCTAAGCAATGACTCCTTAGCACCTCCAGTATAAATTGGTCCCTCTCTTATTCTTAGTAACTAGTCTTTTCCTTCATCACACTAATGGTAAGTGTTGCTATATATTCATTTGTTGTCTCTTAATTTAATGTCTGTCTTTCCATAAGAATCCAGGGGAGAATATGGGGACCATGTCTGTTTTGTATAACACTGCATCCCCCACATCTCACACCTACGTGAACAGGCACTGAATTAATGTGCTGAGTGAATGACCTATCGCTGGCCACTGTTGATAAAGGAAAAGGCTGACATCTTTCCAGGAGGCACCCTCTCCACACTGCACCTTGGACTGAGGTTCTGTGTTGACTGGATGTTTGTGTTCCTTCAACATTCACATGTTGACATCTCAACCCCCAGTGTGATGGCATTAGGAGGTGGGCCCTTGGGAGGTGATGAGGGGAAGCCCTCCTGAGTCGGGTTAGTGCTTTTATAAAGGAGACCCCAGAGATCTCCATGCCCCTTTCTACTTGGTGGGAACACAGTGAGGAGATAGCGGCCTGCAACCAGAGGAGGGCTTTCTCCAGGACCCAACGGAGCTGGCACCTTGATCTCAAACTTTCAGCCTCCGGATTGTGAGAAATGTTTCTGAGGTTTATAAGCCGCCTGGTTTGTGGCATTTTGTTACAGCAGCCTGAGCTGACTGAGACAGGTTTTAGTAACCACACACAGGACCGCTTACGGGCTGGATATAAGTGATGCAGTCGGGGCTCTGTACCAGCGTTGGCAGGAAATAAAAGAGGTGGGAGGGGGAAGCACATTGTAAAGTGCCCAGAGCACAATGTCTACTTTGCAGTGGTTAAAGGAAACTGTCAAACTCCGAACCCATAGGGGCTTGTGCTGTGTCTTTCAACCCCCGGGATTTTTCTTCTCTGAGGAGAACTATCTTCTCCTTAGCACTTCCCGGGCTTACGGCAACCCTCCTACTGTCCCCACTCCACCTCCACCCCAACACGCCCAGGTACTTGGTCTGCACTTGGCTGCGACCAAGTAAAGTCCTTTCCCTGAGAATACGCAGTGGAAACAGAGATTCAGTCTTTCTCACGTTTAAATTGAGTGACTGTGACCTATGGATCAGAAAAGCAGAAGAGATTTGTCTATGGTCAGTGAAGGATCCCACAGACATTAAAGGGGGTCCTGGGAGGAGAGACTGGAGAGAGCCCTGGTGGGCTCCAGGCCCTGATTGCTGTCCTTTCCTGAAGTCCAATGCAAACCCACCCTCAGGTGATTTGGGATAGCCACCTTTTTGATTAGGCAAGTTACCTGCTGGAAGATGAACTCTAGGTAAATATAATGATTTCACACAGTTCACCCTGTTTAATTCTCATAACAATACGGCAGATATGATTATCCCAAGTTTACAGATGCTTTTTGGTTACATGGAAACTAGTCCTAGATTGAGTGCTGGGGAGACCTGAATCCCATTTGTAATTCATGAAATCAATGACATGACCATGACCTAGAAGTCTTTGAATGGGCAGAAACAGTCAGTCAGCCTGGCCTCAGTCTGCTCATTTCTAAGTGGGTGATTTGGAGTATAGGGTATCTAAGATGATTTCTAGCTCTAGCATTCACCAGATTATCCTCTGGCTTCAATTACCAAGAGGTTCACTCTCAATCATGAAAGAGCTGAAATGGCTAATAAATTTAGTGGAACATTTGGACAACACAGTTATAGACCCACTTGTATCTGCAATAAATCTTTCTGGCTCTGAAAACCTTTGAAATTTTTATTTTTTATTATGCCTATATGGATCATTACTTGGCAAAGAAATTTCCCCTAATATTAATCTATGAACATAAAGAATTATGTGTTGGGATAAAAGGATATAAAAATAAAATCTATTAACTTATTGACAATAAAAGTAGGGGCTGAAATTTCATGAAAATGAACCAACAAAAGCTACCATCAAAACATGAGCTTAGAACATACAGGCTTAATTGACCTACCCCACATAAGTGGTTTTCAAGTTAATGTTTCCCAGTTCTGTGCCTCCAAGGTTTTCTTGAAATTGTTTAATGGATACAATTGATCCCCAAATTCCCAGCCTTTTGTCAACCCACCGAGAGCTTTGCCCCACGTGACTGCCATCCTTACCCTCCTACACAGGCACCTCATCTTCACACTCACTAGCATTCCTGGAATGAATGAAATTCCAGAAAACCAAGATCCCGTAACCCCACGGCATTGATGGGAAAACACGTAAGCAGAGCCGACTAGCACTGATCTCACTGAATTCCTAAGCTGAAAACCAATTAAAATAGATTCTGAGGATAATGGTCTACCAGTTATATTGACAAAGACTTTCCAAAACGGTCCCAAAAGTTGGAATCAAGTTTATGTCAGAAACTATGTTTTCAAACGTTTAAGACTGAGAGATTCCACCTAAACGGACGAACACTCTTTCCTTTTGCGCCACCTGTCCGGTTAATTCTTCGCCTCGGTGTGAATGTGTGTGCAGCCCTTCCCAAGTGTCCCCTCCATGTCGCCCGCAGAGGCTCACCTGACCTCTGCCGGCCTCATCTGCAGGGTGGATGACAATGGTGAACTGGATTAACTGGGCCACAGAAGAAGAGCACTTCGCCTGCCCAAGGCATCTGTATATTATTTCCCCCCTTGTCACACAGATATAGACAGAGAGATAAACAGAGATAGCTAGGAAGAGAGACATATATTTCAGTTTTCCGTGCTTCGTAAAGTGCAGAAGTCCTGAGAAACTCTTTCCCTGCTCCAGGCGGCCCAGGAAGGAGCGGCACCCTCTGCCTGTGGCCGAGCTGATCCTCTTCATTAGAGCACCAGGTCACTGGCCTTCATTAGCCTGCCACAGCCTCGCATCTGCTTTGCATTGCAGGCTCCCTGTATAGGTAATGATTCTAATTTTGAAAATCTCTAGAAGTTACAGCAAAGAAGCTGGGCCAGAAAGAAAGGTGGACAGAAATGACAGGAGCGGTGCTGACTCCCCCCAAGTCCTGCTCCATTCAGGCTGCAGGCTGCTGGGACTGAGAGCCTGAGCCTTGCTCTGTACTGGTTTTTCTTCAGTAAATGGACACCCACAGTTAATGCCACAGAAAGCTTAACAAAGGAAAACCAGAACCATAGCCTGTAACCACCAAAGGCTTTAAAAGACACCAACTCCTCTTGTGCTCTTTATTTCCTACACAACTGCCTCGGCAACTTGCCCTCTCCCTTCTTGCCTCAGGACCTTTGCACATGATGATGGTCCTTGGGCCTGGATCTCTCTTCCCCCTAGCTCTTTCTTCCTTGATAAAATTCCTACTTATCTTTTAAGCCTCAGTTTATATACAGTTTCCTAAAAAATACCTCGCTTGGCCCTCTGATCTAATGTAGATTCCTTTTTTATTCTCTTTTAGCATCCTAGTCTCCTCCTTCATAACACAAGTGTTGCTATATATTTATTTGTTGTTGTGTAAAACAACAACAACAAAGGCATTAAACTTTATATTCCCTGACAGATTCCCATGTGGTAATTGCCCATTAAAAGTTATTTATGGAGCACTTACAATGACCCAGGCGCAGTGGTTAAGCACTAAGACTAAAAATAGTCCCACTCCTCAGGTAATTACAATGCTGATGGATAAGTATTATTATGGACACAAGTACTTGGAATAGAAATGGGCCTAAGGACAGCCCTATCAGGGGATAAGGGACAGTTTTTAGAGGATGCGACACAAAGAGAGACCTGAAGGACAAGTGGAGTTAACCAGAAGATGCAAGGCATGGGGACTAGGTCATGGGGTGAGTCGAGGATGTGGAAGTGCTCCAGGCAAAGGAGCCAGCTGTGCAAAGACTTGGAGGTAAGAGAGCTCAGACAAATTTAGAAAAGAAATAGTATTCAATATGGCAGGAGCAGAGTGATTGGTGGTATGAGAAGAGAGAGAAACTGGGATTGCATCACGGATTTAGACTATTTAAAAAACAATGGGGAGTAACATAATCAGATTTGCGTGTTAGAAATCTAGCTGCAGAGTAGAAAACGGATTAGAGAGGGCCGGTGTAGACTGCATTACTGGCCCCATTGGTCACTGCTCCCTGCATTCCCACCCTTACCACGGCCTCATAGTGACCCAAGTGTGCTTCTCCACCTTTTCACCCTGGGCCAGGTCATATGACTTGTTTTGGTCAATGGCATGTGGGTAGAAGTGACCTGATACATTTCTAAGCCTAGTCTGTAAGAGGCCGTGGGTGTTTCCATTTGCCCTCTTGTGCCTGTGCTTTTGCCACGAGGAAAACATACCCTGGCCAGCCCACTGGGCCCAGGAGGAAGATGGGGGACAAGTGGAGCAGAGCCACCCCTGCTGTTGCAGCCCGAAGCCCATCAGCCCATCTGGCCCACAAACCCATATGAGAAAACCAGATATTTTTAAAAAATGAGACGTTGAGGGTTTTCTGTAGGCAGCGTTATTGTGACCACTGCTAACTAAGCAAGGGCACACACTAGAAACAGAGTGATGAATTGGGAGGCTATCGTAGCTGTCAGTTGAAAGCTTATGGTAATGAAGGTAGAGATGGAGAAAAACAGAGAGATTCGAAAGATACTTAGAAAATATAATTAGCCTTATAGAGAGAAGTTAGTTAAGAATGTCTCCTGGGGTTCTCCCTTGGGCAATTAATTGTGGGTTGAGATGGGGAACACAGGGGAAGATGTTATGTTTACTTATGTTGAACTTGGGGCACCTGTGAGATGTCCAAGGGGACAAGTCCAGTAGACATGGGTCTAGAACTCGGGAGAGGTCTCAGCTGGACCATAAATGAGCACCTAGGTGGGTCTGGATAGGTACCCTCAGGGAGAGTGTAAAGCACGAATGTGTCAGATAGAACTCCGGAGAGGCCAGCGTTCAAGGACACGTGGACACGAGTCCTAAAGACCAAAGAAGAGCAGCAAAGAGGAGACACACCCAGGGAAGGTAATGTCCTGAGAGCAAAGAATGAGAGGGTTCTAAAAAGGAGGGTGTATTTGCCCTGGTCGAGTGGCTCAGTTGGTTAGAGTGTCGTCCTGCACACCAAAGAGGTTGCGGGTTCGATTCCTGGCCAGGGCACACACCTAAGTTGTGGGTTTGGTTGCGGCACGAATGGGAGGCAATGGATTAATGTTTCTCCCTCACATTGATATTTCTCTCTCTCTCTCCCTTCTTCTCTAAAATCAATTAAAACATATCTTTGGGTAAGGATTCAAAAATAAATTAAAACTAATTAAAAAGTAAAAAATAAATTAAAAGGTGGATGTGGCCAACTGTGCAGAAAACTGTGAGGAAAGAGGCAAAGACTTTATAAGAAAGCACAAAGAATTTACCTAATTTACAAACAAAGAAAGGAAAGACATTTTGCCCAACAAATTTCAGACAATCCCACAGTAGATGAGCCAATAAAGCCCGAACCACAAGGTCAGATGCTCAGGTTCATTGGATGCTCAGGAAGAGAGCAAAAGCAAGATCCCAGGGCATTCTGAGTCAATACCCTTTTCTGGTCCCTCTGGGTGAGCTGTGCCTTGGACCAGACTTTGCCTTTCCTGCAGCAGGTTCTGGTGCCATCCACACCACTCTGCCCAGAGGTCTTGGCAATGCTGACAAGTCCGTGAAAAGCAGCCTCTGCCAGGTGCCAGAGCTGGCTGCCCTCCCTCTGACTCATTTCCCATTGATCCAGATGAACCTTCTGGCTCGGCGGCCTCGGATGGAACCAGCCTGGCTTCTGCTGTTGAGACCCACGGTGGCTCAGACTTTCAGCAGCACAGTGGGCTCCTTCTCTTGCCTTCTGGACTCGAAGCTCTGTAGACTGCTGTGGGCCGGAATAGCAGCACCCCTTTTGCCCTGGGCAGGAGGGGGCGCTGCAGAGGAGGGGAGAACCTGTGCGCCTTGAGGGGCGAGCCGCTTGCTCGCTCAGCCCGAGCCCAGCGCAGGCCTTGCTGGAGCTCCCCAACAATGACCACATTTATGTCCTCAGCGGTTGCTCAGGTTGGGGAACACCGGAAACTTGAAGTTTGTTTTCCTCTTCAATTGGAACTGACATTTCCCCACGATTGGATTACTCTGAAATCAAGGAACTGCAGCTCAGATAGTTCATAAATTGACTTCTGTTCCACCTTGTAGTATTTTTTACAAAGACTGATCAGCCAAAGAATAGGGGCTTTCTGCTTTTTACTCCCTGTTTTATTGCAGTCGCCTTTTAAGATAGGGTGGTGTGGTCAGCAGCGTAGGGGTGGCTCACAGCCAGTGGGGAAGGGTGTACCTAAGTAGAGAGAAGCAACCTTTTGCTCGCATGGACCCAATCCATCGCCCCTCCACCCAGTCCCCTGGAAGAAGGGTTTGGAAAATATTAAGTGCCCTGGGGGAGGAAGATGATGGGTGTGGGTTAAAAGGCACCGGAAACCCCACACTATGTTTGACGCAAACCCAGAATTAGAGTGGGCGACTGTTCTCTCTCACCTCCACCCTGCAGCCATCTTTGGGGGAGGTGTAGTAGAAAGGGCCATTGCTCAGGGGAAGAGATTATACATTCTGGAACTCTGGAGAGACAGTCAGAACTTCTGGCAGCTGAAGGGCATCCTTCCTTGCGTGTGTATGTTGGATGTGTGAGAGAAAGAGAGACTTGTTATACAAAGTATTACTAGTGGCAGACCCTGGGGAAGGGCCTGGGAACCCAAAATGAATTGTCCCTGTCCTCCAGAAGCCCCCAGCCACGTGGGTTCACTGAGCTGAGAGCCGGGTAAGGTGGGTCCAGGGTGCTCTGAAAGGGTGATGGAGAGCTTCCTGGAGGAAGTGGAGGCTTCTGCTTGGACAGACACTTTGACATGAGACAACTGTCTTCTAAACTAGACCCAGATCACCAAACCAAAAAAGGAGGCAGGGGTGCAGGGCACATGCCCACTCCAAGGAAGGTAAGTGTGCATCTGACAATTTAGCAGGGTAGGGGAGAACCCTCCCGGGTTGATATCCAGGCTCTGTCATTTGCTAGCTCTGTGGCCTTAACCTTGGGGTGTCTCCATTTCTTTATTTGTAAAAAGGGGACAAAAGTGGCATGGCACGTACTGTGTGAGGGCTGTGCTTGCACCGCAGGGGCTCTCAGTAAGTGCAGCTCTGCGAATGGGACAGGACCTGACTGTGTGTGAACGTCAGGGGATCAGGAGGGTGACAAACACCTGGGCCTGTACCTCCGATCCTCGGGCCCTGTTCACACAGGACCATAGCTGACCCAATCATAATCAGCCTGAGTTAATGGGCAGTTTACTTTAAGTGGGAGAAGAGAAGCAAAGGTTTTCTTTATCTATCTTACATCTTACTTGGGGTTTAAACGCCAGCTGTACTCCTTACTTACTTCCTTGTGAAATAAATGTCAAGAAGCAGCCTCCCTCTCTAATGGGAGAATGAAATCTCAAGTGGGTTAAATAACTCTTTCCCGACCCCACAGTGAGGTTACTGAGGAGTAGAGGCCTGAACTCCGACCTTCTCAGCTGCAGGCCCGGGCCTCCTAACAAATCACCCTTCTCCCCGTCACCTACCCGCCAGCAAGATCTGCCCTCCACGGTGGCCGAGCTGGTCACACAAGGTGGACTGATTTCACCAAGCAAGTTACGCTCAGAAACAGAAAGTGTCACCTCAGGCGTTTTCTTGGATGTTTGATTTTAATATAAAAGGTGGTCCTAACCTTAATGAGTAAATACTAAGCAACTGTTTCTCTTAGGTTTCTCTGACAGCGGAGACTGGAGGCTGAAAAGCAAGCTGGCGTCAACGGGTCAGCAGAAGGGGACAGGAACCAGGTGACTTCTATTGGCGTGAATAGAACTTGACCTTGCATTGTACGTCTGCTCAGCTGTCCGTCCAAAGGAAAACCGTGGTTCACAATTACAGAAAATCAGGAGCTAGAATTATTAATAATAGCCAAAGAAGCTGTTAGCGCAGCAAGTAATTTGTGGTGATGTTTTATAATTGATGGTCCTTTTTATTATTTGAACACTAATTAATTCATGTTTCAAGCAATGTATTGACTTTATTTATGGTGTTGGGGCAGCCCTCCTAGCTTAAAAATCACTTCTTATTGTTTTCTTTAGATAATTAAAATGCACTGTTTATTTGTTCTATTTGTGGTGGTTAGAAGACTGCACCTTCTGAGAGAGCCTATGGGCAGTAAATACAAAGGCGACCCCATGGAAGCTCTGGTCCCTCCAAGGAGCAGCCTGATGCCTTTCTTCCCAGTAAAATACACATAACATCTCTTGATAACTTTTTCCACACAGTCTCCCTGTTGCTGGCTTCATCTGACCCGTTTAGAAAATGAAAAGAGTGAACTCTGTGAATGCAGCTCCCATTCTGCAGCAACGACCTGGCAGGTCTGGCTTTTCTGCGGACAAGCTGCGCGGTCAAGTCCTTCCCCTCTCCGGGCCCCTCGCCTGTGAAATAGGGAGATGGAAGTATCATCCTTAAAAGGGCTCAGCGTTCTACATTTGAATGTGTTATTGGAATCAGTGAATATGCATTCTTGCAGGTGCATTGACTGCTGGAAAGAAAAAACACGGAAAGATTAATGGGCCGGGTCGCTGGAGGATTCACTGCCAACAGACATGAGCTGCCTGTTCCTACTTAGTCTCTCTGCCTCTTCCTGAAGGCTGAGGTTTACTATTTGACTCCTTCTATCCCTTTAAACAATAGGCTGCACATAAAATAAAATCTACTCAGTCCCAGCTGAGGCTCTAGGCTGATGTTTTATATGAGATATTCCAGAATATTTTTCCAAGTTTATTTATAAGATGGGAGCCTTTACATTTCATTTCTTGGATATGTTACTTTTGCTTTTGTTTTGTCTCAGGAGGGCAAGAAAAGGAATTTATGTCACTCCTCACCTCCCAAGGTCAGAGCTGAAGCCCCGTGTGGAAGAAATCAGCTCCAGAATGTAAATACATTGTATTGCTACTGCTGGCTGTGGTTAAGCAAGTCAGTGGGTTTCAGGAACCATGAGAGATCAAGATCATGGACTAGCATTCCTTGTAATTCCATTAGCTCTGTTCTCTTCCACAGCTTCAACATCACAGTCCTAGCTCCCCCCAGCTATCTGTTATTGGTTGGAAGAAGCATTTGCTCTGAACTGAAGCTTGGTGCTGGCTTTTTGTCTTTTTTACCGGTGGATGGACCTTCATCTCCATCTTGGACCTACCAACGTTGAGCACTTTCCTAACTCACAGCTGGAAAGGTTAAGTCTCTTGGTACAGGAAGCCTTGTCTGCCTGGTGAATACTGACTTTCCAATGCTACCCGAGCTCCAGGACTCGCCTATCATCCTACTGAGCAGGTCTAATGTCAAGCCCTAAACCTTCCCCCAAATCATTTGCCCAGCCTTGAATAAGCTGTTCTGAGCCCTGCCCACTGGTACTGTGACACAGCCACAAACAGCGCCTCTGGGATGTTACAGAACATGTGGAAGAGGTCAAACAAGTGGACATGGTTACATTTTTTAAAAGAAAATTGATAGAGAACCAAGGGGCCACCCACAAAATTGACTTTGGGCTTTCACTCTGCTGGAATTTTCTTTTAAAATTTTCTTATAAGAAAAATAGTGAGGAGGGATATGCCTTAGACATCACATATACTATTAAACTAAAATAAATAAGCATTTTGGTACAACTACAAAATTAGACAGACATACCAAGAAGAAATAACCTGTAAACCTTGATATTTATCATTGAGCTATAATAAAGGAAGAATTACAAAGTCAATCAGTGGACTTGAGGAAGTGTTTCGCGTTTGAGGAAAAAAAATTAACTTAGACATCTGACATTTTCAAAATAATGTTCACATGGATGAGATGGATAAGAGAGTTATATATACAAAATGAAACGTAAAATATCAAAAAAAATTGTAAAAAGATTTTTATCTAACATCTAGAAGACAAAGTTAAATATAAAAACAATGGGGGTAAGTCAAATACACTTGACTGAATAAAAATTTAAAACATTTTTGTAAATATATAAAGATCAATGTTCATATTTAAAGGCAAACTATGAAAAAAAAGTTTCAGGGAGGGATTCTGGGAAGGTATCAGTGACAGTGACTTGGTTTTTAAATCTCTCAGAATTCCCGCATAAAGACAGACTGGGCATCTAAATAGTAAAAAACTTAAAACTGCTGGACAACATTTTCAACAGTTAACTGATGAGGTCTCCCCATGAACCCTAAAATACAGGCCGGCAAACCCCAGTCGCTCCAGCACCTGCAGGGCCTGGTGAACATGCGTGCCCGGGGGAGCCGGCGGGGAGGGGAGTCCGACGGAGCGCGCAGCCGACTCGAGACAAGCAGCTGGGCCTGGAAGGAGTTTTGCCCCCACCAGCAGTGTGAGAGCAAGGGGGTCTGTGATGAGGTCTTAAGGGCCCAGAGTGGTCTTCATCCTGCCAGCTCTTGAAAGTGACCAGTTAGGGCTCCCCTCTGGGAGAGTGCTCAGTAGTTATACAGGTTGTGATAGTTTTCATATCGTTATTCTGTTGAGTGTATAAGATGGATGAAAGCAAATGAGTAATTTTGGAATAGTCTCTCATCTCCTGTATCCTTGACAACCAAGATGTGGGGTGTGGAAGAAAGGAAATGCAGGTGTACTACAGATGAAGTTAAGTAAAAACTGTACACTCCCACAACTGAATTGAAAGCACCAGTATGAACTCATGAGGTGTGTGTGCCTGTGTGTGTACGTGTGTTTAGTTCTGCTGGAATATGACATATGCATTCCTACAAATCACCACAGTATAAACAATCACGCACTAAAAACCATGCACTTATGGCAAAAATGGGGGTAAGGGCACAGCCCTAAAAAACTTAATCAGTGACACTTTTTTTTGTTTGTTTTTAATCCTCACTTGAGGATATTTTTTCCACTGCTTTGCAGGGAGAGTGGAAGGGAGAGAGAGGAGAGTGAAAGAAATATTGATGTGAGAGAGACACAGAGATTGGCTGCCTCCTGCACACCCCCCGACTGGGGCCGGGGAATCGAGCCTGCAACAGAGGTACGTGCCCTTGGCTGGAACCGAACCCAAGCCCCTTCAGTCCGCAGGCTGAGGCTCTAACCACTGAGCAAACCGGCCAGGGCAATCAGTGACAAATTTTCAAAAAAGATAGATACTTAGCAAAGATGGTAGCACAGTTCTATACATGTTAACTGATGAAGAAATACATAAATATTACAATAAACAGGGCACTTTGCCTTGAAAAGGGCCTGAAGCTTGCCCGTGGGAGTGGGCATTGGCAGGGTTGTGGCCACATAGGTATTGCGGAGCAGGAGGATGGCAGCAGACCTGAAATTGGGTGGAGAGTTGTAGCACCAGCTGTGGGTGGCTGGCTCGTCGCCCTCTGATGGGCATTGATGCTGAACACCAGAGTTACGAGATCTTTCATAGCTGCAAATCTGGGTCATTTTTCTGCCTTTGAGATGGAGGCCCTTTGAGAGTGCATTTATAATAGATACCCGTTTCATCACAATCGGAAATGCCATCCATTGTACAGCTGCCTTCTGTGTCATTGCTGGAAATTCTTTTGTGGCTTTCTCATCTGTACTTGTAGCTTCACCTGACAGCTGAAAACTCTAGAAATTGTAGTGATGTTTGCAACAACCAAAGCAGCTACTGCTTGCAGTGAAAGGTGCCGCTTCTGCAGGATTTGGCGATTTCGATTTAAGGTCTTTGTGTATGGATTGTGCTTTCTCTTTGATTGTGGAAAAGCTTATTCCAGATTTTTTCACTGTTTTGCATAATCTTACACAGCTTGGTTCAGCTTCACCTAATATTCCTCCTGTATAAAATCACCCCTAGACAAATGCAAAATTTGTGTAAGGCTCAAATTGTTCCCTAATTGTGTTTGAACAAATTTGTGTTTTTAAAACAAGTGTTATAGCAGAACTGGCTATGTGTAGATTTTCCTCCCTATTAACCGTTTAGCTCTGTCCACTGAAAGGACTACAAAGAATGAACAACGTTGTAATAAATTAGCAGTGAGCACCCTTAGCATCATAATCCACCAAAAGAAATCCAGGCTTCTTGGAGGAATGGCAGGCTACAGGCCTGGGGCAGTAGATGTATAGGATGAGATGGCGGGGAAGCTACCAAAGACCAACTACTAGGGTCATGTCAGCAGAACTCAGGAGCCAAATGAAGCTCCCAGTGCCAAAGATGGGACAATTTGTATTTCAGTAAAGATAATAATTGCATACATTTATTTAGACCCATCAAATATGTTTAAATCCATGCATTCCTAATGATGTTTGAAAAAAAACCCTAATTCGTCCCTATTGAGTATTGATTATCTTGAAAACTGATAAAGACAAAGAACCAAGTATTTGTCTCCCTTTCCTTCATGAACTGGGGAACCAAATTGTAGATGAGAGAAAACATCTCCATATGAAAGCATTCCAACTAATAAATAAAAAATAAATGATAGGACATCACCATTTTGCAAACCCCAGGGAATTAATGAATCTAGGTGTTGACCATCAACAGTGGTTAACATCACAAAAAAGGAGACATGTAGACCTTATGTTCCTTCTGATGAAAGACACACCACCAACCATCTATAATCTTGCCAAAGGGATCAAACTTAAGTTTAACCAAGCCTCTGGATCCAGCTACCAATTTTCAGGAAATACGGAGCTCAGAGGAACACATTAAACTGTTCCTTGAATACACAATCAGCAAAATTCAAACTGTGAGAAACTTGACAGGTTAAAAGCTCAGGTTCTTAAACAAAAAGTTTATAAAAATAAGAGGAAGTCTAGATGGAATTTATAGGTTAAAATGATTTAAAAGACATACCAAATTTTTAAAAATTGGGAAGGCTAAATTATAGTGTTTTAGGGATGCACTTTTTAGTCATCAAATGATATAGAAACACAAGGAAGTAGTTGCTGTAAGAATCAGGATAGTCAATAATTAAGTTAAACTAGAGAAAATAACAGAACTGTATTCCCTGTGCAACTGTGTGTGTGGATTGAGACTCACGCCAAGTACATGCCTCTCTGGTCTTGCTTTTCCTAATGTGCCTTGTCTAGGATTATGCAAACGTTTGCCTCTGTAGCCAGATTTGTATCCCCTGCAGCAGAAGCCAGGGCCTCACATCTCTAGGTTGACCCTTTGCCATCCTGCGAGCTGAGGCAGTTCTGTGGGAGGAGGAGCGCCCCTATTTATTCCCTGATCTCCTCTCTAAGATTGCAAATTCAGTGTTTGCTTTTGGCCTCCAACTATCCAGGAAAACAACAAAAACCAACGCTGGGCCCATCTGCATTGTTTTCCTCACCCTCTGGCAAGAGCCCAGGAGTCCTATTTGGCTGCTTCAGGACAAGCCAATTAGATAAAGATTGTTAATCAGAGTAATGAAGGGAGAAGGGACCTGAGGAAAGAGAAGGAGGGGACGAATGTGACAGAGGCAGTAATGGAAGAGAGCACTGCCCCTCTTCTAATGTTTTATTCAGAATATTTGCAAATGAGCCAGTGGAAACAGCATTAACAATAAATGAGATGCATTAGACTGGAGAGGAGGGGGAGGGAGATGGGAGTGCTGCTCCTTGCCAGCCAGGCCCCTGGGCTCCCTATCTAATCAACCAAGGTGAGCGAGCCCTTCTCAGGTGGCTTTACCTGCACGCCCACCTGCACTCAGGCCTTCTGAAGAGGCTCATATTCCATTTAGCAAATAATATAAGAAGTTCCGAGATATTTCTAGCATACAAGAGCCAACCTAAAAGTCAAAGCCAATATTACAAAACCTGAGGGCTGATAACTTTAACTCTCGGCCTCGATGTTGAGGCTGTCACAACCAAAAGGATCTGTTAGGTAACTGATCCATTTTATGAAAGCAGCTAATACTTGACTGGTGTTTTACAATGAACCAAGCACTTTTGTGTTATCAAATGTTTCTCATAATCACCCTGTAACCAATTTTATAAATTAAAATACTGAGCAAGTTCTCTCAGGGCCTGAACCCTTGCTTTCAAAAAGTCAGGTGCTTCCATAATTCTTTCCCTTTGGACAGTCTCCATCCGTTCAAATCCCCCCATCTACTAATTTACCTAGACTTGTGTTATTTTTTCCTTCTGTTCAACAAATGTGTACTGAGCATCTCCATGGGCCAGGCACTGGGCGAGGCAGAGAATAGGAAATCCCAGTGAAGAAACAGTCCTACTGTTTTATTCTATAGGCTATCAAGCTGCCTGTTTGCCTCTTGACTCGATCCTGATTCTGCGATAATTAGTTCTTCCTATTAAAAGATAACAATGGCTGTCTTTCACTAAGCACTAAGTGCCAAGCACTGCGGTAAGCACTGTACAAACACTATTTTTTTAAAGCCTCAAGTCCACGTCTAAGCCCAGAGCTCATGCTTGTGAAGTCTGCTGTAACTCGCAGTTCTTTTATAAAGGGGAAAGCTTCACTTTTCTACATTGAACCCCCCCCCCACCTTTAACAGCCTCAGCGAGACCCGCCCCCAGGAGAGAGACACTTTGCCCCTGCCTGACCCAGCAGCATGATTCTGCCAGCAAATCTCTTCCACTGTGTTTCCTCTTCGCACCCGTCAGCCTTCTGGGTAAGGGTCTCTCAGCAAGGAGGGGATAAAGGAAGGCCAGGTTTCCTTCTGAAGCTGAGACAAAAGCTGCCTCCAGCACACAGACACTGGGTTCCCGTTGGCCAGGCCAATGAGACCTTGGAAAACTTAGATTGGGGTCATACTCCCCAGCACCCACCTCTTCCAAGGTCATCCAAAATATCCCCTGATGTTCACAGAAGGCGTAAAGGAAGGAGGGGACCTCTCCCACAGAGACCAGGGCTCAAGGAGGTGATGGCTGACCCGAGCCTCACTTCTGGGCAGGCGGCCCTCGCGCAGCAGTGGGCACCAAGGCCACTCCACCTTCTCGGTCAGAGTCTGTGCTTCAAGATCCCGGATGACGAGAATACACCATGTGGGGAGGCGTGCGCTGTAGCGCAGGTTCTCAAAGTGTGGTCCCCAGAGGCCAGCAGCGTCGGCAGGACCTGGAAATGCATTAGATGCAAATTCTTGGGCCCCACCCTAGACCAACTGAATCAGAAACTCCAGGGGTGGGGCCCAGCCATCTGTCTGAGAAGCCTTCCAAGTGATCCTGACCCACGCTGAAGGTTGCGAACCATTTGTACAGACAATTACCTCTCCAAGCCCTGGCTCGCTCACTTCTTACACATCACTTAGGCTGCAGTCTGGGCTGACATTTGGGGAAATGGAAGGAAGGTCTTGTGCGCTTGGGTTTTCCCTTTTCCATTTTATTACCCTGGGGATAGTTCTGAAAACCAAGCTTCTGAACAAAAGCTCTCTTGCTGGTAATTTAATCCTTCATTTGCATTGCCAATAATAATGGGAGGAAAGAAATTCCAGGAGACCAACTGGCTTTTAAGTGCTTTATTGTATCTGACCTGAAGCTGCCTGGGAATGGAAGGCCCAGGTTTCTCAGCCCAAGAATAAACAAGGGCACAGAACCACGAGGAAGAGGGGCTCTGTGGTCACAGGCTGGGGTGGGTGGGGGTGGGGGTGGGCATGGACCCAACAACACTGGCACAAGTCAGAGCCAGACTGGGGTGAGGGGAGTGTCTATACAGACAGAGGGGCAAGAGGATATGAATAACCCCTAAGTCAAAGAATCACTAGCTGTCATACTCTCGTTTATTTCCCCAACTCTGAGCAGTACCACACCTCTCTCCAGACCTTAGATCTCCATTTTTTTCCGTCTGGGGAGGTGCCAGCATCACTCACTGGTATTAAAGGAAAGAGCAAAAGTGTGCTCATTAATTCCTTCAGCAAGTCTTTTTTGAAATTGTCCTATATGCCAGGCACAATGCCAGGTGCACAAAGACAAACAGAGCATGGATTTTAGTGGAGGAGATGAGCACCACTCGCTCAGCTCCAGCCTGTGGGCCCAGCAGGGGAGTGTGTAGCAAAGACCCTGGCCTAGCCTCAGGTTAGGGAAGTCTCCCTCTGATGAGGTTGTTTGAGTCAAGGGCTACAGGAGTTAACTAGGCAAAGGCAGGTGTTGGTGGTGGTGAGAACACTACGGGCAACGGACAAGGACACGAGCCCTGATGGAGATGGCGAGTCTAAGGACCAGAAAGAAGACCCAAGGAAGGGATGCAGGAGGGGTGGGTAGAGACCAGGCTGTGCAGGTTTATAAAGCTATGAGTCTTTATCCTAAAAGCAATGGGGAGCTTTTGAAGGGCTTTAAGCAGAATAGTATCAGGGACAGGTTCACATGTGGTAGAGCTCACTCTGTGCCATGGAGAGGGGAGTGCAGATCACCGAGGGTAAGCTGGTTATGAGGCCAGTGGAGTGGTCCGGGGGCTCTGACCAAGGGCCGGTGGTGGAGGTGGAGGTGGGGAGAGGAATGCAGACCAGAGAGAGGCTCGGATGGAACCCACAGGCCTTGGTAGGAGGACCAAAAGGCATCGGGGTGTTGTTTAGGTCACCAGAAGAGGTCACTAGACAAGGGCCGACCATAGGATGAGAGCTGGACTGGGAATGAGGCAGAGGGGATTAGCTACAAGTAAGAAGTGGTGCATCCAGAAAGAACAAGTGGCAGTCTGAGGGGGAAAAGGCTCACTTAGTGTTTAATTAAAGGAGATGTCCAAAGCCCTCAGCTACTCATGGTGATCTAATGTGCGGATTAGGGTCCCTTCCCCCTATGGCCACCTCTGGGCTTCATTCATTCCTGCCACTGTTACCAGGAGGTGGAAGGAGAAGGGGAAGGATGGGGTGGGGACCAGGTCACTCAGTTTACGCACATGTGCTGGATAAATGGGAGCTAAATGGCCTCACCTACTTAGAGTGGTGGTTTGTTGTGACTATAAGCTTAAGGGACAGCAGTTCTCTCCCTGAAGGGGAGCACTGCACATAGATGCAATTTACATCTCTGGCAACTTTCTACAACCATCCCTTAATGAATTAGTCAAACCATCAAGGAATCCAAATTGGTTCCTGCCATCTTTCATCGACCAGGTCGTTTGCCTTTAAAGCTTAAAATGGAATTTAAGAGTATTTATAGCACTGGAACATTTTTGTGGGCCTGGGGGAAGGGGGTCTTCAATAAATACACATGAGAAAATTGCAGAAAATAAACTCAGTTAGAGGGTTTTTAGGCAGGTTTGCAATGACTTGTTGCTCTGTCTCTCTGAAAGGGGCAGGAGCAGCAGCCACCAGTGGGCTTGGAGATTATTTGTGTGGAAAAGAGAATTAAAAACAATAAAAATTTAATTGTACACTTACTCTATTTCAGGATGAAGAATCCTTATAGTTAGGTTTCTGTATTAGGGGAATCCTGCTGGGGCAGGAATCAAACAGTCCATTCAGAAGAGATGATTAAAGATAAATTAATGAAGGAACTTTTTTGAAGGGTGTGAGCAGGGATAGAGGAAGCCAGTTCAGGATGGTGAAGCACCTGGGCTCCTGGGGAAGCTCTAACACCCCAAGGCATGGAAGGGGAAGCAGAGGGGGTGGTTAATTATTCCTGAGGCTGTAGGACCACCCTGACTCTGCAGAGGAGAGAAGCCACTGCCAACTATAGCCCAGCAGGGAGGGAGCAGGGGGAATATTCAAACCTCTCTTCTTGCAAGTGCTTCTCCTCGGTCCATCCAAACTAAAAACCAATGAGCAAGGGAGCCTGTTGACCTGGTTCATACAGGCAGCCTGCGCACAAAGCAGAGCCGGAAAAGGTAAAGAGTGAATGAGCAGGGGCAAGCAGAGAGAACCCAGCACAGGAGCTGAGACACTGACTGGTTCAGGTTTGCAAATTGATGTAGATCAATATATTTATGTGGATCTATGTATTTCACTGCCAATATTCTTCTGGGTTTATAATGATGTAGTTCACCCCACATTGATAGTATTAAATAAAGCAACAGAAAACAGAACTGCTAGCCCAGGATGCTCTGGGGTAAGCAGGGCAGGAAACTGAACAGCAAGTACTATCTGTCTGTTTTCTAGGTTTCCCCCTGTGAAGTCAGCTGTGTCTCTGGCTGCTGTCTGGGTCTTCCCTCCCTCCCTCCCTCCCTCCCTCCCTCCCTCCCTCCCTCCCTCCCTCCCTCCCTCCCTCCCTCCCTCCTACTATCCTTCCTTCCTTCCTTCCTTCCTTCCTTCCTTCCTTCCTTCCTTCCTTCCTTCCTTCCTTCCTTCCTTCCTTCCTTCCTTCCTTCCTTCCTTCCTTCCGTTTTCAAAAGGAGACATGGCTTGGATTATTGATGAAATCAAAAGGATAAATTGGTGGATTGCATGTTTCCATCCTGCCTGTTGTTTGTCTAGTAAATAACATTTCCTCTGTAAAACTGGAGCTTTCATCAGAAGTGTGTGGACCAGACCTGAGCACACGGTGAGGCTGCCCTTGGAGAAAACCCTCCGTGATCCTGACTGACTTTGATCTGCTGTCTCCCCACATGCAGGCATAACAGAGTCCACCAGGACCCTTTCCCCAGCGGCCCTGTTTTATTTCCCACCATGCAGCACATTCAGCAACATGCTCTGCCCCTGGTCTTTTCCCTGACTAGACATATTCTCCCCTCACTGGGATTTGCTAATTTTAGAGCAGTTAAAATGTTCCCTTTGGTGAGCCAGGGAACCCCGGAGCGCCCCAACAGCAGGAGGTAGACCCGCTCAGACACTGCCCTCTGCTGGAAGCTGTTGGGACCGCTCAAGTTTTCAGGGAGGGCCGTGCACTTCTGAGCTGCCAGGGCCTCATCCTCCTGCCTGGGTTGTAGATAAACCTGCAGTGTGGATAAGGCATTACTTACTTAGAAAACCCCTCTCATTTACACCGGGTGGAAAGAAACATTAGAATACAATGCAGGAAGGTTCTTCTTAGTGACTTGGTATCAAAAAGGATTTCTAAACAAGACACACACACAAAACACATACACACGAAAGAATGATAAATTCAACTACGTCAAGAACAAGAACTTCTGTATGACAGAAGAAATGATAAAGTTAAGGGACAAGAGAAAATACTTGCAGCAAAGGATCAGTATCTAGAGTATATAAAGAACTTCTACGGGTCAAAAGGAAAATGCAAGCCAATCAACAGAAACATATTCTAAAGATATAAAATACCAATCCATAGAAATATAAATGTATCATTTTTATAAAATAAAATATGTAAAATGTAAATAAAAAGGAACTATAAGTATAAATTTGGCCCCAAAATACATGACAAAAATGCTCAGTTTTACTAGTAATCAGAAAAATGGAACTTCAAACACAGTGGAGTTTTTACCTATTAAATTGGAATAAATTAAAAGGCTGTGGGAGAAAAGGTATTTCCATTCATTGTAGAGAAGACTGCAAACTGGTGTGATCCCTCTGCAGAGTAACTTAGCCGAATCAGTTACAGTGTCAAATGTTTATTTAACAGGATCCAGTGACTCCACGTCTCTATTTCTCCCCCCTAGAAATGTACCCCTGTGCTCAGAAGGCAGGTTCAAGGAGGGTTGGGGCAGCTTTGCAATAGCAACAAATTGGTTCATGCATAACACACACACATACACACAGAGCAGTTTTAAAAAATATATACTATATGTACTTATGTGGAAAGATCTTCAAAACCTATTTTTGAGTAAGCAAACATCAAGCTGCAGACTAACACACGATACAATAGCATATATAAAAACACCCCTGCACATTAAACATTATATTTTTTCTACGGGCCTTCTAATGCAAGGTAAAGTGTGTAGAAGACACATCAAAATGATGGTGAGAGTTGCCTCTGGGGTGGAGACAAGAATCGGAGGTGGTGTTCAAAGGTGACTTCAGCTTTATCTGTAATGTTTCATTTTTTTATAAAGAGAATATATTCATGTATTACTTATATAATTAAGATGAATAAAAATGATTTTTATTTAAAAGGAAGACAATTTTTCCTAATCTTTATCCATAAAGCACCTGGAAGGACCAGGAATCATTGAGCTATAAGCAAATTGTGCCCTGGGTGATATGTCAGGGGACCCGCTGAGGAGAGGGCACTGTGGCTGTCATGGAGATGGTGGCCTTCAACACAAACCATCCTGTGCATCCATCTACATGTCAGACCAGCTCACATTCAGTGTTATGCTTTTAAATCTTGATTCACAAACTCAACAGTAATAATACAAACCCTAATGCTCCTTGGGGGTGTTTGACATGAAAATGTTCTTATCTTATTTAATCCTTTATTCTTTCCCTTTCTCTGCGTGTCTCTCTCTGTGTTCCCCTGCCCTTCTATCTCTCTGCCTCTGTCTCTTTCCAGATGAGGTTGCATAGCTTAGAGATATTAAGTAACCTGTCCGAGGTCAGTTGACCAACACATGGTAGAGTTTGTCTTAACCTCAGCAGCCATACTCTCACAGATTTAAGCCGCATCACATCATAAACATCTTCAAAATATCAACATCCTGTAAGGAGATGTCCTGAGTTTCTCTGCCACTCAGGCCGTGTCCACTGGCCGCATTGCTCTGAAACCAAACAGCAGCTGGTCCATTCTGGGAGAAAAATCTACCATAGGACAGGGTGCTATTTAAGCCAGTACAGCCAAGAAGCTCGAAGACAAATATACACTAAGGTTAGAAATAATCCTCAACCAGGAGACAACTTCAAATATTTTTAAAGCTAGTTTTAGGAACAAAACCAATCCACTAATAGCAAAGCTTTAAGTTAACAGAAGCCCTACAAAATTCTCAAAGGATACAACGTGCTGCATCTTCCAAATTCTGGACATTTCTCACGCCAACATAACCTGCGTTCCAGGGACACAGGCCTGCTCTCACTGCTCAGCCAGCCCTGCCCGGTGAAGAGCACACACTGAGCGACAGCAGGGATTACAGGGATGTGTGGGGACAGAGGCCTTCGCCAGCAGGGCTCTAAGGTGCTCTTCAGAGGGAAGGCGGACCTCCCCTTACCGTGGAGAAAAGCTTTCGAGGGATGTTTCTGGAATAACTTATGAGTGGAGTGGGCAGCAGGTTTATAAGTCAGAGCTGTGATTCCTTTCTCCCAATTAAAAAAAATGAATAAATCTCTATTTGGTTTCTTACTTGAGAACAGGTGTGTCTATGAATAATACATAAGTGGGCAGGCCACACACGGATCTGAAGGCCCAGAAGTCTGAAAGCAAATGAGACCCAGAGTGTTAAGATTACATAGCGGATTTTAAATAGCATCACGTAGGCAAGGAAAAACCTAGGAGAGCACAAAACCCGCTCTGCAAATAACAAGCACATCTAAGCCCCTAGCTGTGTACACAAACACATCTCCTCTCAGATGATGGTAACTGAAAGACACCAGGTTTCCATTCAAGGGGGAAATAAATCAAGAAATGCAATCTGAAGAAAGATGGAAACATTAGGGTTTTCATGAACCGTGACATTTCAGGGCAGAGAATTAAAGACATTTAAATTTTGCTCCCAAGTCCTTAAACCCACCAGGACTGACACGAGAGGAACAACATAGGGCAACAGGTATGGGGTGGGGCAGGTGGCTGCAGAGCTCCTGGGTCCATTCTAAGATCCTCCCCCTGGCCTCCCAACAGCTTACCTCCCACTGTCTGCCCACCAAAGCCAAGATGTGTTTTCCTATCAGTTAAACATGTGATGATATCATGGTATTATATGGATTAGGGAGATTAAACATCAGCAAAAGCCTGGTGATGTAGGATTTCTAACCAGCAGGGTCTTAACCTACACCTCTTTAGGGGACACAGGAAGATGTTGAAAAATGTGTCACTGACCGGCCTCAAGAGCATGGGGAAGACACTCCTACTGCTGCATGTGGTCCTTGGAAGGCTTTGGTGGCCCCAGATAAAAAGGAAGCCGTGAGCGTCACTAAGACTACTCATCTCTCCAGTTCGGAAGTATTGCTGTCCCAGGAGGGGTAGCTTGAGATCTCAACAGCTTTCATGTAAACGCTTGCATGGGCCCACACATGCCCACACGCACACACACGCTTCTTATCAGCTCTGCTGAGCAAAGAATTTTCATGAATAAAAGATTTGGATTTTTATCTTGTCCAAATCCCTTCAGGTATTGTCTTGAGATAAGACAAGTCCCTTTAACCTTGCCCCATTTGAAAATGTAACAAGTGAAATATTTCCCCCCCACCCACTCCACCCCCCTAAGAAAAATGGCCCAAAATTTGGAGCAGAAGGTATTTGGAGCTGTGACAGGCAGCATATTAATATGTGAACTGAAAACAGACAGATCCCTTAAAAGTCTGCCCACATTGCAGAATTGGAAATAGATGAACCTCTTTCCCATTACAGCAACAATATCACAAGGCAGCATTTGTCTGCAAGAAAATGAATTGGCAGACAAGCCGGGGCTAGAAGTGGCTCCCGCCTCTCTCTGTGGCCTGAGCAGGACTGAAGAGGAGAAACCAAGGTGGTGGTGGGCTCCCAGGGGAGGCAGCAAGGGGCTGCACAGAACGCCTGCCACCCCAACATCTTCCTCCACGTAGACCTCCCCCCTTGAGTTTCAGGGCTGGGGCCAGGTAGGGCTGGGTTGGGTGGCTGGACCTTTAATCATACCCTGTTGGGATTAGTCCTTGTGGTGGAGAAATAAAGAGCACAGACCCCGCCATCTGCCCCCTGACTTTGTGAACTGTGTGACCTTAGACACGGCGGAGTAAGACATGGCCAGAAGGTGGACTGGAGCAGGTGAGTGGTAGGAAGGAGGCCTGGAAAGAGCTGCAGAGCCTCCCGTGCTAGAGATAGGGTGCTGCCTTTATACTGGGGCACATACCATGGTCCTTACTCAGGAACCCTCACCCTGGCTTCCGCACCCCAGCCTGTAGGTCTTTGCTCCCCTTGGCTGTGAGTCACATTCTCACACCTCTCTCCTGACATTTCTCCCCCCCGCCCCCATACACCCATTTAGCACCACCTGAGGCACCCCACCTGGTCACACAGACCTTTAATAGCAAGCAAAACAGTAGCAAGGGTCAGAGCTGAGAGAGAGAGAAATCTCAGTCCCTACTGGCAGGTGAAGATCATTTTCTGCATTTCCATTTAAAGGGAGAAGTGAAAAGCACGAAATCACGTGCCAACGGGGAGAAAGAGTTTAAACCAGGAGTCAGCAGCTGCCAGGGCATGGGTCCCAAGGCTGAACTCCTGGGAAGAAATGGAACTTGCAAGTAGGGACACACAGGTAGAGGTCACCTAACCTTCTACCCGATAAACTATCAGCCTTCCCACTTAGGCATGCCACAGGTTCTCAGACTCACACTGCCCCAAGCTCAGCTTGTCATTTCTTCCAAACCTGCTCCACTTCCAGGTCCCTTCTCACAGAATGACTCCTACCCAAGCCGGAAACCTGGGAGTCTCCCAGGACTGCTCTTACTCCCTAATACAACCCCAGGACCGCCCCACCCAGTCAGTTCTGTCTCTGCCTCCTCCATCCCCACTGCCAATGGCTCCATCAAGCATCTCTTGCACGGACTGTTGTTGCAATAGCCTCCTGCCCAACCTCCACTTCAGCTCTCTCTGATCCCTCCCCTATTTTGCTCCCAGTGTGTTTTTCCAACCTAAAAATGCAAATCTGATGCTGCAACTTCTCTTTTTAAAACCCTTGAGTATCCCTCTGCTGTCAGGGTAAATTCCAAACTCAGACTGGAGAGCCGGCATTCCGAGCCCTGCCCCTTCTGAGCTGTCCAATTTCATCTGCTCACCCACTTCCCCATGCCCCCGCCCTCGATTTTCAACCATTTCCCTCAGTGTTCCAGGCTATTTCACACGCCCAGGCTTTGAAACGTCTGTTTTGGTTTTTTTGTGTGTGTTTTTTTAAATATATCTTTATTGATTTCAGAGAGAGGAAAGGAGAGGGAGAGAGAGAGATAGAAACATCAATGATGAGACAGTCACTGATCGGCTGCCTCCTGCACACCCTCTGCTGGGGATGAGCCTGCAACCCGGGCATGTGCCCTGACCGGGAATCGAACCTCAGTCTTCTGGATCCTAGGCGGACACTCAACCACTGAGCCACGCCCAACCGGGTGAAGAGTCTGTTTTTTCCTTGTCTCTCCCATGAACTCTTACTTGTCCCTCCAGACCCAGTTCACGGGTTTCTCCTCCAGCCCTTCCACGTGTTGCCTCAGCACTTTATCACGCTAGTCTTGCACTTGCTTGGTCAGCTTGAGAGCAGGAACCCTGTCTTAACCGTCTTTGGATCCTCGGGGCCTAGGACAGTGCCTAATGCAAAAGTCTGAACGAATGCCCATGGGAAGTGTGAGCTCATGAACGGTTCCCTCCTGGGTGGGAAGAGGCTGTGGAGAGAGGCGGTGGGCAGCTCGGGGAGTGGTGGAGTGAAGGAGACACAGTGCTCCACTCCTCAGGGACCAGAATCCAACCTGGGACAAGTCCTGGGCCTCCAGGTCACAGGGACACATCAAGCACAGATGCCAAAATCCATCAGAACAACAGATGAAATATTAAATATAAATGTCTGACCTGATGATGTCATGGGCGAGAATTACTGCCTGCTCCAGAGATCAGGGAAAGGCCAATCCGCATTTTTTCTCTTCTGCAGGAATGTCCTGAACTGGACATTCAGGCTTCAGGAGCTACAACAGCCAGGATATAAAGACATCAGAAACATCATTGTATAAGAAAACAGGTTTTTTTTGTAACAATGAATGGTGATGGATGTTAAATAGACTTATTTTGATCATTTCACAGTATACAAATATCAAATTATTATGTTGTACACCTGAAACTAATAGAATGTTATATGTCAATTATTTATCAATCAAAAAAAAAGAAAAAGAAAAACCATCACTGCTTCACCAGGGAGTTCTATACGCACAGGAAGCTTAAAGCTGAATTTGCTTTTTTTTATTGAGGTAGAAATCACAAAACATAACATTCACCATTTTTAAAGTGTACAATTTAGTAGCTTTTAGTACATTCACAATGTTGGGCAACCATCTCCTCTAATTCCAGAACATGTCCTCACCCCAAAGGGGGCCCTGTGCCCATAAGCAGTTACTCTCCACTCACCCCTCCTCCCAACGCCGGCAGCCACGAATCTACTTCCCGTCCATAGAGCTGCCAGCTCTACTTCATATAAATGGAATCACGTACTATGTGGTCTTCTGTCGGCCTCATTCACTCGGCGTGATGTCTTCAGGTCCATCATGTATCAGCATCAGCACGTCATTCCTTTTCGTGGTTAAAGAATATTCCACTGGGTGGATATGTCACATCTGTTTATCTGCTCATCAGTTGAAGGACATCTAGGTTGTTTCCACTTTTTGGCCATTATGAATACTTGGCTGCTCTGAACATTTGTGTGCAAGTCTTTATGGGAACATGTGTTTTCATTTCTCTCGGGCATATAGATAGGAGCGAAACAGCTTCATCAAATGTCTAACGTTTTTCAAGGAGCTGTCAGTATGCTTCCTCATCAGCTCTACCATTTTACATTCCCACCAGCACAATATAAGGGTTCCAATGCACTCACTCTTTAAGGATCTTAGACGCTGAATTCCTAATATTGGGGCTTTTCCTGTAGACCCTACAAAAATACAACCAATGGGATAGCAACGGAGTCAGAATCTAAACTATGAAATGGGCAACAGCCTCAGGCTGAATCCGAGCTGATCCCTGATGGCTTCAGTCACGCATCTTCCCAGGTGTGCTCCCTGCAGCCGTCACTCAAAGCAGGGGTTCTGTGCAGAATCACAGGACTTTCTATGCCTGTCTCCTAGACCTACAGGTAAGAATGCCCATGTGTGTGATCTCCACTGTCCCCCACTTCCAAATCAGATGAGGAGAAGGGGGGCTAGATCTCATTGGCAAGCAGGAGAGGCCATCCCAGGGAACCATTTTGTTGATCAGAAATTAGAATGTTTTTCCCTACAGAAGCCAGAAGACTGGGGACCCTCTGGGTTCTGGCAGGTGGGCCAGCAGCAGGGCACAGGATGGCTGGCTGCCAGGCAGGCAAAGAGCAGCTTTGGCCCTGCCTGGGATTAGGTGATACACAGAAGTCTAGGCAGGCGGGAGGTCTGAAAGCACCAAGGCATGAGTCTGAGGAGTGGGACAGGTGAGAACAAGGCAGGGTCCTGGCAGGTCCCAGAGGCCTGCCAATGGGCCTTCATGCTCAGCCTTGCATGCTGGCCTCAGCTCTGCCTACTGGTCCCACCTCATTGCATGCCACTGCCCCCCCCCCCATCCCAGCAATAAAAACACCACTTATCTCTAGGTCCTTGAACACAGGATGCCTTCTCACCTTAACCCCCATTACTAGCATCATCTGCGCATGTTGTTTTGGCTCCCTGAAAATTGACACCCCTGCTCCACCTCTAGAAAACCACTGATTCTTCAGGTCTCAGCTCGAGCACATCCTTCTGTGAAGCCTTCCCCTGGTGTTCTCTGAGGGCTGGGTGCTCCCTCCACCACACCCTCTGCCCTGTGTCATTGCACCAGATGGCCTTTCTCTTACTGTCCGGATTTGTAGCTATTTCCCCCCTGCGGAGTGAGAGCTGCCAGGGCACCAGCAGCACACGGTGCCCAGCGCCTCGGAGATGAAAGACTACTTATTATAAGTTTGCTCCTGGGGAACTGCACAGGGAATGACCAGAGCTAGTGACAGAAGCAGGCTAGGGGTTCAGGGCTCGACCACAGGAAGCACCAGTGAAATACAACAGAGACCAGGAGAGGGAAATAAACTAGAGAAAGGGGAGTGGAGACAAGGCCAGGGGAACACAAAACGCCCAGGCATCCATCGAGGCTGACTTTAGGTGGCCCGATGGAAATAGAGACAGGTCCTGTTTTGTACCCTCCTCTGAACCCCCTACTTCCTTCCCTTCCACTTTTTCTCTCTCTGTCTCTCCTTTCCTCCCTCCCTTCCTTCCTCTTCCTTCCTTTCTTGCAGGTAATGGGCCGGGTACCTGCCATTCCAGACACAGTAGGTGTAACATGGGAAATGAACGTAAATAAGTCAACTGCAGCTCCGAGCTTAATGCGGTGGGACTCAGGCACGCGCGCACACAGCCCTCACTCGAGGGACCCACTAGTGGACTGGGATTTTGTATCAATTACAATTTGGCTGCAGATAAGCCAGGCTGAGAGTGACTTCACTAGAAAGGGGATAATTATTTTCCTTCCCAGAAGGGTCGGATGTGAGCCTCCACGACTGCTGGGTGGTGTCACAATGCTGTCAACATCCCAGGCTCCCTCCATCTTTCTGCTCCTCCATCCTTGGCATGTGGCTTTCATCCTTTTGCTCCCAAGAAGGCTCCTGAAGTTACAGGCATCACAAGGGTAATCAGGCAAAGGGAGGCAAGGGAAGATGGGGAGAGACTGCCAGCTGAGCCTGTCCCCTCAGCTTACATCTCATTGCCCAGGACTGAGTCACATGTCACCCTACCTGCAAGGGAGTCTGGGAGTTATTTTTAATTGGGCATATTACCGCCTTGTAAAAATATTGGGGTCCAGTTAGTAAGGAAGAGGGGACAATGGAGATCAAGGAGGCACCCATCAGTGTCTGCCATGGATTCCAGAGGCAGACTTTGTTCCGCGAGGGCACACTGCTTTCCTGGAGTCCTCAGACTGGGATGAAAACACAAACCCTGGAGACAAGTGGCTAACCTTGAACCCCGGCCCTTCCCTTACTATCTATGTGGCTTTGGGCCAATTGCTTTATCTCTTTGTGCCTCATTTTCCTCATCTACAAAACTAGGGGAACAACGACACTCAATTCACATATTGCGATGGGGATAAAATCAGTTAGCAAGTGTAAAACACTTAGAATAGTGTCTGGCACATAGTTAACCCTAAAAACCATGAGCTGCTTTAGACTGTTTTTATTTACTGAATGTATTACACCATCTGCTCTACATTGTCTCCTCTAATCCTCGCAACAAATATATGTTATAAATGGGTTCAGGAGGGGTCCCAGGCCCCACTGCCTGCCATTTTGCCATTTCACTGAAGACTTCTAATCCTTAAGAATTTCTTTAGTGAAAATGCCGCTAAGAAAGGCCTCTTCACCCTCTTCAGCAGGCAGTTCAGCAGCTGACACGGGGCAGAGACTAGCAGCACCAGCATGCCAGGATGCCAGACAAGGCCCCTCCCTGGCACTTTCTAGTAGGTCTTGCCCTGGGTTCAGTTCCAAGTTTTGAGTGAAGGTTTAATCTAATTTCTGTTCTTTCCTGCTTGATCTGCAAATTGGCTTGTTTATCTATCCCAGGTACTTAAAGAAATGCGTTAATGGCATTCGGGTGATGAAGCAGCGGCTGATGCACTCAGACCTTCCAGTGGTCAATTAGGACAGGGCGGAATCAACAGAAATGCTGGGGTGGAGGGGCACGGGGGTGGGGGGAAGCAGGCTGAGGCTCACGGCAGATCCCAGCACCGGTCCCTGGGTAAGGTCAGACTAAGTTAGAGAAGGGAAGGCATTGATTCTGCTGGGAGGCAAAAACGGACCCGTGTCCCCCCTTTTATCACCCCTCACCCCCACAGCTCTCAGTGTTCACCAAGCACCCAAATAAACCATCAGATTGGGGTTGACTCCTAGAAGTCCAGTCAAAATGAATTTATACATTCCTGGAAGTGCTTTGAACAATTTAAAGACTCCTATCTCCATAGGATAACTTCTACTTCTAGGGATGGTTTCTACAGAGATAATGTACAGAAGGGTTTTGTATTGTGGCACTGTTTGTAATAGTGACAAAATTGGGAACAACCAACACATCCATGTACCAGAGGCCAGTTAATTTATGGAAAACATATTTTTAAAAACAAAGATGCACATCAGAATTTACTAACTTGGAAAGATATTGCTGACATGTAATTAACTAGGAAAAATGCATTATGAAGCAGCATGTAAGGTATGTACCATTTATGTGAAAATCAAGAAATACATACATATACATATACTCATATATGTAAATACACACATTTATGAATATATTTAGGAAAATATTGGCAGAAAGGCAAGAACATGAACAGAGACAAAGATGAGATGTTTGAAAAAATTTCATCAAATGTTAGCATTTATCTACATAAACTGGTTCCTGCAGAGCCAAGTTTCTCACTGTTGAAGTAGGAATTTACAGATAAACAAGGGGAAAAGGCTAGAATAATCCACATGGTAATGGCTTAGAGTTTGAAGCATCAATATGAACTCATGCTTAGCTTAATACAGACACAGATGGTTACCTAAAGAATATTTATAGGTATGTGTATACACACAGTTTAGTATACACATGTATAGTTCTTTGTTCTGTCAGCTGAGAGGGCTTAGCAGAAATGACATTCCAGCAGCAAGGGGCACACCTAGTGTCCAGATCTTTATTTCCATTACTATCCTCCAATAACAGGAACCAGGGCCCCTTGAAGAAATGGCTGATTCTAGGACTAGGGCAAGAAATATACAAGATGAGCCTCGAACATCTTCTAATGCCATAAAGTAAGAAAGTACTCAAAACATTAAAATAAAATCAACCACATTGGTGGTTATGTCAAAGGTGCACAGAATTCCCAATGGCCAATACTGGAACAATTTGAGCGACAAAATAGAGTAGTATTGGATTATAATCCAAACATAAAATAAATACGCATGAGTCCATACTAATATAAATAAATGGTTGAATAAATTAATAAATGGGGGAGGAAGTAAGATAAATCTCTTAGGCGGAACAATTCCAAATAATCTGTGTAGATACTCTACCCTCAAAGAGGGGAGCATAACTCCCTCATCCTTAAGTGTGGCTGTGCACACTGACTTCCTTGCAGACGACAGTATGGAAAGAGAGGGAAGAAAGGAGTAGCTTTACAGCGGAGAAGCCTGACAAACTCATCTCAGTCCAGTGGTCAAGGTCAACATCAACAGTCATAAATCATGTGGATAGTATGTAACCTTGATATGATGCGATAAAAATGACATTTTGCCTCTATGGTCTCTCTCCTCAAAATTCACAGCCCCAGTCTCCTCATGAGAAAAACATCAGACAAATTCCAGTAGAGGGGCATCCTTCAAAATGCCTGTCTAGTACTCCCTGCAAATGTCCAAGTCATCAAAAAGGAGAGGTTGACAAACTGTCACAGCCAAGAAGAACCTGAGGAGACAGGTGAATCTAAAACTGTTAAAAAATAAAGTTTTTTTAAGCTTTCACAGAACAGCCTTTCCCTAAACAATAGAATCAAAGTGAATTTTGATCTCAACCTTTAATGCAGGAAAGCAGCAAAAGCTTTGAAAATAAAGCTTTTCTTTAAAGGTTTTCCAATATCTTGGATCAAGTTCTTACATGGGGTTTAAGGTTAAAGTTCTTGGGCTTTCTCTAGGAAACTAAAAAAATTTCCCCAATATATCAGAAGCAGGCACAGCCGAGCCTGAGGGGAGGGGCCGGGGAAGGGCAAGGCTTCCTTCCCTGAGCTCCCCGCGTTCCTGTCACTCAGCCTGTAGGCTCAGTGTGTGCATCTCAGCATAGCCTTTGGAAGGGGGCAGCACAGGCTGTTTCCATGGGTGCGTGCGACATTTTCATCAGGCCCTGGTCCCTCTCAGGAGGTGACCACTGTCTGCCCATGGAGCAGGCCCAGAGGAGCTTTCCAGAGAGGCCGAGGAGTCTCCAGATACAACTGCACAGGTGGTGACCAAATACTGGGGTCATGCACCCTCGGGCCTCTGATTCACTGGGGGTGAGCTGGCACTTTGCCATGAGCCCATCTGGGTGGCAGGCTGGTTTATGAGACACCCCGAAGATTGCCCCGGCCCTCACCTTCAGTCAGAAAGGAGAATCCTGAGAGGCTGCACTTCTATGAATCAAGCCGAAGGGGGCAAGCCAGGGACTTGTTTTATTCTTACTGATTCTGTACGGATGCAACTCGACTAAGCAGAATTATAACAAGTTGTGTTCCTGATGACCCAGGAAATACGCTACGGAAAGAATTCCTCTGAATAGTAAGAGATGTTCTTAAAGTTAGCACGAGGATTTAAGAACAAGGTCAGAAAATGGCATCTTTGAAAACCGAAAATGACAAAAATCCATATCCAATGAATGGGTTTAGTCCCCCATAGTTATTCAGCCCCTGTCAGGCATCCACCCTCAGAGGTGTTTGACAAGCACATTATAGGTAAGATTGGAGTGTCTCCTGAATTCCATCAAGGGCCCTGAGGTCTTCTGTATTTCCATGGGAAACTACTAATCTCCAATGGCCTTTACTGAGATAAGCTACAGTTTTGAAAATTGTAACATACTGATGATAAATGCAATGGATAGCTCTACATGGACTTTAGAGACAGGAGTAAGTAGAAAGTTCTGGTCAGGGATTTAAAAACAGGTCTAGCCAAGAGTCTGACCAATTTATGCTAGAAAAGTATCTTTTCCTGGGAAAACTCTTCAGGTTCTAGCAGAGCTGGTCCTGTGAGACAAGGTAACTCTTTCTCTGATTGTCAGTTAGTTCTCCAAGGAACCTTAGGAATCTCAGGGAAGACATGGGAGGGTATGATCCAGAGAAATGGATGAGAGTGTCTGATTATTAGAAGTTCTGCATTATGTGCTCATAAATCAGTGTCTTATGAGTTTGGAAAACATCCCTCCATACTCCAGAGACAGAGCACACCTGTGTGTACCAAAGCAAGTGAGTTCCCAAACCCCGAGGCTGAGGACCCAGCTGCTGGACAAAGATGTCCCTACTACGGGCTCTCCACGAAGCCTGCTTGGGCTGCCAGCTGGCCTTGTTAATGCCTCCTTATACTAATCCTGAATCTTGGTTTTATAAATAATACCCCACATCTTAAATTTTACAAGGTTTATCTGGTTAAGATGCTTCTTGGAGTCATCTCTTTCTGGGCCAGCTAATGTTGCAGTCAGTGAAGATGGATTCTTCTGACTTACCCAGATATTTCTCTGATCGCATTTGGATTTTTTTTTTTTTCAAATTCACCCACTTGGTGGCCCCTATCCAGTGGCTGGGTATTAATGAAGGACCTGTGATATGTTTGGGCTGAAAAATCCAAAGCCTGAGCTCAAATCCTTTGCTCATGCTGTACACACAGACTTTATCATCCATTTGTATCAAAACCCTATTCTATGGCCTGAAAACAGCACTATTTAATGGATTCCAAATTTTCTCAGTTATCATTTAAAAAGCAACACTCACGAGAGGTGAGTTTGTGCTAGTCACTCATGTGCACAGAGCAGGTCTGTTTCCCTGAAGACTTTTATCCGTGGATTGAAAAGAACATGAGCTTTAAAATATTTGTCTGTATGTGAGTAAAAGCAATCTTATTTCCCAATATACGCTTTTAAAAAAGTTATTTGGACTCTCTTCTACATTCTAAGACAAAAATAATCACTTCTCTTTCCCCACTTTGCCATCTCCTCTTTGTCAATGTTTTTTTATCACAAGCATTGCAAGGCTTCCGGTCACACTCAGCATGCCCCGTGGTTTCTGCAGGGCCCCTTGGTGAACACACACCCTATTATGATTAAAAACATGTGCCAGCCGTAAAATGTCTTCTCCAAGCCCCTCTATAAAAGAATATTAAAATCAAGGCTCATGCTATTATGAGTTTCGGGAACAACAGTCCTGGAGGCAACAGATGCTCTTTCTTATTGTTGTAGCAGCAACTCTCCTGGCAGCAACGGAGATGGGTTCTTACAACTTCCCTGGAGGGAACCTACTAATGTTCAAGCGCAGATTCCCACCAGTCCTTGATCTCTGCATGAGCCCCTGCTGGCATCATCTATCGATGTGGAGATGAGATGGAAAAGAGAAAGAGAAAGAGAGCTCTCCAAGACCCTCACACATCCCTATGTCGCTAACGACCCACTCAGAGGCAGCTGCCCGGCCAGGCAGCTGCTGCTTCCCGCAGGCTCCCTCCCATCTGGGGCATTAAGAAGGCCCTTGGCTATGCGTCAGCTCTTTGCACCAAAGATACACACGGGTTTTGACTTCCAAAGGAACAAGGCAAGGATTCTCTTTGCTGAAGAGACTCTAAAGAAGAACAAAAAGAGAACTTCTTGGCAAGAAGCCTGACCTGACAGGGTTGTGGTTTGCTAAGCAGAAGCATCGCTCACGGGTAAGAACGCAGAGCGAGAAGGTGACTCCTACGGCTCAGACACCAAAACAAAAATGAGATTATTTGGGGGAGTGCAGCATCAAGGCCATGCCTTCCAGCTCAGTTCAAAGTGGGGAAATAATCATAGTTTACCTCTTGAATGAGCACAAGACTAGTTTTTTCCTATTATTTGCTTGTCACCCTTGGGAGCTCAGTAGCTAATCCATTTTAGTAGACTATAGTAATAATATTAGGTACCATTAAATTATAATATCAAGTCCTCACAATGAACCAATGAAGTATTATAATATCTATTTTATATGTGAACAACTTGAAGATATTAAGGGATAAACAACTTACTCAAGAATATACAACAAGCAAGGGGCTGAGGGGGGATCTGAACCCAGACCACCTGGCTCCAAAGCACATGCTCCGCGTGACGTGGTCTTCCCTCTCCATACCCTACTCCCTCCCAGCGTGTTTGCACCTCACATCTCGATCAAACGACCTGGCGTAGGCCAAGCCCTCCGAAGAAAATGACCCCTACAACATACCTTGAGGACGATCACCTGAATACTATGAGCTCCACAAAGACAAACAGAGTTAACAGAAGGAGACAGAATCATCAAAGACGTGTAACAGACAAAAATGTTGCATTTTCCCCACAGGACACAATTTCTCAGACTGAAGTGTTCATTTAGCGCTCATTGCAATACATGGAGAAGACCGAGGCATATCTTCATGAACTTTTAGAGCACTGGAAAGAGGAGAAGACACAAAAAACTTCTGGAAAGGAAAAAAGTACAAACAGGTCACATACTCTTTATGAGGCAATTCTTGACTAAAGAATAGATCGTTTCTCTTTGCCAAACCTCAGATCAATAAAGTTCTTTTTATAACACAGTGACTGAAATGTTCAGAACTAGAAGAGACACATATCAGTCAAAAGGGTGTTTTTCCAACAAAATCCTGTCATTTTCTACTCAAGATAATGTTAAATTATAATCAGAAAATACTCAAACTAGTTTCTCAGCCCTTTTCTTTGATGAGATTGCTTTTTGATTGGTGTCATAAGTCAGAGCAGAGTAAAGACCCACCTGCCGTGTGTCCAGGGACGGCTGAACTAAAGAGGGTCCGGATAAGACGATCCTTGTATAGGATACAAGAGGACAGAGAAGATAAAGGTCCAAGGACAAGGTGCGTGGACACCAGCTGCTCGCTGCTTCTCTCCTGAAGGTGAACTACCTCTTTTATTTACACCCAAAGATGTTTAACGAAGATGTGATCCAATGACAACTTTTTCCTTATAATGTGGGACTCCAAGAGGCAGATGCCTTCTTTTGGGAACAGAGATTCTACAGTGCATCAATGGTGCAGAATTTCTCATGACATAAAATAAGGCATAAAGAACAAAGCGCTCCCTGCACCCCAGCTTGGTTCTATCCCTAGTTTACCGAGAAGATAAAGCAACATAAGCCTTGCTGTCTTCTAGTCTCCTAGAATCAGTTCTCCAACCACACATTCCCAGATAGAGGAAGCTAGCAACAGTCTCTGTTATACACATAAAGGAACAGAATCAGAAAAATGTCAAACTTCCCAACAAAGTCACTTGTTCTATGGGAAGGCCAAGGTCAGCTCCATGGAAAGCAGTTGTATATTAAGACTAGAGTTTGAAAGAAAAGGAGGGAGATAGCTATCATTCTGAACTGCCAAGCCCTCAACAACTGCTGTGGGACACTAAGGGCCATCGGTAGCACAGTGGATGCCTCCAAGGCACACACCCCTATCCCTGGGAAGGACTCTGCAGGGCAGCCTACACAGCACCTCTTTGCAGATTAGAGAGAGGCGGCCCCTCTGGGCAGGTAACCCCAGGCTCACAGCTTGGGTGTGCCCCTTCCTCTGGGCACAGTCAGCCTGATGAAATGGACTAGATTCAAGACCCCACTTTTTGCTCCCTCAGCCTAGTACTGTTGTGTCCTGAGTGCATAAAATGCCCAACACAGGTGGTAGCCCTGGGCATTTGGCCTAAACTTGTCCTCGACTAGTGAGCTGGGCTGGAAGCAGGTCAGGCGGCCCTGCTGACTTCTCTAAGACTTACATCCAGGTCAGGGCCTTGAGTTCTGACTGCTCTATTGGTGAGAAGAACCACAAAGAGACACAGGAAAAGAGGGCATTTCTCTGTCCGGCCTTCAACAGCTGGTCCAAACTTGTCCCTCCATGCTTTCCTCTCGCCTCCTGCTCCACCTTCGTTCCTGATGCAGTGCACGAGCCGGGGGTCCTCCTAAGCAGGAGACTACCCTAGGCCTGTCTTAGCACAGCTTCTGGTAAGGAAGTCATATGAACTTTCTTTTAAATTAATGAAATGTAGTCCCAGCTGGGTGGCTCAGTTGGTCAGTGTGTCATCCCATGCACCAAAATGTTGCAGGTTCGATTCCCAGTCAGGTCTCATACCTAACTTGCGGGTTTGATCCCCAGTCGGGGCATGTATGGGAGGCAACCGATCAATTTTTCTCTCTCACATCAATGTTTCTCTCTCTCTTCCTCTCTCTCTCAAATCAATAAACATATCCTCGGGTAAGGATCGAAAACATTAATCCATTGTAAAAGAAGAAGATGACAGCAGGAAGAAAGGAGCCCAAAAGCGTGACTAAGGGAAAGATCGCACAAGAAGGATATTCTCCCAGGCAACAAGAATTTTTAACTCCTTTCCTTCTCCTTCCCCAAATTCCATCTTCTCTTTAAGCCAAATCACTGGTCCTCAGATCAGGCAAATTCAGGGTTTGGGGTTAGCAGTGGAGACCTTGCCTTCCCCAGAGGCTGGAATGGGACTCCACAGCCTTCAAGAGCTGAGCTTCACCTTGGTAGCTGCAGAACTTAAATGGTGCCAAGAAGAACACAGAAGCCACCAGGCTGTGCCAGGGAAGAGAGAAACTTGGGGTCCCAGTAGTTCCACTCTCTGAGACCTTTTTGTCAAACGTGGTTTGTTATCATTCTAATTGTTACACTCTTTGAGTGCCCTTCTCAAGGTTAGTGTGGCCTGGGGAAGCATGGGATACAATGTCAGGAGGCTCCCCCTACATCCGTCCCATCTGGATGGAAATTCTTTGAGTCATGGCCCCAGTAGGTCCCCAGTGCCATGGAAAATGCAGATTTGTCAACAATGTGTCACTCCCTTTGGATATTTCCAGGGTCTTCTCATCAGTGTGACGCAGAAGAAAGTCCAGAATTTAGACTCAGCATTTGTGATACCTCTGCTTTATCTGCCCTCAAACAGTCAGCATCATTAAAAGGAAGAGAAATTCTTCCCAATTTCAGGGAGTGGATTTTTAAAATCTCCATCCATCCTCAATTATTCCTGCTGCTCCCATTCTTGCCCTGTGACCTGACTGAGAGCAACCTGGAGACCCGTGCCCCCCTATAACCCACCAGCAATCAGAGGTGTTAAATTTTGTCTTGACCTAATTCCACTCCAAATTTGAGAGCCCTTTGGTGCCTTAGGAAGTTCTGAGTTACCTATCAGAAGTCTTAAAGTTAGATTCCCATTATAGAGAAATTACTCCTTCCTTAGGATAAACCTCTTCCATTTGGGACAGTGTCTAATTAGGCACTAATTAGATTGAATTCTCACCTACAAATCATCAGGTCCCCTTCCCTCCCTATGTCTATGTCTATGAGCTACGGAGCCAGACTGCCTGTTTAGATCCTGACTCTGCTACTTGTCAGCTGTCACCTTGGGTAAACTTCTTTATGTTTCAGTTTCCACACCAGTAAAATGGAAATAATAATGGTTTCTAACTCATGAGGTTGATGTGAGGAATAAATAAACTAATACATGCAAAATGCTTAGCAGGGTAGGTGGCACCATTAAGTACTCAATAAATATCAGCTGCTATTATTATTACTGCAGAACTTTGGACCAGTTTGGTAAAAAAAAAATCTTCACCTCAAAGTTCTATAAGAGAGCTTGTATCACCCTTAAAAGGCAATTTAAAAAGTCACATTATCCCCACATCAAAACAATAGCTTGCCTTCCAATATGGATACTTGTAGGCAAGTTCTTGCATTAAACCACTGCCCCAGCAGTTATTGGTCTTTAGGGGCCCAATAACTCTTATTGAGGTAACAGTAACATTCAGAAATTAAGAATTTTTTCCTTTCTTTGGACCTGCTGCTCCAATTCTGTCCCCTCCCTGACACCTCCATCTGAGTCAGCCTCCAGGGAAACAAGCTGAGCCTGCCCTGGCCAAGAGCCGGCAGCAGGAAGGAGCCTCGGGTGCAGGAGGAAGCCCGCGGGGTCTACGGCCTGGATCTTGGGGTATCCCTCCCCAGCATCCCAGGCGCGATCCCATCTAAGCTCGCCTCACAGCCGCTGGGTGTTTGCAGCTCTTGAAAAGAGACAGTTGGCCACAAAGGAGCTTCTGACTGAGTGCAAGGCTCTGTGGCTGTGGCTCCCAGGGATTTGGAAGCATGTACTGAGAAGCTGAGCTGGGCCTGCCTTTCAAATGAAGGACCAACTTCATATCCACCTTTAGCATTAGCTCCCGACGGGGCTGCTCCCCTGGCCTGTCAAACTAGGAAGCAGGGAGGTGAAGAGAGCGGCGCTTGGGGAAAGCAAACCTGCTGTTTCTGTGAGAGGCTGGCTGGGAGCGAGTGGGTGCGAGCACAGGGAGCTGGCCCAGAAGGGGGACAAGTGGGCCTAACCAGGTTGTGCCAACAGTGAAAACAAGGAGGAGAAGCTAGATGTGTCCTGGCCCATCCCGGCTGCTATAACAACATACCATAGAGGGGGTGGCTTATAAACAACAAACATTCACTGCTCACAGCTCTGGAGGCTGAAATCTGGGATCAGCATGGCCAGGTTCTAGTGAGGTCTCTGTCTCGGGTCGCAGACTTCTCATTGCATCCTCACATGGCAGGAGGCCATAGGGAGCTCTGTGGATCTAATCCCACTCATGAGGACCCCACCACCTTATGATCTGGTCACTTCCTGAAGGACCCACCCAGTAATACCATCATTTTGGGGGGTTAGAATTTCACCATATGAATTTTGTGGGACACAAACATTCAGACCATAGCAAAATGAAATATGGCCCCAAGGAAAAGCAATTTGAAACACTGGCTGGCTGTGTGGCTATGGGGCAGGGAAGAAGGAAGAGATAAGAAACCCCAAGGGTTTAAATCTGGGTGGCTAAAAGAAGCTGTGACTAGGAGGGGGGCCCAGTGATGTGGAAGCTGAATGACAAGTGGCTGAGTTTGATGACATCCTTCTGTAAAGGTCCAGATAGCAGCAAACTGGGGGGAGAGAAAGCAGTCAGGGCTGGGAGCTCAGGTTTTGGAGTAACTCACATACATTGTGAATTTGTGAGAATGGGTGTGTTCTCTGAAGGGAAGAACATAAAGAGAGCAACTTATTGTAAGGAATTGGCTCACATGATTATGGAGGCTGGCAAGTCCAAAGCCTGCAGGATAAGCCAGCAGGCTGGAGGCCTAGGGAAGAGCCAATGTTGCAGTTCAAGTTCAAAGGCCTTCTGCAGGCAGAATTTCTTCTTGCTCGGGGATGTCAGTCTTTGTTCTAGTAAGGCCTCAACTGATTGGATGAGGCCCACCCACATTATGGAAGGCAATCTGCTTTACTCAAAGTTTACTAATTTAAATATTAAGCTAATTTTAAAAAAACCCTTATAGAAACATCCAGAGTAATGTTTGACCAAATATCTGGGCACTGTGGCTCAGCCAGGTTGCCATACAAAATTAATGAATACAGAGAATGAAGACATATCTTTAAGGAGACCGAGGACAGGGCTTTCACACAGGCAATGATCAAGCATGAGCGCTATCTGGGAGGCCAAGGATTACGAAGGCCACTGGACTTGGCATCTGGAGATCATTAAGTGTAAGATACTGGTTAAGAGCATGGGCTTTGGGTTAAAAAAATTCTGGGGGGCCATAGTGACTCAACAATTACTTGCTGTGACCCTGCACAAATCACTTTCCCTCTCTGGGCCTCAGTTTTCCCATCTCTAAAATAGGGATAATTGAAACTGTTTCTTAAGATTATTTCGAGCATTATATGAAATAATATCTTTGAGTGTCTAGTACATACTCAGTGCTAGCACATTACACTATTAACAGATTTATAATATATACTATATAATTAATTATATAATAGATTTATAATAGATAGCAGATCATTATTGTCTTGGTCATTATTATCTTTATTCCATATTCTGAGGACACAATTAGAGTAAAAGGATTAAAGAGGAAATAGATTAAAAACTACAGGAGACATTATTTTAAATTTTTAAAAATTACTTTTGGAGAGAGGAGGGGAAGGGAAGGGCGAGGGAGAGAGAGAGAAACATGAATTTGTTGTTCCACTTATTTATGAATCATTGGTTGATTCTTGTATGTGCCCTGACCGGGGATCAAACCCACAACCTTGGTGTATCGGGACGACACTCTAGCCAACTGAGCTACCTGGCCAGGGCAAAAACTAAAGGAGACATTAAAGAGGGAACGAGGCATAAGGAAACCTGCGTGATCGCAGACCCGGCGCTCTACACTGCAGCTCAGTCCTAAGACCTTGACTTTTTTTTTATCCCCTACCCTTTAAAAAAGGGGAAATCTCAATACTGATGCACTGACGTCTCCCAATCCTTAGTTCAGTTACAGAGTCAGAACTAGAAAGCAGGCCTTTCTCCTCTACCCGGCGTCCCTGATTTTTATGCAGCATTTCCTAGAAACCCTCCCGTGAGAATGAGGGTCACAGTGGACCACACCTCACCCTTCCTCCAGCAGTGCTCAAGCAAATGAGCAAGGAGCAGGCGTGGCGCTTCCACCATGTAAGTCAGGCATGGATTCTGACTTACATTTTGCTCAGGGTTCCCTGACAGCCAAAACCACCTTTGATTTCTTCCTTCAGCCCAGTGGAACAGGGGTTAATGACTTTGTCCAGAGAAACAAAACAGAAGACTCAGATTCAATTAAAAAGATCTCAGGAACAAGTCAGGCATAAAGAGTGTTCCAGAAACCCTACAATTGATTTTTTTTCTCACTGACAAATGATCCTGCCATCATTGTAGATAGGGTAACATATCTAATTCCTATAATTCTATATCTTTAACTGAAGCCTGCAGGAGATGCTTTGATGGAAAGAAAGATCAATGGGACTGAAAGGAACATACTCCACCTCATTCCCTCGGTCTGAATTCAGTTTCTCAGCAGGTACTCTATAGCTTCCCTCTTCCACCCCTGCCTGAAGCCAACTCTTATTTACCCCACCCAAATGAAGAGCAAGCAGCCAAACGACTCACCAAACTTAACCTACTGAAGACCTCAGTCCTCTCCCTCAAGCAAACCTTGGCAATTTCATTTTAGGTTCTCCATCCAGAAGAGAAAGAAAGAAACAGGAAAAACGCCCAGAAAGAGAAGAGGCAGAGAGAGGATTAAGCGGCCCAGGGAGTTCAGAAACAAGAGAATCTGCTTCAGTGTCATAAAGTGTCAACCATACTTACTTCACCCTTAAGTCAGTCTTGATTTTGCTCTTCTGAGCAAGCACCAGCTTGCTCAGTCACTAATAAGTGGCCTCTCTGTGACACAATGCTACACATTGCCAGTATGAAGGCAAGGCACAGTCCTGGAACTAACATTACTGGCTTTGTGACCTTGGAAAAGTAATTTAACCTCCTTGTGACTCAGTTTTTTCCATCTGTAAAATGGGTATAGTGATAGACTACCTCAAAAGCCGTGATGAGAATTATCTGAGTTATTAGGTAGAAAACATACTTAAGTGCTATTGTAAAGATATTATCAAAGGATCATAGGGTACTTGAGAATAATTCTACCAGGGCCCTTCACAAAGGAAGTATTAGTTGGGCTGCGCCTTCAAAAAATTGAGTAAAGGTTTAAGAATTGTGAAGGGTTGGAAATGCCATCCTAGAGGAGAGGCCGGAATCACAATGACATAGACGTGAAAATACGCACAAGTCACGGGTTGGTGGGAGGCTGGAGTGGGAGAGGACTGGGAGGGGAGGCTGCTGGAGCCCAGGCCTCCTCTCCCAGGCTCGCTGGGCCTGAGCCTGCAGCGGAGAAGGCTGTCCGGATGGCATGTGGAGCTGCGGCTGCAGGGAGGAAGCAGTCCTTGACTGGGTACAGGAACAGCGGTCCTGGAACAGAGGGGGAGCATCTCCCATCTGCTGCCATCAGTTCCCTCAGCATCTGTTCCCGCTACCTCCCCATGCGGGTGGGGGTGCAGAAAGGATGGGAGTGATGTTTGCCCCGGGATGGGATGTCCTTCTAGTTCAATTCAAACAGCGCTAATCCTTGGCAAGTGTCTAAGTGGAGCCTTCCATTCTAGGATTTTCCCTCCTAAGCACTGCCTTCACAAAGCCCCTGTCCCCAGGCTTCCCCCTGCCCCTCACTTTCCAGAGCCCCCAGCACTCTGCGGAAGGAGCAGCCCAGGTGAGGCAGAGCTGAGGAGACCATGAGGCGCAGAGGTGACTTCAGCAGCCACAGTATCTGTCCTCTGAGGGAGACAGGTTTTCAGGGGACGGAGAGAGGCAGAGAGCAGGGGGAAATATGGAGACAGACACAGAGAGGAAGGAAGACAGATGGAGGGAGAGAGAGTCCGAGTGTATCAAGCACTTTCTGCTCCACCTTACAACACTGTGGCACTCGGCGCTGCACAGGGACAGCCTGGGTGGAAGTAGGAGAGGTGCACTGCTCACCGTCACGCCGGGGCTCCTCTGTGGACCTGTGCTCTTGCCTCAGGACTTTGGATTCTGAGGATTAGGGGTCCAAGGTCCCAAGGTGCGGGTACAGTCGGGATTCCACCAGGAGCCATGACTGCCACCTGTTCATTTTAGGTCTCTCATGCCAGTGCGTGAGCAGGCACGACACGGAGCTATGACGTTAGCAGGCGTGACTGGTCTGACGCTCGTGAGGAGCTGGGCTGGGACTCCACAGCCAGGGCCAGAAAGGAGTGTGTCTGGAACCCAGGACACCCCCTGGGCTGTCTTTGGGGCTTTCTGTGCCCAGTGATGGCTATAAAATGGCCATCTGTAAGACCATGGCCTGGAAAGTCCTTGAAGAGAAAGGCCTGGGCCATCCCACCAGGCTAGCAGCCTTGACCCACCAAAGTGCTCACTGAGGTGAGGGAAACACAGGAGGTGTGGTGGGGACACGGATGATGAATCCTGGTGGAGGTCTTGGGATCTGTTATAAGATCACGCACACATACAAATACAGGATATAGATATAGACACAGATACAGGTGTAGATATAGATATATAGATACAGATATAGATACAGATATAGATTTATACAAGTGAAACTTTTTCCTAATATAAAGATCCAAGGTTTTGCAATGGTCTTAAATTACCTCATTTTCTGGAGCGAAGTTACACACGCGTGCGCAAGTGCACCCACACACACGCCACACCATAAACATAAGTTGACAGGGCGTGAAACTGCATCTCATTTACTATATAATGAAACACTATAATGATGCTCTTAGAAATAATGTCTTTTCTCTGAGCCACTTTTCTTTTTAGTGTTTAATGTACATTATTACCACAGTTTTCATCTGTTTTTCAGAAATACTCTGCAAAATCCACTTTCCTTGTTGTGAAACTAAACCCAGAGAGCAGGGGTCCCTGTGCGCATTGTTAACAATTGTTCCGAGATTTTGCTGGGGAAGCATAACCCCCCGGAGCTGAGATGCAGGCGCGGGGTGCTGCAAGGCGCCACATCTCTAAGCTGCCCCCGGGCCAGCCGCGCACTAACGCCCCGCGCGGGGGCCTCCTCTCACAGGGCCTGGCTGGGTGTCTGGGACCAAAAGCTACAAAGGCGAAGGTAATAATAAAGCGAATGGCCAAAAGCCAATTTTCATATCAGTCAGGACTGATTTCTCAGTTGAAGTGAACAAAGCGCAGTTCAGAATAACTCGAAAAAGAACACACACAGGGAAAGCGGGGAGTGGGGAGCAGGCACCCGCATCCCCAAGTTCAGGAGCGCAAAAGGAAACGTCCGGTCTCTCTCCCTCTCAGCTCCGCTCCTTCCTTCCGTGCGGTATCCACATTCTCTCTGACTAAGGAGAGACTCTGGCTGCAGAAAACCTTCCCATCATCCCAGAACATCCAGAAAATTCCAGAGAAGGACCGTCACTGGTCCTGTTTCAGTCCCATGCCCACACATGCCCAAGCACTGTGGCGCAAAGGGTGGGGCCCTCTGCTTGCAGGCTCTGCCGATGCCCACACCTGGGGCGTCGTGGAGGGGAGCACCCTGAGTAACAGGCCCACGGAGCGACAGATAGACAAAGGGACGTTTTCCTAAGGAAAGGGGGTACCGGGGGGAGGGTGCAGGGGAAACCAGGCAGACAAAATAGATACCTACCTGAAAATTCAATGCCCTGGTTTCCCTCAACTTGCAGCTAACCTCCTACCGCATGTCCCGGCCCATGAAGTGGACAGGAGGATCCTCTGCCTTCGTGTGTATACACAGGCAGGAGGGTGAAGAGAGGCCGGGGGTGCCTCGGAACGGACCAGTGAGTCTGCAGCCTCCGGAGGAGCCAGGTCACAGGCGAGGAGTGTGGGCAGGAGAGTCACTTCCCCCGGGGACGCTCAGGGCAAGCGAGGGAAGGGCTGGTACACGCTGCAAACCGCAGCGGAGGCGGGCAGGGTCCGGCCAAAGCCGCTGCTGCCGCCCGATCAACACGCGACTCCCGCGGCCCAGCGCGACCGCATCTGCCTGGCTGTCACCCACCTCCGCCCAGCACACACCGTAGCCCCACGTCCCATCTGCTCCCCAGCACCTGCTAACCGGATTGAACTCCCTTTAGGATTCGGCTTTTCCCGTCTCCTTTACCAGGCTGTGGGAGCTTAGATTTCTTTCTTTTAAAAATTTTATTTTTCAATTATAGTTTACATTCAACATTATTTCATTATTATTATTACATTCAATATTATTTGAAAACTATTCAAGTATTAGTTTCAGGGGTACAGCATAGTGGTTAGATAATCATTTACAAAGTGGTCCCTCTGATATTTCAGGTACCATACATAGTTAGTACAATATTATTGACTATGCTATACTTTGCATCCCTGTGATTATTTTGTGACTACCAATATATACTTCTTAATCCCTTCACCTTTTCCACCAGTCTCCCAGCCCTCTTCCCCTCTGGCAACCATCACTATGATCTCTGTATCTATGAGTCTGTTTCTATTTTGTTTGTTCATTTATTTTGCTCTTCAGATTCCACATAAAAGCGAAATCATATAGTATTTGTCTCTCTCTGTCTGATTTATTTCACTTAGCATAATACCTTCTAAGTCCATCCATGTTGTTGCAAATGGTAAAATTTAATTTTTTATGGCTGAGTAATATTCCATTATTTATATGTCCCACAGCTTTTTTATCCACTTGTCCATTGATGGGCACTTGGGTTGCCTCCATATCTTGGCTACTGTAAATAACACTGCAGTGAATATAGGGGGTGCATATATTCTCTCAAATTAGTGTTTTGGATTTCTTTGGATATATACCCAGAAGTGGAATTGCTAGGTTATACGGCAGTTCCATTTTTAATTTTTTGAGAAACCTCCATACTGTTTTCCATAGTGGCTGCACCAATCTGCATTCCCATCAACAGAGCATGAGGGTCTGTGGGAGCATAATTTGGCCAAGACTTGCAAAAATAGTTTTAAGAAAAATGATTCCCATCCTAATAAAGTAATTACATGATCCTGGCTCCATAAAGTCCTAGAGTTCCAATCCTTGTTCTGAAAACACTGATCTTAATCACTCTTTCTGAATTTATCACCCCTACTTTTCTTCATAAGTAACTCTTTCAAAACACACTATGCTTTAAATTACTGTCCTTCAACAAGTTTTTACATCCCAGCTTCTGGGCTTTTGTTTGTGCTATTCCCATCACTTGGGCGGTTCTTTCTCCTATCAAAATTACAGTCATTCTTCAAATGTTTCCTCAAAAATAACTTTCCTCATGGAGACTCCTCTGACCGCCTCAGTAGGAAATGACTGCCATCATTGGCAATAGAATCGGGTGTTGGAATCAAGCTAATTTAAATAGCTTTAAGTGTGAGACTTATCTCCTTGCCTTTCTGATATTCTGCCACCACTTTTAGAAAGCAACTTCACCCAGCTCCAGCAAGAAAAAATTAATACATGCTCTGAGTCTAGAGAAAGTATTGCTTTTTGGATTTTTATAAGAATTTAGGATGAGAGATAACTGTAATGGTGACATGCAAAATAAGAGCTTCAGTCTCACGAGCTAAGGGAAGCAAATTTATATGAATCTATGAAAAAAAAACATAAAATGTGTGAGGATCTGATAGTACAAGGATTACTCATTTGAAATTTGGAGATTTTGCTACCAGTCATCTATAAACTACAGTACCCTCTGACAAACACATCTGTTAGAAGTTTAGCCTACACAAGAATGAACTGTATTTCCAGGGAATCCAATGTACAAATGAGTTCCTAGAAATTGTAAGTCTTAATAGTAGAGCATGCTAGTGGTTAGAGCTTATGAAACATGTAAACAACTTCTAAAATATTCTTTTCTTTTACAAAATTGCCCTAACTTAATATAGGTTCATTTTTGAAATTATCTCTACCCAAGTTTCCTAGTTGTTAGCATTCTGTTCTTTATCACAGCAAGCTGTTCCAGATATATCCCTGTTGGGCACCTTAGATTTATAGATATTATTTAAAAATATGTTTTTAAAAAAACAGTAATTTCTCCTTAACGATCAGACTTCTAAACAGCATTCTTGCCCTTGTCACCCACTGCAGTCTGGCTGCTGGTCTCACCTCCTAAATATCTCACCAAGTTTATAAACACCACCTGCTGACAAACCTGAGAAACTTCGGGGCCCTACATACTTGACTTCTCTGCAGTATTGACACCGGGGGTAACTTGCTTGCTTTTGAAACGTGTCTCCTGGAGCTCAGCCTTTGCATCTCCTTCCTCTACATTCTCCTGGGAAATCCTGACTGCCAGTGGCTTCCACTCCCCACTGGACACCTTCACCTTAACATCCACCTCGCTCATCTTCACACTCAAAACCTGTTCCTCTGAGAATGTCCCCAACTCAGGAAGGGCACCCCCCCATCTGCCCTGTTGCTGGGAGTTGTCCAAGATCCCTCTTCCCTTAGCCCTCACATCTGAACAGGCACTAGTTCCTACCAGTTCTGCTTCTCCAAATCCCTCACACAGGCTGCCTCCCTCCCTTCCTTTGCCAGTGTGTTAGCGCACTCATCACTTCCAGTGTCTTGTGGTCATCCGGCTGGTTTCTCTGCTATCATTTCTATTCATGCCTCACCCCTGATCAGAATCATTCAATGACTTTAAATATCCTATAGGATACATCCCAAATCTCCATCAGAGCATATCAATTGGTCCCTACTTGTCTGCTCCGCCTCGTCTCTGGCCTCTCTCCCCCGTACTCTGTGATCAAGACATCCAACCTACAAATAGTTCCCTAAATACTCCAGATCTCCAGGCCTCTTTGCTCTCACATATGTTGTCTTTTGTGCCTGGAATGCCCTCACCCTGCTGGGCTTCTTGGCAATCCACCACTCACTCTTCAAGTCTCAGTCCACGTGCTACCTTCTCTGAAACATTTCTGACCCCTTAGGTTTTCTTTTACCCATGTTTTCACCATACTCAATAGATGATAATAACTAACCTTTATTCAATAAACATTCAATAATCAATCAATGATAACTAAGCTTATGGAGCACCTACAATGTGCTAGGCATAATTTAAGCACTTTTACAATTTAGATCACCAAAACTCTATTAGGTAGGTACTATTATTATTATTCCTATTTTGTAATGAGGAAACTGAGGTACACAGTGATTAAATACATAATTTTGCCCAAGGTCACATATCTGGTTAGTGACAGTGTCGAGATTTGAAGCCTGTCCTGTGCTCAAAAGCCTCTCTACTCTATAGCCTTTGTTAGGGCAACCACACTCTTATTTGGCACAAAACCAGTCCTTGGCAGGTTCACGTTTCCTGTTGATGCCGCCTTTATCTTTATTTTCTCAGGGACTATACAGGTCCAAGTGCACAGGACTCAATGCATGTTTGGTAAAGAAATGTGTGAATGAATGAATGAGACGAGTGTCCACAATACCTCTTGTAAGCATTTCTAATTAGTGCCTCTCAAGTTTCTAGTCTGTTCTTTCTCTAGCATCAGTGTGTCCTTCAAGCTGGTGAATCCTGCAAAACCTGACAGTAAATTCAGTGTGAACAGCCTTTAATGACTAGCAAGAGGCAAAAATCATTAATCAAGCACTATCTGTACGAGAACCAGCCGTGGAGAGTTCTGCTGGAATATGTCACGGTCACTGCAGCTCAAGTGTACGGAAGACTGACCGCACAGGCCCTCGGCGCCAGCAGTCTCCCCTTCCAGGGACAGAGTGGACTGAGCCAAAGGACAAGTAGGCTGAGCTAAGACTTGGGGCCTGGGCACTTGGCCTGGGGTTTTGCTGCTTTCTCCTTTGTCTTTTTCACCCTAGAGAAGAGTGGAGAAAAGGGGCATCCAGGGAAGAGTTTACAGGTTGCCATCTCATTACTCATGTTCTTTCTTCCTTCCAAGGAAGTTCTTGGCTTTGCTGATTTTACTTCCGATTCTTTTCATAGGCGTTTTACACTCTTAATCCACGTGTGCTGCACTCTTACCCTGCAGAAAACCCTAAACCCTAAAGTACACTGAAAATCAGGGGTTTGCTCCTTTCTCTACTCTACAGGGCTTTCAAGCTGACTCCAGTCTTGAAGGCTGTCCAAGCATGTGAAATCACGTGACTCAACAGTCACACACCCAGGCCCTAGAGCCAGGCTGCCTGGCTACAAATCTCACTGCCACCGTTTGATAATACTGACTGCGTGCGAGCTTTTTAGTCCTCATGAGTTAGTTCCCAAATCTATAAAACGGTGATAGTCATAGTTCATCTCTCACAGGGGAGCTGAAAAATTAGAACAATATAATAGTATTAGAAAATTGGCCAACACATAATATGTGCTTAATAAATTCTTACTTTCATGATTATCATTAATAATAATGAGTACTGAGTTCCTATGGAGTACAGAGCCATGCATCTTGTACATGTACAGTGTAGTGGGGAGATACAAAAGGACTTGAAATTCTAGTTTTTGTCCGCACAAGAGTTCGTGAGCAAAAAAAAAGCAGACAAAACATAAAAACAAGAAGTTTCCAAAGGCTATAGAAGAAAACAACACTTCTGCCAAGAGGAACACCCTGGTCTTTTCAGAATCTTAGCACATGCTCAGAATACAATGTGCTGCAAAGGAAATTAGAAAACTTGGGGGACATTTCTCACTCATCTTTGACAAAGTCACATTTGGGTCTACTGCAGTGTTTCTCAACTTTGGCACTATTGACATGTTGACATATTGACAATTCTTATGGGGGCTGATCTGTGCATTGTGGATGTTTAGAGGCATCCCTGACCTCTATTCACTGGACCCCAGGAGTACTTCACCCCGCAGGATGACAACTATAATTATATCTGGGTGTTACCAAATGTCCTCTGAAGGGCAAAATCACCAAGTTGAGACCCACCAGTCTATCAGGATTTCAGGAACAACACCCAATGGGAGCTCACTGAGAAATACAGGAAAGAATAAAAGAACACTAGGCCCTGGTCTATGGGGCTCAGTGGTTAGAGCCTCGGCCCATGCACCGAAGGGTCACGGGTTCAATTCCCGGCCAAGGGCACGTACCTGGGTGGCAGGTTTGATCCCTGGCCTGCTTGGGGCATGTGTGGAAGGCAACCAGTTTATGTGTCTCTCTCACATCAATGTTTCTCTCTCTCTCTCCCCCTCCATTCTCTCTAAAAATCAGTGGAAAATATATCCTCAGGTGAGGATTAACAAACAAACAAAAGAACATTGGGTTCTCTGATTAAACCTTGGGACAGACCCCATTTCTACCCTAGCCAGGAGACCTTGGTCCTATCTCTTCACCTCGCCCAGACTACCTTTCCTTGTAGAACCAGGTTATTGCATGCAGCCTCTCAGGATTGTGGTGGAGATTAATTGAGCTGTGTTTGTGAACCCACTTTAACTATAAACTACCATTCCTATGTAAAGAAGTATCATTTTAAACACCCAGAGGACAATGACTCCATGGTGATTGTACCTTTGTGTGGACAAGTAAATTCGAAGAGAAATTGTCACATTAGAGTCTAAGATATCAAACTTAGATGATTCTGAACTTAGCTCATAAATATCCATCAAGGATCCCCTCCATGCTAGGAACCAAGCTGTGCCCTTTAGAGACACAGGGATGGGTCAGGGGCAGCCTCTACCTCAAGGTGCTATGGTCAGCTGGTATGCTCTCTGCTCCAGCTTTACCCAGGACTGGACAAATAAGCCCTTGATGTTCACAACATCCAAGAAAGATAAAAATTGAGATGCAAGGTCCTGTCGGGTTATATCGCTCTGTGTGATTATCTGGCACTGGAATTTCAGTGGAACTCAATTTCAGCCTTTAAAATCTCTCAGAGGGCATGAAATCAACATTACTGAGTCTGCACCACGTGCCAGCTTCTGCTCAGGTTCATTCAGGATTGTGAGAAAGGTATTATTATCCTGTTTTTACAGATGAGGACATTGAAGCTCATAAAGAATAAAGCAATTTTCCCAATGTCACAGGGTAAGTGGCAAAACTGGGATTTGAATTCACATTGGTTCTAATTCAAACCCTTTTCCTGCCATACCATGAAGATGGAGGTATATTTGGAAATGATGCTGCGGATAGTAGGAAGTTAAATGCCATACTCAGATCATCTATCCCAGGGATGTGAATTTCAGAGAAAGACACTCTGCCCTTCTGCGTGAAGCTTCAGTTTGGGGAATGCCAGGGAAATGGCTGTCACAGTGACCTACAGTCTTCTGTTGAAGAGATATCATCTAGGCTAAGGCAGTAGGATATGGACACAGTACAAAGGAGGGGGACTCCGGACTGAAAGAAGCAATAACAATGGGTGTCCCAGTCTGTGGCTTCTTGGAGCCCAGCTGTCCCCATATCTCTACATAATAGAACATCTCTCTGAAGCCAGCTTTTCCAGGAGCCCAATGGGTGAGAATTCCGTAACACAGAGCCAACACATGGAGGCAGAAGCAGAAGACACATTGCCCATGAGGCCAGATTCATAGGAATAATGCTCAAGGTCATCCTTGACAAAAGCAACAGTTAGGATTTTGCAATCCTGTCATTTCCATTACAATATATGAATATGCTTGGGGGCCAGAGAAAGGCAGATTGATAACTTCATTTAGAGCAAATCAATTGGATTCCACTGATAGATTCATGAATCATCCAGGAGACATACTCGGGGTGTTAAGGCACACTGAATCCCCCCCTCCCCCCGCCATGATCTTATCAAGGCTCATTAATTTCTGTCCAACAAGACACTTCCATTTGGGTTATTAGTGTATAAGTTCTAGAATTCATGAAGTTAAATCCTTTCCAAAATTCTGGCATCTTGGCCAGAAAAACTTTGCCATCACACCTTTAATTTAATTAACATGAGTAAAGGAAATACATGCTGATCCAAGTGTGGGCTGATCAGCCATAAAGGCAACCTTGGAAGTGTCCACAAAAGCAGTGTCCCAGAAAGAGGGAGACTTAAATGGTCCAGATGCCCTTGTCAAAAGATCATTAGAGTCATCTTAGCCTCACGCCATTATACACTTCATCAAATATTCCTTGTTCTGATCCTATAGGTATTGACTGAGTTGGAGCTGGGGAGTTAGGTTGTGCCTACTCCCCAATATATCCATTTGTATTTCATGATTTGCATAAAGGCTGAGAAATCACTGGGGTCAAGTCTCAGATCCTGGGGTTCAGTTATAAACAACATAGCTGGTGGACTTCACAGATAATGGGGCTTGGTGGAGTGGCAAAAAGAAGGTATAAAATGCCCAGGGACACCTTCATATTGTTTTTCATAGTGGTTGGACTGATTTACATTTCACAATAGATCTACTATATGATCCAGCAATTCCACTTCTGGGTCTCTACCCAAAGGAAATGAAAACAGTATTTTGAAGAGATAACCCACGTTCAGTGCAACATTACTCACCATAGCCAATATATGGAAACAACCAAAATGCCTCTCAATAGCATGAGTGATAGAATAATATACACACTGGACTATTATTCATCCATGAGAAAGGAGGGTGTCCTGCCATTTGGGACAACACGGATGGACCTTGAGCACATTACACTAAGTGAGATAAGTCAGACAGAGAAAGACAAGTACTATATGATATCACCTATATATGGAATTTAAAAAAATCAAGGTTGTAAAGAACAGAGAGTAAAATGGTGGTTACCAGGGGCTGGGGCTGGGGGGATAGGATGAATGTTTTTAAGAGTACAAGCTTGCAATGAATGAGTAGTAAATAAGCCATAGATGTCTAATGCACCAGATAATGAATATAGACAATGTTGTGCTATAATTATGCAATGTGATAAACATCACTACAACGGCGATTATAATATATACATTTATCAAAGTAACATAATGTATACCTTAAATTTACACAATGTTATGTGTCAAATTTATTCAAATAAATACACAAATAAAGCTTTTTCTACCTGTTGCAAAAAGACAAACAAAGGTGCCCGGGGACACTGTAATGCGCTTGTGGCCTCCTTCCCTGTACTCTCCTGCCCAGCTCTGGTTTGTAGTTAGTGAGTTTCTGGTGCCCACACAGGTTGGTGCCTGGAGATACAGGTCTTCCTTTGCCTCTTCCACTTCTTTGCCATTTGGTGAGGAGCAGGGAAACTAGTAACAGCCAGCTTAAAGGAGGCAACAATAGGGGTGCTGAGGCTAACTCAACCTAAGGGAAGAAGACTTGAGCTATAATGAGCCAAACCCAATGCTAGGGCCCAGTGTAGAAGAGGTTAGTGGTTTTTGGTGATGTGCAGCAACTGCCACTAGAGTCTGTATCGTGCATGCCTTGTGAGAAAGAGATTGCACAGCAGCCCTGCTCTGGAGACTCTGCATAACTAAGAAGAAATATTCCTTTAGAGCAGGAATAAAGGATCTTTGGCCTTGAGTACTGTAAAACTGTCAGAGTTTGAGTGTGTGACATTTAAGTCCCTCTAGCTGCCATAACACCAGGCACCTTAGGTTCAGACTTGGGTTTTAATACCAAGGAGTTATTTGACTTTTAACAAGTTATATGAACCCACTGTGCTTCAGTCTGCTTAGCTGTAAAATGGGAATAAGAATAGAACCTATGTACTTTTATTTAGATAGATTTGAATTCTAGAACCACCATTTACTTTCAATATTACTTTGAGCATATAGCACATATGCTCTACTCCTTGGATTCCTCATTTTATAATGGGCATAATAATTTCATGTAACTCTTTGGGTGGTCATGAGAATTATATAAATACTGCAAAAAACCCCCACATTGTTGACATTCCAACCAACCTCAGTAACCCTTAGGTTTCCCTGAGAAGTGAGCTCCCTTTTCTGGCAGCATTATCTTGGTCTGTATGTACAAATTCATAGAAATGAAAAGGAACAAAGCTCCTCGCTTAGTAAGCAGCCAGCCCTGCTCCTGCTCCACAGAGGTCGCAGAGTCCTACCGCAGGGTCACACTGTCAGAGGGGCAGGACTCAGTAAATTTTACAGCCTGTAATAATAGTCCAAGTGATGCAGCTGAGATAAAAAGCGCTAATCAAATTTCATGCTTCAAAGCGTGAGCTGATTACTGCTGGGCTGAGAGGGGATTTATTCTCGGTGGCTCTGACCGGCACAGGGGGCCGAGTGTGCTCTGTGAGGTTTCACACACTACTCTCCCTTCCAAAGGGGAGCATCCGCAAGTGGGGCAGCCTGATGCTCACGAGCTGGGCTTCTGTGGTTTCTCACATCAAAGGCAGAGGGATGCCATTGGGGAGCTCCACAGGCAAAAGATTTGCAGAGAAAGGATGCCAGAGACTGTGTGGAATGTACCGGGAAAGCCCTAGAGAACATGTGGGCCAGGCTCTGGTTCGACCTAAAGAGGAAGGAGAATTCTCATAACCTTTGTGCCTTTCTATTTGGTGTCTTAACTTCTGTTGGAATCAGTTTTACCATCTGTGAAACTGGGATAATAATAGTGCCTGCTTCTTGAGGTGGTTGTAAAGGTGAAAGTGGGCAAGATTGGATTATGGGAGACAATTACACATAGTGCCCCAAAACTATTAAGCCGACAACCTGGGGGACATGAGAACACAGCCTCTTGGCTGTGAGACAGCAATTCTTATGCTTAATAGCTCTGTGTAGTTAAGATCTTTGGCTCTGGATCAGAAGCATATAGACAGACCAAAAGTCTAAAATGTATTTAAGGTAACCATAAACCTAGTAATTATTCAAAATCTAAGGCAAGTCTCAGGCCCCAGAACTTGCACCAACAGGAAGTGGGCTGCTAACACTGTTTGATATCCAAACTCTTTGTTTTTCTAGTGCTCATCTAGACCCTTGCCACAGAGGCCATAAACCAGGAAGATCCTTCCAGGAGCAACCTGGGCACTGAGTGGCAACCCAACCATGGGGTACAGTCATGACTCTACTCCATCCCCAGCGCTTCTCCAGCCCTGAAGAGCCTCTCAGTTGGAACTGAGGAGACTAAGCCATACCGCCACGTGCACCCTTCCAGTCCACTCCGGGATGCTGAGGCTCAAGCAGGTCCCCCTGAAGGCGGCTGGTCCCTCTTTCCTCTTCCTAACCCACCTTCCTCATTCATTAGATCTTAGAGAAAATTAGTCCACCTCTACCCACAGTCTTCTCTAACCACTCCAGGCCACAGATCACTTTTCTTCTTCAGAATTCTTTTACTAAACATTGGTATTGTACATTGTGATAATCTCTGTCCTTGTTAAAATGAACAAATATAAAGGTAACATATTTCAGAGGAAAGAGCTCTGGCTTTGAAGAGTGGCCCTGGCACCACTACTTGTTAAAGGAGTGAACTGTGGAAAGTTCTTTACTCTCTCTAAGACTCAGGGTCCTCATCTGTTAACTGGAGATAATCATACTTTGTAGGGATAGTGTATGTAAATCACCTAGCACACAGTAGGCATTTAATACATTGAAGCTGTAAATACTTGGATCATTGACTTGATTTGGGGTGGTGAACATACAATACAGTATTCAGATGATGTATTATAGAATTGTACACCTGGCCTGGCTGGGCATGGCTCAGTGGTTGAGCGTCGGCCTAGGATCCAGGAGACTGAGTTTCGATTCCCGGTCAGGGTACACGTTTGGATTGCAGGCTTGATCCCCAGCAGGGGGCGTGCAGAAGGCAGCCGATCAATGACTCTCTCATCATTGATGTTTCTATCTCTCTCCCTCTCCTTTCCTCTCTCTGAAATCAATAAAGATATATATAAAAGAATTGTGTGCCACCTGAAATCGATATAATTTTATTAACCAATGTCACCCTGATAAATTCAATAAGAAATTAAATTTAAAAATATATAAAAGAAAATCCTAAAAAATACTTGTATCATTTAATTTTTATATTCTCCAGTTTTTATATCTAACTAAAGTTTCAGTTATTTAAGGATAGACGTTCTTAAATAGGTTAATTCTTCACAGGTTAATGTCCACAACTAGGATCAGGAAATATTTGTAACTAAGGACTAAAGTAACATTTTGGGTAAGGCCATTTTCTTCCCTTTGGTGTTTCTAAAACACTAGCCAAAGGAGATTGAGCCTAATAGTTCTGGAAGCAGATGATCAGTAGAGCATAGATTCCAGTTGAGGATCTGACCTAGACATCCAGGTATTGAGAATCCAGGAATAAAGCCTATGTGGCAGGAATAAAAACAGCAAAAATAGAAATATGGAATAGAAATCTTTCTATTTCCCAACGGAAATGACAAGAGTGGGTGAAAGATCCCCGAAAGAATGTGGACAATAGTTCAAGAACCAGGGAACAGCAGTAAGAAGGACTTTATAGCAGAATCAGGTCTTCTCACACAGGCTCCAAGTTTTTATGTGGCATCTGCCGAGTTGGGCATCAATTCTGGTCTGACCCCCAGGTGAAGCAGGACCCTGGAGATACCTGACTGAAGTGTGTTCTCAAAGATCCCCCCAGGCAGATATTAACGCATGTTTTCTCTTAAAAACTAAACAAGAAAAAACAACAACACTTTAAGGCATATAATCTGATTTACTTTTGATCTTGAAGAACAAGTATTCCCAAAAGAGTCAGAGAAAAGTACTGAGTTTCCAAAACATAAACATAGAAGGAAGGGGCTGCTGCTGTTGAATGGTGTATAGAAATCCAGTCAACTTGGTCATTCCACATCTGCAGTCCAGGAAAAAATAAACAAACCATCTTCCATTCACCCCTCAACATCCAAGTGATCCTTAGGCCATTTTCTTTTTGTTTGCAGTATTTTAATGATCCTTTTTGAAAGACTTGTGTGTAGCAGGGGAAAACATGCCCTCCCAAGCCAAGCCCAGCCCTCCATGTCCAGGGTGGTCCCCTTGATTTACCACTGGAGCTCTTCACATTTTCCCACCTTGACGTCCTCTTTTGCCATCAGGCATTACACCATCATCAGCCTTGGAAAAGCCTCATAACTCAGGATGACAATATCAAGACCATTAAACCTACATACATCAGCAAAACTGCCTCACTGCTGTCTCAGTGCCAGGTTATAAAGATATGTCACAGCACACACAGGCCCCTCAAGCACTGGACTTGATGGGTTGTGCTCAGAAGGCCACTTCTAAGACCAAAGCCATTTTTCACTCAAGAATTCTGTCAACAGGGGTCTCAAAATGCTGCACAGTAATGCTGATGGTGATAGCTCCAGGGTATTACCCAGGCATGGCCCATTGCTCAGATCTCAAAGCTGGCAATCAGATCTAGTTTGGCATACTTCAAAACATGCTCATTCATACACATACACTGAAACATAAATATAAATTTCCCTTTTTTTGTGATGGGGCAAAATCCACAGCCTACAGTGCAAGAATCCACTCACTAGGTTTATGAATGAACTAATCAGAGTGGTGTAAAGTCAAGATCCCCAAACTAAGTCTAATAATCCCCCCAATTCCCATGTAACCAGAAACATTTCTGGAGCCTAGTGGGGAAGATACTTTTCCCAGAGCCCATAAAATTTGAGTTCTGTTGAAAATACCAGATTTCAATGGCCCTTGGCATACAGGCTGCCTCCTGAGATCCCTCAGCTTCCTCTTCTCAGCCCTACATCCCAACTTCCACCTCTAGGCAGATTAGCAAAGGTTGATGGATGACAGTGTCAAAAACACAGCAATGATTTAAAAGCAAGTGACAAAGTTGAGAGCACACATATTAAAATTTGCAAATGTACATGACATTTGCCAAGAAATCTGTCCATTTTCTTTGGCACTGTAGCCAAAGGCTACAAGATAGTATGACCTCACCCCGTGTCCTTCTCTAGTGCTTGACAATGACATCATAATTGTGAAATGTTACGTAGCTTGTAAAAACTAAACTTGAAGATTGTAATTTTACATACACTGGTGTTTAATTTGAATTAGGGCTCTCCTTCATTTTCATATCAGATCTCTACCAATTTAAAAGTCTCATGGAAATATCCATCCAAATCACAACACTGTCTAATACAACTTTGCAATGACGAAAGTGTTTTGTCTAATAAAGAAGCCACTGGCCACATGTGGCTACTGAGCACTTAAATGTGGTTAGTGCACTTGAGGAACTAAATGTTATTTGCTTTTAATTACTTTATATTTAGCCACATGAAAGTAGTGGCTACCATATGGGATAGCACAAATTCTAAGTGCTCACAACATGGGAGTGTGTTTGCATTCCCAGCATTTGGGAAGTGCTAGAATGATAACCTGGCCCAGAATGACATAGATAAAGAAGAGGAATTTAAACAGGACTCAGACACATCAAATACTAAAATGACTCTGGAACAGCCTCTCAGATGCAGAGTTTATAAGAGAAATGATTAGTTGAGCTGGTTTCATGATTCTTGGACCCCTTGAGCAAAGTAAAGACTACAAAAAAGGAATCAAAGTATAAAGAGGGTGTGATCAAGAGATTCTTTGGAGAAAGTGGCTGCTACTGCTACCTTGTGTGATTTGCCTGAAATCCTTCCAGAGTTTGGTAGGACAAAATATGATAAAAATTACCTACAGACACAGGTGAGAGAGAACTGGGCTATGCCTCTTTAAATGCCACCCAATAAGACCACCTGGGAAAGCAAGGGGATTCCAACAGCGTGATACAGTCTCACCTGGGCAGGGTGGACCCAGTGGTGTGCTGATAAATGTTTAAGAACCAACTCCCTAGAAACAAACCAATTAGCTCTGATATTTTTGCATTTTTCCATTTTCCTGAGTGCAAATACTCCCACCATGGCCAATTTCCAGCTACCCGTCTGAAGTTCCCGGACGTACGCACAGTCAAGAATGGATGTGCACCATTGGCTTTTGTGAAGCGGAGCAGGCCAGCTCCAGCACAGCACTGGGTGGACCACTGAGGCAGGGGCTGCTGGAAGGATCTTGCGTAGCGAAAGGAGGGAACTCCCTGCAGTGCAACACTTACATGTAAGAGGTACCCAGTGATGAGTGTGTCTGCAGAACCCAGGAGAAAGAATGAGTTTGCTTTCCAGACCGAGAGCATAAGTCACCCACCGCGTCAGAGCTTACATCTGCTTCATCGTCTGTCCCCTCAGCCCTTGCAGAATATAAAATAGCTGTTTGGGAGTCTGATAAGGTGAGTGGGAGAAAGAGCAGAAGCCGATCATAGTCCCCTCCTGAAAGACAGGCAGCTGCCAACTACCCGCCTTAGCCCAGAAAAGGGGAGGGGCCATCTCATCTCTGAATGAAGGCTGAGACACTGATAAATATCGTGGACTGGTTTATTCTAGTTACTGAATTGAGATTGTGTGTTGGGACTTAAAGTAACCTTAGAACCATCCAGTATTTGCCAAGTTTTTTTTCTGAGAGCAGGGACATATTAGAGGGACAGTGGGAACCTAGAACTAATAGTGAAAAGGTTGAACTTTTAGTATATCATGAATTATGTGTGTCCAGGATTAAAAACAGGGTCAGGTTTGAGCGGCCCTTCTTTCCATATCTTCATCTGTACAGCATGACTCATTGTCAAAAAAGGAAATCACCACCACCAAGGATAATTTGAGTCATTTTTAAAAAAATTGAGAGACAAGGTCTGGTATTTGGAGCAGGGTAGCAGCAAACTGGTCACACACTCTAAAGTCCCTGACTAATGTGTGCACTTGGGTGGTATTTAATAAAAACCAACAAGATGGGAATTAGCATGACCCCCCTGATGTGTAGGACACTCAGCCTCATGAAATCTCCAGTCATGCATGTCTGATTGTTTTATTTTAATTAAAAAAGAAACTTTTAAGAAGTATTAATGAAAAAGAAAATAGTATTTCAAGGAGTACTGCAAAGCTCTCAAAATCAAAGGAGTGTTCATTCACTTTCAATCTCAAGGTCAGCAAGCCCTTCCCTATACTCCAGGGTACAAGGTGGTTACCTCACGTAGGTAGTGACAGGGGAGCAGGTCATGGAAGCTGGACACCCCTGGCCAACTGCTGGGCTCCTGTCTGCCCGCCACGTCAGCAAACCATAGCTTCTGAGACAACGTCAGAAGGATGAGCTGTAGAATATAAAGGACCCCGTAGTCAGACTCAACCTAAAAAAGCTTCCTCTGTAAGGAACCTTTTTAAATGTATGGCTTAAATCTGAAGCTTAATGATATCTGTTGGCCTAAAGTGATGGCTTTGTCATTATAAAAATCCAGCCTGATGACCAGGGGAGAGTTTCATAACTTTCACATCGAAATCAGCAGCTGTGCATTTTGAAAACCACTCCCTAAAATTCAATGTCTTTGCATGAAGCTTTTCCTCCAGGATCCCCTCTGGGGAAACAATGAAAGGAAAGGAGAATGTAGGCATCTCCCCCTGTACAGGAGATAAACATGAACGCGTGTCCATTCCTTCTCCAGTCGCAGATGTTTGCTCGGGCCAGCCTTCCCTGTCTCCCGGCCAGGAGCCTTCAGGGAATGGATGTTGCCTGGTCTAATCCCATTCAGAAGCCAAGGACCAGGTGGATGACTCAGAACGAACAAAAAAACTTGCTAATGTTTGGTGAGCACCCAAAGGTGCCAAGCTGGAGAAAATGGCACAGTTTGGTCTGAAAAACAGCCCTTTTCGTCCTACCTGAAGGGCAGGGGTGATGGTAGGTGTCACACAGGATGCTGCTGCTTCCTCTTCCATGTTCGTGGCAGGTGTCATCCTGGACCCCCCTTCTCCCTCTAGCTTCTTGATTTTAAGCAGAAACTCAAGTGATGCCTACCTTTCTGGGTCTTGGAACTATTTGAGAATTTCTAAATGTACTGAGATCCCCAAAAGGTACATATATGCTCATACTCATATATTCCCCAAATCCTGCATGTAATTTTAAGGGGGCTCATGGGCAACACTCATTCCTACCCAGATTCCAGGGATCTGACATTCAGAAGCCCTGTCTCAAGGCAGGTGCTCTGGTGCTAAGGCCTCTGGATGATTATCCCATGCCCACCCCTTCCCACCTTCCCCACTGGCCTCCTTTCAGCCCAAGGTTGCTTGCCAGTTGAACTGGCACCATGGACCACTCAGTAGTTGTTTCCTGGGTCTAGGGGAAACAGCCAACTTCCTTTAATTAAATCATGTCTTAGTCATTGATTTTCTCCACTTGAAGGTTTTGAGAATCCCTGATTGAATCACAAACCGCTGCATCAGCCATCTGCTGCTTCAGTCTCTTGAACTGAACTTCAATTTCTTGGGGGCACTTCAAGATAGATCCAAAACGCAGCCAGTTCCGGATCTGTCTACATCAGCTTGTCCCTCATTTAAGCACTAACACTTATGGATCACCTATTAGGTGCCAGGCACAATTCTAGGCATTAGGGATACAGCAATGAACAAAACAGACCTGGTCTAAATTTATTCTTTCCCCAAATGGCAATTTTAACTATTGTTGTCTTAAAAACAATGGTTATAATTATTTTAAAACTATATAAGTTATAGGTTCTGTGCTAAATTTTTTATGTGCATTATCTTATAATTTCTTAGAAAACAAGGTAGGTATTATTATCCCCATTTTACAGATGTGAAAACTGAGCCAAAAGTTGACAAGCTAGGGAGGGGCAAAGACAAGATGTAACACTGGATAGTTTGCTTAAACTACCTTTAGATTCAGTATCCTTGGCTGTGCTTACAAAGCAAAGTTAGACCATGCAGCACCACTGAAATGAGAACAGGTGTCTCATAAGAAATTAGTCTGTAACACGCATATATTTAAGTAGACCCTGGAGCTATCTGTGGTTGCCAAGAGGCTCAAGGTCAGCATAAATGTAATCAGGAGGTACTGACAACTTTGTTAACCAGAGATGGTCTGGTAATCCCAGCAAAAAGTGAGATGCAGATGACTGGGAAGTAAGGCTGAGGGTTACTGGAGTTGAACGGAGCCAAAGGACAAACAAGCTATATGTTATTTTTAAAAATATGTTTCAAATTATATACTTTAATAAAATTGTATTTGGACAGAAGAGTTTACAATCTTAAGGCAATAACTGGAAAAAATGGAGAGCCAGTATCAAAAAGACTGACTAGTCCTAAGCAAATATAGGGTGCCCCCCCGCAAAATGTATCCACACACTTTGAATAATTACAAAGGCTGTTTTATTAAAATACATTTCATTTTCAAAACTGAGCTACAAAAATGTAAAGTGCATATACATTTTTGGGGGACACCCTGTATTTTTTTGGTATTTTTTATATTTTTTAAATTTTATTTTTATTGTTGGAAGTATTAGAGATGTCCCCCTCTTTTCCCCCCAAGGACGCCCTGTATTTAAAAATAGCAGTTTTCTATATTATCCATGGCTTCCAAAGACCCCAGATGAAATTTAGGACTGGAAATCATTGAGAGAGTTAGCTCTTAGGAAGGGGTGAGTCCATATTTTACAGGAGTGAAGGTTAGACAATTTGGGTGACCCTCCACAAAAAAATTGCTAGTACCAAACTTGGTCCAGGGCCTTGGACCGGACCAGAAGCTTCAGCTACAGTAGCTTCACAGTGAATCTGTCTCTGCCCAGGCTGGTAAGAAGCACATACCTCATTAGTGTTAGGATCACAGTGGCTGATATAAGACTAAAAGCCCAATTTGGAGAACTTTGTGATCCAGAGAACAATTATTTGAAGGCACTTTGATAAGAAGATGCAAGACAATAGTAGAGGTGGTTTAAAGGGCGGCTTTCGGCAATCCAAACCATTGAAACAGACACCCAACGAGAATTTGAATGAGACGCCAATTTTTCTAAGTCAATTTGTCAATTTAAAAAATTCATGCTGTTAAGCCAGCCTCTATCTGGCATGTACAGTGCCAATGCAGGATTTACAAAAAGACACCTATGTAGACAGTCAAGGTGAAACGACAAGTCCCCCTGAGCAGAGAGCCCCTGCAGGTGAATTATAGCAATCAGGTGGAGCTTGGGGCCAGGTAAAAAGCGCTTCCTTCTCTCTATGTGGTGCCCCACTTGCAGGGTGCAAGCTGGGCGAGGGGGGTACAGTCTGGATTCCCGCCCAGTTCACCCTCTCAGCGGGGCGCTTTGAGCAGGGTCCCCACTCTACAATCGCCCAGGGCGGTCCTGTGTTTTAGGGGCATAGCAATATAAACACTATACCGAAAGGGACTTAAAAATGTGTAACTCTCTGGGTACATTCCCCTCGCTGCAAATACACACTTCTTAATGGAATCCAGGCTTGCCAGGCAGAGACAGCGCAGGGGCAGGAGTCAAACGCTGCCTTGGCCTCCTGGGCGCGTTGTCCACCCCCCGTCAGGTCCCAGCCCCGGCTGCTGGCTGCGCTTTGCCTCATTGCCCCCTCTGGCCTCAGTGACGGACGATCACTGGAGGAACATGAAGTCTCCCTACAACTGTCACTACCTTTCAAAGCCCTGGGAGTGTCTGCGTGCTCGAGCACTCCGGCAGAACAGTTTGGGTCACTGCCGACACCTCCCCCGATGCCACCGCAGAAGGTGGAGATCATGTGAACAGGGCTGGAGCCGCTAATTGGCTTAGCCACTGCCTCCCAGATTCAGAGGACACCATCGCTGAGTAATTAAAACTACTGAGCTATTTCCACAAGATATTAACTTTACATGATCCTCACTAAACAAACATGGAGAGCTGGGTTTGGGTTTTGTTTTGCTGTTTTTCATTTGGAATCAGTAATTAAAGATTATTCAATTATGATAATATGTTTCTATTAGGAATGGTCTCTAGCTGAAGCCTGATGAACACCATGGAGCGTGGATGGCAACACAGATTTTAAAATACTCTCACACGAGTTCCAAATAGAGGAAACGGGCTTTCTCACTTTTTCTATGTAGCTGTTCCAGAACCATCTCTAATTCAAGGCAGATTTTCTTCCCAGGGTCAGAGGTGGACAGTTAGGCAGCGTGTGTTTAGTGCCTGGGCGCCCAGGCACATCTGGCACCGTGGGGACCATTTTAGTACATGGTGGGTGGAAATTGGAAAGGGCTTCAGGTTTAAGACTTGTGATTAAATGGTGACATAAAATGGTCAGAGAGAACAGCTCAGGACCCCAGGCCCATGAATCTTCTCCAAGGAATGAAGGGCCAGCCCCTATTTGATCCGTGCTGGCAGGTAGAGCTACACAGCCTGGCCTGGCCTGGCCTCTTCTCTCCAAAGCTGCTCTTGCCTCAGGCTCCCCAGCAAACATTTGCTGAGTGCTGGATGCTGGTGCGCTGACATCCCCGGTGAGCATGTAGTCAGCACTCCCTCTGGCAAGCACTTAGCAGTCACTGAGCAGAGGGCAAACCCAGGTACAAATGACTGACAGGCAGGTAAATTACAGCTCCCAGCTTAGCAGGAGCCTGACCTCTCTCCTTGGTCCAAGCTCTCTTTTGGGGTATCAAGGGACACTGTGTCAGAAACAGTAGAGGGAACACAGGTTTCTGAATAAAGCTAGACCTCGGTGTTAAATCTTCTTGTCTTGGGCAAGTTTGTTTTGCTAAACCTCAGTTTTCTCATCTGTAAAGTAGGGATGATAGTATGTAACTCATGAAGGGGACCATGAAGTCAGTAAGATACTGGATATAAGTATGTAGCACAGTTACTGACACAGGGCATCCGTTCTCTTCCACAGCTCCCAGAAGCCTCCTCTCATTTAATCCTTGATACCAGCAGCTACACTTTAGAATCACCTGGGGCACTTATAAAACAGTTGCTTGATCCCTGTATTAGTTATCTATTGCTGTGTAACAAATCACCCCACAGTTTAGTGGCTTAAAAAGCATACATTTATTATCTCACAGTTTCTGAGGGTCAGGAATCAAAGCAGCTTAACCAGGTAGTTCTGACTTAGTTTCAGTCAAGGTGTCAGCTGGGGCTGCAGACACCTGAGGCTTGATTGGGCTGCGAGAATATACCTCCAACCTCACTCACAGGGCTGTTGGCCAGAGTTCCTCACCACGTCGGCCTTTCCATGGGGTTGTCCATGACATGACATTTGGCTGTCCCCAAAGCAAGTGATCTGAGAAAGCCCGGAAGCAAAACCACATGCCTTTGATGACCTAGTCTCCAAGTCACAAACCTCCACTGCCACCTAATTCTATTCATTAGTAGCAAGTCAGAAAGTCCGGCCCACACTGAAGGGAGGGAATTATAAAAGGGCATGAATATGCAGGGAAGTATCACTGGGGGCTGTCCTAGAGGTTGCCCTTTACAGGCCCCATCCAAAAGATTTCAACTTAACTGATTTGGGGCACAAGCATTTTTTTTTAACTCTCTAGTTAACACCAATGAGCCATCAAGGTAAAAAACCACATTACACAATTTCTCCTAAGTTACCTTCTCTTCAGCCCAACTTTGCCAATTTAACCCCTTCCCTTGTCATGTCATTAATTAGCTCATCACTTCCTGCTGCTAAATTCTCTCAGGTCCTAAGCAGTGAGGCCAGAAGCAGGGGGCAGGGACAGCAGGGCCCAGGGAGGTGGGGCCCCTTAGAATGCAGGGATAAGAGCCGCAGTGAGGTTGGAGGCCAGATAAGCAAATAGCACCCAATGTCAAGCTGATACAAACACGGGAAGACCCTGGAGCTCCTGGAGCAAGTAGTTAAGCAAGGAGTCAGGGTAAGTCAGCAACCAGGAATGCTGAAAGGGCTGCGCTTGCACGGCCGGGGGTCAAGGCCACAGCAACAAGTGACCAAGAGCAAGAAGACTCCCAAAGCCGAAGCAGCCTGCTGGCTCAGTCCTGGCTGCCTCGCTGCTCTTTACCCTCACGACAGCCAATCCCAAAACACCTCCCGAAAGTGCGGCAGGTGGTGCCAGCCTGAAGCAGCCCGAGTGTGAATTTAGAGAAGAAAAACAGACAGTCTCCGCTTCCTGGCAGAGGCAGTTCCCCTAACACAGCTGCCCTCAACCCCTCTTCCAGTAAGCAAGCTTTCCTGGCTCATTATAACGTTGGCAATGTCATGTACAAGATAAAAGTTGCCTACAACAAAAATAAACACAAAATGATTGTGATATACACATCACTGGGGAGCGAGTTGTCCATCATCACAGATGGCTCATTCATCTTTGTGTAATGAGACCCAAATTGTAATTGTCTATATTTCCAGCCTGTTCTCTCTCTCTCTCTCTGCTCGCTAAAGAGGTACCTGGCTTTGTCTGATCAATTGCTGCCTGCTCTGGCCGTGTGGTCCTTATGAAGCACAGAATCTAAGGAGAGGGAGGAATAAAAGCACAAGAGTGATCAGAGCAAGGGCTGGGGAGGGCTAAGCGGGGCTGGTTCTGAGGAGACTGTGGGGAGTGTCTGCAAGAAAAATGGATGGAAGAGAAAAGGCTTGTAAAAAGAGAAATGTTTCCCAAGACTGAAGTCCCTTTAAAAATGTCCAAGAATAGCAATTTTTTAAAAACCCGTTATTTGTAAACTTTTTTTTAGTTGACAATCTATGTTTTTTTGATCATGATCATGTTTCCAGGCTGGATCATGGGCCTCTGCTTTAAGGACATTCTATTAGTTTCCACACTAATGTCCACATAAAGGTATAAATGTATGGAGGGTTCTTGTGCTCCAAATAGGCCCCATGACTAAACTGATGGTTAGACAACGAGGCCACATAAAAACAACCTTTTGTGTCTTTGAACTGTATCCTGTAAACAGTTCAACCCATGAAGAATTTTAAACAAAGGAGTCACAGGATTCTATCGAAGAACGTGGGAAATGAGCAGCTTGTCAAACTAGAGGCAGGGAAACGATTTAGCAGGTGTTAGTCCAGGTGAGAGATGATAAGGGCCTGTGCTAAGGCAGTAACAGGTGGAACAAAGAAAGGGATTAGATATGAGGCACATTCAGGCGATGAAATCAACAGGACTTGGTGATTTTCTGGATCTTTGGTGGGGGAGGGGTCAGAGGTACTCTGAGTAAGAGGGAGGAGTGAGAGCTGACTCTCAGGGTCCAGTTTTGGTGTCTGGGGTCTAAGGTCATGAGGGGCTTCACGGATATAAGTACTGGACTCCGGTAATAGGCAAGACTGATCAGAAAGCACCTGATCACACACAATGACAATGTCCTTCTGGTTCTTGTTACCACTGCATTTCAGCTTTTACAGTAACTCTGGAACTTTAGAGAAATATAATATTAACTTTAAAATATTTTCCCAACAATTACTGGGTTCAGGTATTCTAGGCACTGTGGATAACCACACCACCCAGAGCTCCCAGAGTGAATCCTGTGACTCGTTTGTTTGAAATTCTTCACCGGCTCATCACTGTTTACAGGATACAGTTCAAAGGCATAAAAGGTCATCTCCATGTGTCCTGTCTAACCACCAGTTCAGTCATGGTGCCTATTTGGAGAGCCAAGAACCCTCCACAAATGTACACCTTTGTGCCTTTATCAGTTCTTCCCCCCACTGATTGTCATTCCATCACCATCACCTGCACCCCACGCCCCCACCTGGAGGGCACCTGCTGAGCTGCACTGCATCTTCATTACCGCCCATCCTAGATACAATTAATTCCCTCTTATTTTCCCTACTACACCTCCATGGATAATTCTGTCATGGTATTTGTTTATAACCTTGCTGCACCTATTATTTTGAATGTCTGTCTTAACCAAAAAGGTTGAAAACTTTCAAGGGCAGGACCTTATCCTGACAGTATATAATAGTTGTATTGTTATGAATACTGTTCATGACCATTTATTGAGCACCTAGCATGTGGCAGAGCCAATACTCTTTCCAACACCTTGCTGCCTTTTCCTTTTTGTCATATTTATTGCCTGTGCCTAGGGAGTCTAGCATGTAGTAGGCACTCAGTAAACATTTTTAAACAAATAAACAGGTATCTATTCACTGGGAAAAAGCAACAGGGAGTTTGACTCTTGACTTCTCTGGCACACGCGAGGCCTATAAGCTGATATCCTTCTGACCCCCAAAAGTAGGTTTTTAGTAATAAATGAAGCAAATGTAATGAATTTTTTTTTTAATATTATATAAGCTTGTTTTTATATGAAAATTTCTCGAGCAATAAACAGGTGATTGGTAAATTACTTTTAATCGTATTTCAGTGAAAGGAAGGAAATTCAAATGTGAATATGAACTTTTAATCAAGAATAGTCCATAGTATAAGACATACCAACCTAGTAATTATCTTCATTTTTTAACCTGATCCCTGAAGTTTTGGGCATTATTGTAAGTTTCTCGTGGTGCAATAGCTTAAAAATTGTTGAATCTGATTTATCAGCATGTGAAACTTTACTTGACTATTTTTTCTGCTTTTGAGTGTGTTTGAGAGTTACCGTTATAAAAAGATGAAAACTTTTTTAGTGCAGCATTGTTTCAGGATTTCTCTTTGCCGTGGACTCAACAGTAACCGCATAGGGTTTCCTACTCCACTCCCAAGCCTTCCTTTTCCTAATAAGCAACCAGACAAGGTCACTTGGGGAGTGCTAGATCAGCTGTGACACATTATGTATTTTATCTGGTGGAATCGCTCTTTCACAAGTGCATGAATTCGCTCTTGGCTTGATCTGATTTGCCTGGGTGATGTATGCAGCAGTGATTCAAGCCTAAACAGTCACCTGGAGAGGCAATCTTTCTTCAGGGGACAGCCCAGCATATAAGATGTGGTCGGTGACAGGTATGATGATGGCAAGATTTATCTGCCAGATGGGGACACAGTTAGGGATGTTTTTCAGCTCCACGGCAGGTCCCAGACTCAGCAGCAACGCTGCTCACTGTCGGCAGCTCGGAGCAGATAGGCTTTTCCTTAGTCTTTGGAAAGCCTCAGCCACACCTCTGAGCCCAGAAGAGCTGCAGCCTGAAGCTCAGCAAAGCATTAACCACGCCTGAGGGCCAGAGATGAAATGGGAAGGGCAGATGTACAAATACATCTGATAAAGCATCAAACCTTCCAGATTCTTGAGGGGTTAAAATTGGGCTCAGATTATTTTAAGTTTTTGATGGGGGGTAGGAAATCAACATGGAAGAAAAATAAGTTTCTTAGAGTCAGTCAGATCTAGATTCTGATACCAGAAAAGCCATTACTGATTCGTGACCTTGGATACTATTTAAGCAGCCTGAGCTTCCACTGTCTTGGATAAAGCATGGTGACAATCATATAGAAATAATACATGTAAAGAACCAGCACAGCTCTCGCCAGTGTGGCTCAGTTGGTTGAGTGCCGTCCCCTGCACCAAGAGGTCACCTGTTCAGTTCCCCGTCAGTGCACATGCCGGGGTCGCAGGCTCAGTCCCCAGTAGGGGGCTTGCAGGGGGCAGCCAAGTGATGTTTCTCTCTCTCCTTCTCCCTTCCTCTCACTCCAAAAAAAATCAATATAAACATATTTTTAAAAAATAAAAAAAAAAGAACCAGCACAATGCCTGGAACATAGTATGTTCTCAACAAATGACAGATGTATTGTCCTGGATTTTTTACTGAGCTTACAATATTCTAAGAGGCACATAAGAGAGAAAAATAAGTGTTAGTCTCATGAATTAGAAAGAAAATACTGAGGAAAATGCAGGAAAATTAGAAATTATGTGAAGACAAGTGAAAAAGGCATCAGACAAATTAACAGGGAGCCAACAGGAATAGAGGAAAATACAGACAGCTAAGCTTCTGTTGCGTAGATTTCAGTTTTTCAGGACTTGTTCCTGGTTTTACAAGATGTTAAATTACCAAAGTGGAGCCAAAGTCTCCTGAACATTCAGAGTCTCGTTGCCTTGGTTTGGAAGCTTGTAGCCGTGACATGAGCAATCCCCACAGAGACGCACATGCGCTGGGGCAGTGCTGGCCTGGATGTCACTCTCAACACCCACTGTCCTTAAAAAGGAAGCAGGACAGACAGGAGATGAAGGCTGACCGAACCAAGCCATTTCCTAAGTTCCACTCCCTCCATTTCTCCCATCTCTGTAGCAACCTTGCAGTTCATTAACTCTGTGGGATTCCAGGATCCCGAGTCTGTAATTCTTGGTTAGTGCTGACCCATGTGCTCTGGCAGGAGGAGCGGAACCGGTTCCCAGGCACATCAGTGCCAGCCCAGAGACCCTGGGCTCCGGCCTAGAGGTGCAGCTCCGACGCGCGTGTTTAACATCTGCCTGATTTACGGCCTCTTTGCTTTATGAAGAGAGCTGGTAAAAGCTGTTGAGGAGCATTTTGATGCCACTGTGTTCGTTTTTGGCAATAAATTGTAATGGTGTCGCAAGATCAAGTGTGTCAGACAGTCAGAGTCCATCATGTGTAAGGCCAGCAGCGTTCTGGGAAAATCACAACATATATGGGATGCAAAAAGCTACTACCTTCAAGTCTCGTTTAGGGCATATTTTTAAATACACAGAAAATTAGAAATATAGACATTAAGGTTCCCACAGCCACACTAATTAGGCCACATGATTATCTAACCATCAGATATGTTTGGCGCTGAGCAGGGCGGACAAGTGTCACAATTAGACCCTGAAGTCAATCAGCCATCTGCAGTGTGGAATTGTCAACCCTAAAGGTCTTACTATACTTTGTGTTTGTACTATGACATTTTACATGGCTTATGCGTTATCTCTTAACTTGTCAATTAGCGTCACAGTCACATCTCTGGTCTCCTTTCCCCAGTTCTTCCCAGTTTCCCCTGCCCTGCTTTTCACACAGTTCTCCCTGGCACCAGACATTCCCCCAACCAGTCTCTCCTACAGCAGCAGAAGGCCAAACTAATCTTTTTAAGCTCTACTCTGTTCATATCTACCACTGCTCAAAAACCACATCTCTTCGAACAACACATTTCATGGCCAGTGAGCCTCGTGGATCTGGTCTTCCACGGGACCTTCCCCTTCTCCTAATTGTAGTCAGTGTCTGTGTCTCCCTAATGTGACATTAAATTCCCTGAGAGCAGAGACAGTGCCAGCATATACTAGGTGCCCGAAAAATATTTACTGAATGACTAAATGAATGAGCCTGTCCACGCATAGCGGCTGCCAATATGAACTAGTAAAAATTCTTCTGGAAAGTAATTTGCAAAATCATTATTCATTAAAATATTCATAATCTTTGACCTTAAAATAATATTTCTGAGAATATGTTCTAAGGCAATCATTCAATGGGGAAATGATGTTTATAAGGTATTACCTATAATAATGAAATGTCAGGATGAATTTAAAGCAATAACAAGAGAATGGTTAAGTAAATTAAGATAAACCCACTCAAATGAATATTATAAAGTCAATAAAAATTATTATGAAGACTGGTTAGTGACACGGAATGTTCTTATGACTTATTTCTTTTTAAACAGTATTGAAAATTAAAACTATATCTTGTTTTATCAACTTATAGAGCAAAGGTGGTAAAAAATCCTTAAAAGTGAAAATGGCAGTATTACAGAAAATTTCTCCTTTTATTTGAATTTCTGTTAGTGTTGTAGTGCAAGTAAAAAGATCACCATCCTGCCTAACAAATGGGTACTTCAACTGCTCCTTATGCAGAATTGTGGGGTAAAAGTTATGCCACAGAGAATGTTTCAAGGGTCCACCAAAGACCAAAGGTTCCTTCAATCCAAGATGCAGCCCAGCCCAGTGGATGCAGCACCGTGGGGCAGAGCCTCAGTGTTTCACAGCCCTCCTGCGAGCCTCAGCCTCAGCCTCACCCCGAGCCCGGTGTGCCACAGAGACACCTTTGTCCGTGGCTGACCTCAGGTGGTCAAGCCCAGTGCAAAGGGGTGGACGAGGAGTGGCCATGACACCATTTCCACCACTCCTCTCTCTTGTCTTCTTATCACCTGCCCCCGACCCAAACCCCTCCTTTCTTTCCATTTAAGTCAAGGTTACCAACAGCTATGGAAGAAGCGGAGGCCCTCTGTGTGCCAACCATGTCTGTGCCCCACGTCAGGCCAAACTGCTCCTTCCATCCTCTGCCTGATGAACAAAGGGAAGACTGGCCACAGGTTCCTGATCAGAGCGAGGGAACAGAGAGAAGAAGGGGAAGGTGGTGGCTGGTGGAGACATCTCACCACCCTTTTTCAGCTGTGAGGGTTAGTATCTCCAGGGGTCTGTGTACTTAGAGCAGTGAGCAAAGAAAAACCGGTTCAAACTGCATTCTCTGTACCTAACGAGGGAGCAGAGTGCTGATTCTGATTTCCTAGGCTGTAAGGTCCTAAGAGCAAGGGCTGGGTTTCAGCTTGACCTAACAGGGTGCCACGGACAGACAGACATAAACACTCATCTAAACTGTATGCAACCTGAGGGCAAGGAATGTGTCTGGTACTGTGCTGGTTATTTACACAGGGCCTGAAGAGTGCTCATTTCACAGTGAAAGCTCATCATATGCCTGCTGACTAGGTGTCACTGAGAAGCAGACCAAGAGCCAGGAGTGGGAAACGGAAGAGCCGGCTTCCTCTTCTGGCTCTGCTGTGTGACAGTGAGCAAATCCCTCTACCTCTCTGAGCCCCAGTTTTCCACATTTGTAAATTAAAAGTAGCACTACTCCGCAAGGCTCTGTGAAGTCAGATGAAATCATGGTCATGAAAGTCCTGAATCCACTAAACTTGAAGCACTAGGCAAAGGAAAGTTAATTCTACTTGGCCTTTCCTTTTCTCCCACCACAGGGCACAAAAGGCACAGTTTAGAAAACGTTGGAATTGATGAGCCAGCACCTTCCAATCAGAGAGGTCAGGTCTACAATTTCAAAGCTGTTAAAGACAAGAAACACAGAAAGAGGAAGCCACTTCAATGGACTCTGGAAGACCGACAGGAGGGCACTGACAAGAGAATCTCAGGAGCCCTGGAAGAAAACCTATCTCCAAGTCCACGGTTACTCAATTCCTTTTGCAGAGACCCAGAATCAGAAATAAGTAGGCAGCAATTTAGTGGCAACAAGAGGCATTAAGGAGACATTTGCACGTTTTTACTTTCCCTGCAACCAGATATGTTAGAAATAAAGCTTCATCTGGGGTCTCCCTAAAGTTAATGAGATTGAGCTGATAGTTCATTGACTTGCTTCGCAGAATTTATTTTACAAGTGTCTCTAATCCACATGGTTCCTCTTCACTTTGAGACTCAACCAAGGGAAACTCCAGTATTCCCAGTGGCTTATTTGTACTTACTATGTTACCTCAGACACAGTGTTCACGCAATCAACATAATTATTCCATTCTGAGAGAGAAAACACTATTTTAGAGACGATGTTAATCCACATGAGCACATGCATGCACACACACTCACATTTGGGGGGGGGGCGAAGTCTGAATGTCCAAGTTCCAGTTATAGATTTCCCACCCACAGGTACTGGGCTTCTTATTTATTCTATCATCCAGATGAATTTTACAGGGGAAGACTCTCCCCAACTAAAAAGCAAAGACTTCCCAACTGGCCTGGGAGAGAAAGAGAAAGAGCTTGGATTACCTATCTTTTTTAAGACAATGTTCCCAGGCAAGGGCCAGACCCCTCTCTGCATGACACACTCAGAAAGGTCCCAGCTCAGCTGGGCATGGCTCAGCGGCTGAGCGTCGGCCTAGGAGCGACTGGTTGAATTCCCGTCAGGGCACATGCCCGGGTTGCGGGCTCAATCAATGACTCTCTCATCATTGATGTTTCTATCTCTCTCTCTCCCTCTCCTTTCCTCTCTCTGAGATCAATAAAGATATATTTTTTAAAAGAAAAGGTCCCAGAATCTTCCCAGTGAAGATTCTGACGCCCTCACCATGGGATGGGAGGTGTGGCAGACAGGCCTAAAGGGACCATGGAGATCTCAGAATTGATGGCTCGTGTGCACAAATGACCAGTGCCATCCCCTCTACCCCACTCCACTTGGGACACAGACCTTCAAGAATTACTGAAGGTAAATTTTCTCCCATCTCAGTGGAATAAGGACTCAGGGTCAAATTAGGTAAATTAGAGAGTGTAAAAGTAAGATTTATGAACTCTGAGTTTATGGACAGGACTCATATCTATTCCAATGGGGAAATGATTTATTACCTAAATGAATACCAGAAGTTTGCTAGATTAAATGTTTTCAAAGCCTAGTGTCCGTGGAGAAGCAGCAAAGTGGTTGTGGGGAGGTGGGGTGCAGGGGGCGGGAGTCCTTGGTGGTGAGGACACTGGAAGTCGAGTTTCGCCATAACCCCAAGCACACAGCGCTTTCTCCTCGCTGCCCTTCCCTGACATTCCTGGACTCCCGCGGAAGACCCCACCTTGGGGTACTGCTCTCGGGCCTTAGGGGGCAATGCTGACTTGCTTTCCTTCAGACCATCTTTTTATTGTCTCAGTTACTTCATCACTCTCCCAGAAAAGCAATCTCAAAGGAGCTTGTTCAACTAGAAAGGCAGCAGGAATGGGTTGGCACGTTCAGCCAGGATCTTTGAGCTGCAAAACACAGAGACCCATTCAGGTTAGTTCACATTAGGGAGTCTATCACAAGGACATGCGTGAAAGCAAGGGGGTGCCATGAACCCCAGAAACAGATGCATACCAGGCCTTGTGGGAATACAGGGGCCCAATGAATGAAGCATTTCATTAATCCCTACTCTGAGCTCCACATTAACATGGATGCTGGTCTTCTCCATCTCTGCTTCTGCTGCTCCTATCTCCAAAAACCAAGTCAGCCTCTACTCTAAGGACCCTTCTCTACCTCACTGACTCCTCCTACAGACTAGGGAATGTATAGATCAGGAAACCCATAGCCTGGTCAGCGGCAACATCACAAGCTATGGGTTTCCTGATCTATACATTCCCTACTCTGCACACCTTCTACTGGTCTAATTGGCTTAAGCTATGGCAGCGAGGTTCCGCTACACAGAACTTGGCCACTACTTCCATAATTAGCAAGCAGTGCACAGGAATCCCTTAGTATGAGGCTGTGTCAGAACAGACTTTTCAAGGCTTAGCTTATTTGAAATAATTAGGATGTCAGAGAGCCATTGTCAATTAGCTGAGTATACTTTTGCATATCTCTTAGATTGTATTAAATATCATTTTTAAACGCCGTACTTTACAGAAGCTCATCTGCTCCATTTTAAGAAAGACAATAACTATAGATATTTGACCCAATTTCTACTTTAAAGTGGAAGATATCACTGAGCAGAGAAGTGAGCTTAGATGCCTGATAAAAGGCCAGTTTAAGGGGCCTCCTACTGAGTGTGTCAGGCTTAGCGGGGTTTCTCGATGTCAGCAGGCGATTCTCCCTGAATGGGAAACATCTCTTCCTGATAATGAGAAGCTCATGTTTCTAGGACAGTTCAGAAGACAACCTGCTCAAAAAGGTGTGGTTCCACTGTCTCATCAGTCAGCAAGCAGAGTACTGACATGAGCGTGCAGTGAGTACCCCAAGCAACCATCCTCTGGCATCTGAGCCTGTGGGGATGGCTCAGCAGGAGGGTCGTCTTGGTCACTGGGGGCCTGGAGGTTGCCTCTGTGGCCTCCCGGGGTCTGTGGATGGGACTGCTGTCTTCGCCCCATGCCCCCAGACAGCGCCACTTGAGCTGCAATCAAACAGGCCGGCGGAATGAGCACACTTGTGCTCAGTGGTGCATCTGGAAATTGGCCTTCTTTGGCTTTAAATACGATATTTCTCCAACAGTTTTATGATTATCAAGGACAATCAGGACAGCAGGAAACCTGGAATATTTGCACCCTTCACTCTGTTTGGGCTTCAAGCACCTAAAACATTAAGTCACTGCCCTAGAGAGTCCCTCCCCTTTAGAGAAAATGTTTTAGTAATTAAAAGCCACTGTATTTCTGTACTCATTAATTTAAAAATATTCCCCAGTCAGCATTCTTAGCAATTAACGTGATTATTTACTGCTTAGTGATGAGCTGAGGATATGACAACAGTCTTTCTTCTACCACCTTCTGTTTTCTATCAGAAACAAGTAGTAGCACTCAACAGACTACTCACAATATCTATTAGCAACCAGTATAATTTAAAATAATATACTATACAGAAATACCTATTTCTATGTCCATCAACTTTTGGTAGCATTTCTTGACCATCACCTGCCACTTACTATCTTACTGTCCCTAATTCACTGTCCCTACTCTCTACTTTTTAAAAATTTATACTTCTATTATACATTTTCTTATACATGGTTGATGATAACATTTAAATGCTACCCCATAACCTTAAGTCTTCCATACTTTGTTTATAGGTTGAGTCTAAAAACTAGCAAGCCAATAAATACTTCTTTTGCTGTAATTACTATGTAAATATTATTCACCACAGAGCCAAATGGTATCATATAATTACTTTTACTTCTCTACAGATAAAATACCATAATCCCTGGGACATTTGGAGAAGAACATTGTTAGTGTCAAGGTCAAATACATTCTCTGTCCTGACACTCAACCAATGTTCCAATCATGTCACGATATAATAAACTTTCTATGTGACCTATGACTTTGTATAAAACAATTTGGTTTTTCCTGATATTTCTAATCACCTTTTCTTTTTCTTCTTAAAGATTAGTAAGCTGCTAAAGTATCTTATTTATTTTTTTATTTTTTTTCTCAATGAGAGTGTTGCATGGAAAATCCATTTTCTCAGAGACAACCTCCAAGAGCCTTATTTCCTTGGGGACTGATTGTTCCCCAGGCCTGACGCATAGCTGCCATACTGGACTTTCCTCACCACACTACTGGGTTAGAACCACTCTTTCCTTAATCATGGCTTTCTTTCCATCTTATTTTGCCAAGTAAATATTCTGAGTCTCTGTATGTCTAAAAATGTATTTCAGTCTCTCACTTGATTGGCAGTGTGGCAGGATACATGATTCTAGGTCAAATAAAATCCAGGTCAAAATAATTTTCTCTTGGGACTTCATGGCAATGCTCCATTAACTTCTAGCTGCCTAGGTTGCTGATGCCAGCTGATTTTTGTTACAGTGCAGACTACTTGGTTTGCTAATTGTTTCACACTGAAAACTGTTAGGATCCTCTTTATTCTGACCTTTCTCAGTTGAATGAGATTACTTTGATGTGTGGATCTTGAATTTCCTTTCGTACCGCTCAGCACTTGATGAGCCCCATCAAACTGAAGACTTGTGCCTTTCTTCAACTGTTAGAAATTTTCCTCACGATTAAAAAAAAAAATTCTACTCTATATTATATAGTCTAATTCTGGAACTACCATTAGTCATATATTGAACCCTGGATTGATCTTCTCTTTCACATATTTTTTCCCTCATGATTTCTTTCTATCTTTTTGCTCTGTGGTTTAGAATGTTGCTTTCACTTCATTATCAGCACTTGCTATTGATTTTTAAGATTTTTAACATAATTTTTATTACAAAAGTTAATTCTTTAACGAGTCATTTATTATATCACTTTATTCTTGTCTTGAACACAAGGTCTTCTGAGTTCTCAGTGAAGACATAATCTGATTTTTAAAAGTTATCTTCTGTTTCCTGAAATCACTCCTCTGGGTTCAGTTATATTTATTTTTGTCCTTTTACATACTGCTCTTCTTCCTCGAATATTGTTCACTCACATTCAAGAATAAGGGACAAGGCTGATTGTTCTAGGTAGCTGGTATGGTTTCCTTCCGTTGCCTTATAGGTCTGTATGATCATTTCCCCCAACAGAGCTCTGCCCTGAATTGTAAGGCTCATTGTTACCTTTGTGTTTCTGGATGGGATATATTTAATGTCAGACTGTGCTTTAGGGTGATCAGTGAAGAACAAGCTGCCCAAATTCCAGACGAAAAAATGCTTTATTCTGGGGCAGCAATATCCATCAAAAGTCTTAGGTCTCTGTAGATTCCGTCTTGGTTTGTTTTGCTTTATGTTTTTGACTTTTGTTTACTGGCTTATTAGTCTTGGAGTAAATGCAAGCTACTAGCTGTCCTATAAAAGGAGGCCGAGGAGAAGGGAGAATGGGGCTGACTTCTGCAGCTCATATCTTCAACCAACCCTTCTCTTTTCAGCTCCCTCTTACTCTTCCCCTCCATAATTATAGACCCAGAGTGCAGAACCTCTTAAGGGTTCCCCAGGTAAGACCAGTTTCCACCTCTCCTGCAAGCCCCACTGTGGCTCCCTTTGCTTTGCTCACTAATCAACACATTTCATTTCCCCTCTTCTGGGAATTTCTTGAAATAATTATCCACCAATGAGCTCTCTTTCCAAACTCTTTGCCATTATAAACTTGTTCCTCTTTGTGCTTTCTGTAAGTCCTGAAATTTCATCCAGGTCTTGGGGAATAAGAGGAGTCCATGATTGAGCAGTTTTTGCATCTTGAATCAGAAGCCCCCAACACTTGTTTTCTGGGGATGTTTAGACAAGATGAAAGCAGTATTTCCTCTCCCCAGGGTCAGAGAGGAAACATCAGTCGTGGTGACCTGGGGAGGATATTATGCCCAGCACAATGGCTCTCACAGGAGTCATGAGTCACAAAGGCTGTGCAGCAGCAGAGCAAAGAGGCCAGGGTAGAAGACATTAAGGGACAACTGTGTCAATTGTCTGGGTCAGACAATTGCGAGTAGGTGAGTCAACTGTCTGCAGAACTCTCTTAAGAAACTGGAGGGCACTTTTAAAGAGGGTAGAAAATGGGATTCATTTCAAAAAATGGCCATTACCTCCTTGCTTTTTCTAAAAGTGCTGGATAGCCCCATCCCCCCCAAGTAATTTCTTTTTTAGACAGCCATCCTGGGGTTAGGCAATCAACTACTCTAATAATTATGCTATTGTCTGTTCCTCGCTGCTCTATCCCTCTACCCCCTTTCTATGGCGACTTCTACCTTTTATGCATGAACCCCTGCCTCCAGGACTCACTATAGCGCTTTGCCTGCTTGAGGCACTATTATAATGGCTATCTGCCTTCACCACCACCATCTTTCCTTGTAAGAAGAATATATTGAGCAGGATAACCTAACAATTTGAACCACCTATCCCAAATTGGAGTGGACTAACCCAATAAATGTGAATTCTCCCTCATATCACAGTCCAATGCAGGTTGTGAGGATATAGAGTGCACCCTATGTTTCACACAGTCATTCGGGGTCCCAGGCTCCTTCATTCTTTAGGCTCCATGCTTCTCTGACTCTGTGGCATTGTCTCTGTTACCTGGGAGGGTTTCATGGACCAGTTCTAAAGTAGCATATGCGACTTCTGCCCACACTGATAAGCCAGACTCTAGTCACTTGGCCTCACCTAATTTATTACAAGGGAGTCTGGGAAAAGAGTCCCCAGGAATAATAGAAAACTATCCGGTGAACAAGTAGCCAGTTTACACAGCAACAAATATTATATTATGTTGTATAAAATAATATATAAGATATGATATCATCTGATGATACTGATGATTTTAAAATTGTATATCACCTATATTCCTGGCTAGATTTTAAGATCTTTTAGGACAAGGATTTTGTATCACTTTTTCTAGAACAGCATCTAACACTTAATAGTAGTTGCCCAATAAATGTTTGATGAATGAATTGTGGTGAATTGAAGCTAAAAGAGTCCTTAGAGATTTTTCTAATCTAAATCCATCATTTTAAATGTAAAGAATCAGAAATCTAGAGATGCTAAGTACTTTGCCTATATTCACTGGCAGGGCTGGGGGCCATTTATCTCATATGCCAGATCAAATGAGACAATCTTTTTAAACCAACATGTCTCATTTCCCCATCCAAAGGAAACTCTCTTTTTAACCAACTTATCAGAACTTGCACATCAAAACAAGTATTATTTACTCCAAAGAAGTCTCCTTGGGAGCATCTATACTAGTCAACTACTACTGCCATTTAAAAAATTCGTGGAACTTCATTTTAAGAATTGCTTTTATAGACCATGGCATTTTCTTAAAATCCCGTTAATAGTAACTGATAAATATTCATCTTTTGGAGGTAAATTTGATTTTGAGAAACTGAAGTTGTTTGGAGCCCATCTTGATAGAGAAAGGTGAGTGGAGGTGACCCAGCTATGCAATACTGGAAAAACAATATTGGTTTTTATTTTAAAAAATGAGACTGTGAATCATTTTGAGGCAGGCCATATGATTTGCCAACCAGCTTAGGGGCCAACTCCAGAAGAGGGGATGTCTAGGCATTTTGAGCAATGACATCATTGTTGGAACACGTTCATGGGTTCCTAAGATGACTATTTAAAGAGAACCCACAGCCATCTGAGACGAACACTTCTAATTTGTATAACCCCCATGTCAGGAACGCCCGCGCCTCCAAACACCCATCTTAATTTCTAGGGCCTTGAGATTCCAGTAAGAAATTTAGAGGGTTTAGGCCCATACCTGCTCATTCAGAAACCAGCCACAAGATGGGAGAAGGAGCTGCTATTAGAGGAATGGGCAGAAGATTTCTATATAAAATAGAAGAAGGTTGGTAACCTGGTCCACCCTTTCTTGGGAAATAGGAAAAATGAAAACAAAAGACTGCAAAAAGTTGACTGTGCAGCCAACCAATCTTTCAGTTCAGGAGCTGAGAGGATTCTGTGAGCAGCCTCACACCCAGTGAGGCTCTGAGAAGAAAACTGCCCTGTCCCTCAACAAGCCCCAAACCAGGAGAGACCTTCCCTCCTTAGAGGCGATAAACAAATAAAGAAACAGCACAGACCCTTGATGAAAACTTGCAACATAAAATAGAGCTCTGCTCTACAAAAAGTGTTCAGGGTTCTGCCTTAATTACCCTAAGTTAAGCCGGGGAAGAGGGAAGGCAGAGTTCAGAATCACTGCTTTTGTTTTACACGCTACATAAAAATGTAAACACCTGTCTCATTACTTTACACTCACACCTGTCCTGTTTTGAGAAGCTCCACGACATTTCCCAGACAATCCAATTTAAAGACTTTTCAATTGCATAATTACTCTCTTTTGGTAAATTACCATCTTGAGCAAGGGCCCACGGAAAGGAAAGGACTTCTGGGCGGTGCTTCCTGGGAAAGTGCTGTTATTCTGTACCAGGGATCTTTCCTGAAGTAAACATTCATTTTAGGAAATAGAGACATGTGAACATGTGGCCACAAAATAATTATCCAAGGATTCAACAAAGACCCCAGCCTAGAAAGCCTTTAGCTGACCTCCTCTGTCCACACAATCACGTAACAAGAAATCACCATGATTCTTCCAGTTCTAAGCCACCCTTTTGTCAGGCTCAGCCCCAGTGCCCCTTGAAAGTGGCATTTCCAAGAAAGTGGTTGACATGCAAATACACTAGTGGGTGAATTGTCGGACCACAATGACCCGTTGTATCTGCCTCACCCAAAAACTGAGCTTCATAAAACGTTCTTCCCCTTGGCCTTTTACATGATGCTTAACTGAGGAAGTGTGGAACCCCTGATGTGTAAGGACAGTTATTCAGACACCAGCATCAGGGGGTTCAAATTTCATCCCCTCACAATCACCTACAGGTTAAACCGGCCTCAGTTAACAGTCAAAAGCTGACTCCTCTGTCTGCCAGTCCTGCAAACTCCACCTGGGGCCAGGGACCCAGCTGTGCTCTATTCTGCCTCTCACATCTTCAGAAGTAATAAAGCCTTGGCAATTGGAATTTAACTGTCAATTTTGCTGATGAGGCAGCAGGAAAATTAGAAACTATTTCCAAGTCCATAGCTGTGTTGGACCCAACAAATGCTAACTGTAGCAAAAAGTTGTGGCTGCACACTTAAGTCAGCAGCCAGGACCAAGGCTTGGGGAGCCGACATATTGATTGAGAAAGGGTCATTTTAAAATAGTCACCTTGCTGCCTGTAACTCCTACTTTAAAGGAGGCTTCTCTGATAATTGAGGGTTATTTAAAATCTGATCTCCTTCGTTAAAATCAAAACAAACAACTTAGAAATGCTTCAAGCAGATTCCGTGGAGACCAATATAACCTAGAAAATGTAATAATGCAAAGCCTAGGCAGCTGAGTTTTATTTGTGCCTAGCTGCAGAAAGCCAAACCCCTAAGGGGTCTGAACCCAAGGTTCATTTATTCTTAATAAGCTCAGTTCCAGGGGTGCTGTCAGCCTCCAGCTAATGACAACACTGCCAGCAGCTGGGGTAGCTGGATTCCAAAGAAAAGTGAGGATCTAATTGAGATAAAAAATATAAATGTGGACTCATGTCAGCATTCATTAACGCCCCCACATCTTCTGTTTTTAACAGCTCATCCAGCATGGATTCTCTAGCCCCCAAAGAGAAGTACTTCTTGGTGCTAATCAAGATGGCCCTGGAGACAGAGACCGTAACGAGCCCCTTCACGCCACCATCCACAGATCTAGTTCCATAGCTACTCAGAGAAGCTTGTCCTGGCCCACAGGACACAGAGGAGGCCTGCCCAAGGTCACATTCCAAACCGGTTGTCGCCTAGTCATAAGCGCTTTAACCCAGCTGATGGAATAAACTCGCATTTTGCACCCTTCCCAGGGAATTAGGTGTTTGCTCCCTGAGGAACTCAAGGCCGATAGAGTCCATGCGAAGCAGAGGATCTGGGGCAGCGACATAGTTGTCTTCCGCTCAGCTGGGTCTTATAAATCAACCACCCACAGGCCCACTCAAACCCCCGTTCCAGGCCTCCGGGACTGAGTAACTCGTGATCCCCCCTATTCTCTCGGTCGGGACCCATCTGTAAACAAAAGCAAAGCATTTCCAAAAGGGTGTCAGCAAAAGAACCGAGTGCAGTTAACTGGCCCACAGGGGCTGGTTCTTGCTCTAGATGGGCCCGGGCTGTGTTTCCCTCACAGAAGATGGACAGGGGTTTCTAGCTGAGGATATGTCAAAAGCAGACAGAGGGATGTTCTTGGTAGAAAGAAATAGCATGGTAGAAACGCTAACTCTCGGGGGCTTTTCTGGTTCCCACCTGCCTGCAGTCCAGTCCGAGTACAGAGCCTTGTGCTCTAGGAAGACTGGGGTTTTGCTTCCACTAAACTCTGTAGCCTGAGTCACAGAATCAAATCTCCAGTTTGGACCTCTCCTTGGGTCTGGATCTGCAGAACCACTGCCTACTCAACACCTCCACTTAAATATTTCACATGATTATTGAAATCAACCCACCCCAAATTAAATTTGTGTTAGTCTCTCCGAACCTGGTTTTCTTCCTGTGACATCTCCATGGATGATTTCATCACCATCTCAGTCACTTGAGCCAGGAACTATGAGCTGTCTTCGACATGCCCCTCTTCGTCCCCTAGCCCTATATCTGGTTGATCATGGAGTCCTATATTTGTTTTCTCCTAAAAGTCTCCAAATATACCCCCCTCTCCGTCCTTACAGACCATCTCTTTCTAGTCTACAAAACCTTCCTCTCTCCCAGCCTACTGTCATTAATTCCTTTTACCTTCCTACTTTCACCCTCGCTCCTCTGCATTTAATTCTCCACACAGTATCCAGGGGACCTCTTTGTAGTACAAATCTGATATGTCACTCCAGTATTTATACCATTCAGCTGCTTCCCATCACTCCTAGGACAAAAGCCAAATCCTTAGGTTGGCTTACAAGGCTTTCATAGACTGGCTCCTCTGCACCACACCAGCTCTACTTGCCGCCCCCAGACACACTGACTCTTCCTCGGTTCCTTGGAGGGGCCATGCTTACCTCCTAGCACAGAAAATTTACACTTACAGCTCCCTCTCCGAGTGCCCTTCTGCTTCACAGTCACTTCTCAGGGGCTCCTCTCTGGCCTCCCCACCAGGTCAGTTCCCCTGGGCCGTGCTCTCATAGCATCAGGTACCTGCCCTGCAGAGCCCTTACCAGTCTTTCTTCTGCGACGGCTTGAGCAGCAGCTGTCTTCCAGTTTGCTGTGAGCCCCACGAAGTCCATTCTTCCCCATTAAGGCAGCCCCTTTGCTAATGCGGAGCTGGCATTCAAAAATTGTTGAAGACATTTATTGAATTCAATGCCAGAGGCAGTAAAGCAATGTCTATAGATTCTTGAAGCAAAAATGTTACGGCCCAAGATATTTCTTTAAATTTTAATTTTACTTGGAATGTTTCACACTTTCCGTGCTTGAAAAAAATTAAAATCCTACAGTCAACTTTAACAGGATCTTTGAGCACTACCCACTCCCAAACCTATACTAAGCACACACACACACGCACACACACAATCTATTCCTAACAGAAATAACTGCTGTTGAAAATTTGATATGTATCCTTTCAGAATTTTCTCTCTACCTTTACATATACACACACGTACCCAGAGAAATACTTAATACTAGTTTGGAAGAATGAGGGGGGAAAGTCCTCAAGAATTTTCATCTTGAATAGTTTTTCTTTTACTTGAGAAGACAACAGCAAAAAACATTCCCAGGTATACAGGCACTGAAAGGAAAATACACCGCCCATGTATTCCTGGGGGGAAAAAAGCTTTTGAAAAATCATTTCATCAAATGGAAGATAAAGTTTGTGATGACAGCGGACTTGGCTCATCTCCACGCAGCTTGGATGCCGGACTTGTCCTGAATGTCAGAGCAGCTCCGTGGTCAAACACCAGCTTTCCTGACAACGCTTCACCTTATTTTTCCCTTTTTGTTTCCACACCTTCTAGTGCCAGGAAACTGGGTCTTGAGCCATCTACTCAGTCCCCAGAGATTGCTAATTTTGTCTAATAACATCATAAAATAATAACAGTGCTGTTCCAGTCCTTGCTAATAATGATCAGACTCCATGCGGCTAGGATGCTGCCCCAGGGGAACGGCTAGAAAAATGTCTTTTTTCCCTCCACAAAAGCATAGCTGTAGGAAGAGCCTACTATTCATTTAATTGCCAAGGGAATTGAGATAAGATTTGCTGCTTTAAAACTCATACAGTTGTTTTTAGTGGTGAAGAACAACAAGCCAGATGCCGCCTGTCACACTTCATTTGTTAGCATTTTGTATCTAGTAGCTATGAAGATATCTGTGGTAAAGGTGCTTAAAAATCAATATGCAAATGAACTGTTTTAAAATATATACAAAAATAAATGCGCCAAAATGTTAACAATTACTACATGTGAATTTAATTATTAATTCAAGCAAATATTTATTGAGACCCTGTTATACGGCATGAACACGAGATGATGCAATGGACAGGATGGGCCAGAAAGGGTAGTAGAATTCAGGCAGCTTTACCTCTGTTTTACGCTCTATAATAATTTATACTTTCTACAAATTTGAACATTTCTCAGACTCTGGGGTTCACTGACAGTAAGCTATTCATAACATTCTTTTATAATGTTCTTAAACTTGTTTGCATCAGTGGTTTTGTCCTAGGTCTCATTCTATTTTTTTTTTTTTTTTTGCATCCACAATAGTAATTTAATAAGAAACCCTGTGTCTCACTCTTAATATTACTTCTTTGCGGCTTCTGCCTTTTTTTCTTAAGTAATTCTGCCAGAGCTGTCTCAATTTCTTAAAGCTTTCTAAACAAAAACTTTGAGCTTCGTTGATCGCTTTACTGTAACTTCTTTTCCATAGATCACTAATTTCTTTATTCTGTGAGTTTGGAAGTTTATTCTATTCTTTTTAACTTTGTAATTTGTATGCTAAGCTTTTTTTTTTTTTTTTTTAATATTTTTAATGGTTTCAGAGAGAGAGGAAGGGAAAGGGGGAGAGAGAGAGAAACATCAATGATGAGAGTCATGATTAGCTGCCTCCTGCACGCCCCCTGCTGGGGATCGAGCCCGCAACCCGGGCATGTGCCCTGACCGGGAATCGAACCGTGATCTACTGGATCCTAGGTCGATGCTCAACCGCTGAGCCATGCTGACCGGTCTATGCTAAGCTTATTTATTTTCAGCCTTTTCCCCCCCAATATGAACATAATAGGCTGTAAAGTTCCATCTAAATACCACATATATTTAAGACTATAAATTTCCCTCTGAGTACACTATCACACATTTTAATATATGTATGTATTTCTTTGTTGTTTAGCTCTAAATGTAAAAGAATCCTGTAATTAATACCTACAATCTATACATTACTAGCACTTACAACCACCGCAGTCTGTCACAGTCTATCACAGTCTATATCTGAGCTAAATTTCCCAAACAAGAAGTTGTGGAGTACTAATTAGCACTCATAGCATTACAAATAAACACTGATTTGAGCATAAACTCTGTCTTTAAGATCTGAATACAAAAAGTGACCAAACAGGCTAAGGCCGCATAGCATTCATTCCCTATGAAGTTGCCAGTCTACCGATTTGGTAAACAGTCTAATCTTACTTTCATCTTGAATAAAAATTCTTTCCCAAGTATCCTTGGGAAGTCATTTTGCTGACTATCTCGTGTGTACATCCTTACATCTGTTGATGTGTACAAGTCTTTTATAACAACCTGGCCAGTGCTCAGTCCAAGCACTGCTTTTTGCTTTAATACATTTTTTAATACCCATGATTTCTGACATGGATTATTTAAAAGCAACTGTTCAAGTTTTCAAACGTGCGTCTTCTTAAGTTATCTTTCTGGTGCTTAATTTCTAATTTATTAGCATTGCAATCATTGAATATGATGTGAATAATGTCAAATCTTTAAGTTTTGTAAGGACTTGATTAATTACTTAGAATCAATTCTTATAAATGCTCCACGAGAACTTAATACAAATATAACAACCTGAAAGTCTCCAATATCTGAAAGTCAAATGTTCCTGTGAAGACTTTTGCAAGTCAGATGGCAAAAGCAAAGAGTATCCCCTGCTTTCTGAAAGTTCATGTTAAGCCATTTTAATTTTACAAACGACCCACATTAGTACAGTAACACTTCTTTTGTAAAAGTGAAAATCCTCTTTGGAGATCTTTTGGTTAGCAAAGCCAGCATGTCTTTCAATCAGGTCCAGATCATTCTGAAACCAAAACGGTTCTTTCTTAATGCCTTTTATAGTGGCACAAACTGAAGCCAAGGAACCTCTACAGCACAAGGAAGCTGTCAATGCAGATAAACAGCCCCAAACTTTAATTCTCTACAGAAACCTTATGCTTAGATCATGGAATAAGCCTAGTCTCCTGACGTTCTGATTCCACAGTTCTGGGAGATCCTAATAGACCAGCCAGGTTTTGAACTGGCGGGGATTACTCTGAGCGCCTGTCTTTCGTGTTCTTCTTGAATACAAGACTCAGGCTTCAATTTATACAAAGGGAGAGTATGTGGAAATGAAACACCACACTCCTGAACAACCAATGGACCAAAGCAGAACTCAAAAGGCAAATAATACATATCTACAGACAAACAAAAATGGAAACACAACATATCAAAGCTTATGGGGTGCCACAAAAGCAGATTAAGAGGGAAGTATATAGTGATAAATACCAATATTAAGAAAAAACAAAGATTTCAATAGATGACCTAACATTACACCTCAAGGAACTAGAAAAAGATGAACTAAGCCCAAAGCTAGTAAAACAGGGAAATAATGTAGACAAAAGAGAGAGGGCTCAAATAAATAACATTTTAAATGAGAATGGATACATTACAACAGATAACACAGAAATACAAAGGATTATAAGACTACTATGAACAATTATATGCCAACAAATTGGACAACCTAGAGGAAATTAGTAAGTACCTAGAAACATAAAACTTACCAAGACTGAATCATGAAGAAACAGAAAATTGAAACAGACTAATAACGAGTTAGGAAATGGAAGCAGTAATCAAGAATTTCCCAACAAAGAAAAGTCCAGGACCAGATGGTTTCCTAGTTCTCACTACACACATATACAAAAATAGTAACTGTGATGTGATGGACGTATTAACCAACCTTATTGTGGTAATCATATATATGTGTATATATATATATATATAATATACGTACACACATACACATCCTGTCTTAACATTGCACACCTTAAACTTAGACAGTGTTATATTGCAATTATATCTCAGTAGAGCTGGAGGGGAAGTTCTCTCCATGTTGCTCCATACTAACATAGGATTGGCAATAGCTTTCTTATTTTTCCTAAACCATTCTACCATACTGATATATATATTTCTGGGCATTGGAAGGGTCTGACTCTTATGTATTTACCTACTATCTTTCTTTTCTGCGACTCCCTCCTCACTTGCTTCCCTATTGTCGCCCACAATTGCTGGTTCCCTTTTGTTCTCTTCTTTAGACCCTCCCTCACCCCAGGCTCAGCACTGGGTATCCATATCTTTGTCTTAAGTTCCCAGGGCCTACCACAGTGGCTGAGCTACAGAAGGCCTTCAGTAAAGGTCTGGCGAGGGTGAGGGGCAGCCCATGGTTACCAAACGATGAACGTCGGTGGTACAAAAGGAAGATTGCTTTCCCCTCACATACATACAAAAAATTGCCCAGTGCACAAGACACAAAGCCCAAACTCCACCACTGAAGAAACACGCTTTTAAAAAATAAAATCTGTTATTTGAGATCTTTATTAAAAATAAAATGCAAGAACGCCAGTAGCCCTGACATGAGCAACAAATCCACTTGTTTTCACTCATGGCCTTACCTCTAATGACTTAAGCTAATTAGACAGACAACTGGGAGAGAATTAAGAGCCTGGATTCAACTCACAACAATCCAAACAAATGCTTGAGATTGTTTGCTGGACACCAGGAGAACGCAGAAACAGGCCAGATAAAGTATAAAGGCAGGTCCAGGTGGGGTAACAGGCAGGGGAGCAGGCACAACGGGTGTGTTTGGGGGGGGGGTTGCCTAGAAAGTTGTTTGAGGTTCAAATGACACAAAATATGTAAAAATCTTGGTGAACTAAAAAGCCCTAAGCAAACCTTCAGGGGTGTTATTATTATTATTATAGAAAGAAAACTCGTGAACTGCCAGAAGGAATGTCACTCCATTCAGGATTCGGGCTGGGGTTGGACCTGCTCAGCCGCAGGTGCAGGGAAAGCCAGGGCCCCCGGGTGCCTTTGCCAGGTTCCAGGCTTTGTGCTGTCCAGGCTGCCACCCTCCCAGTTGGCAATGGGCAGAGATACTCTTGTGTAATGCAAGTCTTGGGGAGCAATTACAAGTCCCAGAAGAGCTCTTAGGCACCTTGAGTCCATTGGGTCGTGCTTCCTCCACGCTGGCTAGTTTCCTCAGAAACCTAGGCACCAAGCAGGTGAATCCGCAGAAGTCCACCCCTCTCCTCCCCCTTCCTTACAAAGACACCTTAAGGAGCAATGCCGAGCGATCAGCCCCTCAGGGCCCAAGGCGACCTCTGCTTCCAAATGCTTAACCAGCACCCCAGGCTAGGAGGAGACATAAGGCACAAAACCCGCTTCCCCAGCAGAGCTGCTCCCGAATTCTCCCAGCTCCACAGCCCCCGCCCTTTTACTCTTCGCTCACTGTTTTTAGAATAAAGACAAAATGAACAGATGAGTCCTTAACATCCAATGGTTATTTGTTCAACATGAATACAGGAGTTTAACGTAGACTGAGGGAATTAAACAGAGAAGCTTGCATTTGCATCATCCATTTGATGGATCCAATTTGAGTCCAAAAGCAGTGGGGGAGATGAACCACGAGGGCAAACAGAATGAGGTCCAGCCCCCCAAAGAATAGGTTTTTGCCCAGAGATATGTACTCAGGGTGTTCTAAACAGAAATTTTAAATATTGGATACTGACACATTTATAAAGGTCTTTTTTTCTTATTTCCTTGTTGCTAAAAATTTTCCCTGGCAAGGACCTAGAACCACCCAGGCGCTGCCCAGGCAATTGGCTCAGCCCCTCCCTCCTGCACCTCGCAGCCCCTCCCCCCTTCCCCCCCCCCCCCCCAGGGAGCTCCACACAGCCACACAGCGCAAGCGGGAAGAACAGGACAGCGGACTGGAGGTGGAGGCTGCATGGGAAGTGTAATAAAAATCTCCACGCGTTGTTCCCTATCTGGGTTACACTTCAACAAATACAACGAATTTCCTGCTTTAGCCAGGAACACTTGCCGATTTCGCTTTCTGGAACAGACTAATTGCATTAGAGAGGAAAATGCGGGCATAATTTAGAGAAGAAAAGAAAAAAGGATTTGAACCCGAGGGAAAAATGAACTATGCACAAACTTAAAATGCAGGTGGGGAGAAAACGGGGGCTTCACAAAGGCACCTAGAGGCTACCTCCACTTGCAAAGTGACCCTCGGGAGCCCAGTACATTGCTCCTGGGGCCTCAAGGTTTCAGAAGAAGGTGTGGAAAATGCTGCACTAACAGGTACAGCCCCGGTGGCAGCCACCGTGCGGAGGCCGCAGCATCCCGACCAGAACTGAAGGCAGCAGAGAAGCAGTTGAGAGCATGACTCCTGGAGGCAGGTAAAATGCAAAAGAATGACCTTCGGCTCAGACACAGCACTCTTCATATCCTATTGCTACAAGTTCCACCTGCAGGTATGGATGCAAATCCTGACACCCTGACTTTGAGAACTAGAGCAAGTAATTTCTCAGAGCTTTGAAACCAAAGCTTCATTCATAATATTACCCACCCGAGAGGGCAGCTGTGAAGGTCAAATTGAAAAGCACTTTAGACACTATATCTATAGCCATCAACACTTAATACACTTGGCTAGTAATTATAATTATTATTGCTCATGTTATCAGGAACTGCAGCACTGTTTGAGTCTAAGGGAGTAACTGTTTGCTTACCTTGAAGGTTAAAGCCATATTTTCATTTGTTCTCTGCTTCAGTAAGTCCCATACATAACGTCACGGTCTCCCTCACTCTCTAGTTGTTCGCTGACCTTTCCCTAAAACGGCCTCCCACGTGGAAGTATCTACTCTTTTTTTTAAAGAAATAAAAACCTATAAAAATCAATTTTATTTCTGTACAGCAACTAGCAATGAACACATGGACATGAAAATTTACAATACAATATCAATTACAATCACTCTGAAAAAAGAAGGCATGTATAAATAAAAAAAACATATACAGGATGTTTTTGATGAAAATGCCAACACACTGATGAATAAAATCAAAGCTCTAAATGGAAGTATCTACCCTGATGGTCCATGATCTTTGTTTCAACCATGTGTTAACTGAGAGATGAGTTTCTGCTTTTTAATTTTAATTTTTTGAAAATAAAAGGTAGAAGATAAAGCCCCTAATACTTGGGCGCCCCAAGGAATGGGAATGAGTGGCCCTAAAGTGTGTGGAGCACACTCACTTCAAGGTTGAGCTCCATGGTATCCACCTGCGTGAACATCTTTTCCAATGTTTGTCAAAAATAAAAATTTGTGCCTGGCTGGCGTGGCTCACTGGTTGAGCATTGATCTATGATCCAGGGAATCGCGGTTCAATTTCTGGGCAGGGCACATGCCCGGGTTGCAGGCTCCATCCCCAGTAGGGGGCATGCAGGAGGCAGCTGATCGATGACTCTCTCATCATTGATGTTTCTATCTCTCTCTGAAATCAATAAAATATATTTAAAAATAAAACAAAATAAAAATTTGCTTTGTCAAAAATTTCTTTTGAGTTTCTTTTCTGAAGTTGTTTGAGCTCTTTGAATCCATCCCTCCAAGGACATGTGAGAAACATTGTGGGATGTTCCAGTTTGGCTTCATAATGAACTATTCTGAAACCAGCTATGAAGCACTGCTCCTCCTTCACGTACGGCTTGCACTGCATTTTCAATGTCTGTCCTGTTAAACATACCCTCTGAGCTCCAGTCTTATAGAGAATATCCTTGCTCTCCAATGGGATTCTGTTGGTGCAGTTCACTGAGAATAGAAGACTCTTAAGAACCACATCTTTGGAGCTGGAAATGATCCTGGAGACTGTAGATTTAATTTTTAAAAGTAAGGCCCAGAGGGGTCATGGAAAGCAAGATCCACACATCTTATAGAGGCAAAACCAAAATTAGAACCAAATCTCCTCATCTGGGGTTCAGGACTCTTTCCAGTATCCACATTCAGATAGAGAACGGTCAGGATTTTCTGTTCTCACCAAACACTCATTTATTCCCAGTTTGCTCATAGCTGCCTTGAAAGCAACCCTTCACACAATAGCTCTGCGGTTAAGAGGGGCCGGGTGACTTCTCCAATCAGCAACTCCTCTTTTCCCATTGCTACATCTGCACTGACATTTTTCAGAAAGCCAACAGTTCCCCAGCCTCACTATTCATCAAAATGTAAATGGATAATTTGTACACTGACCTTACAAGGAAGGTTAAAAGTCCCGAGGTATATTTCTCCCTGGTCTCTTCAGGGTGCTAATCAGCAGACAGCCTTTGAACTGCAGCCATTTGTATCCCGCAGGCCTCTGCCACCAGCTGTGACTATAGATGTCCTGAATGAAAGAAAGCGTCCAGGTTTTGTGTCTAAAAAGCAGGAATTGCCAGGAATGAGGAGTCTGTTTCCTGAGGGGACTCTCCTCCTGATTGCCTTCTGAGAGGAAACCAGGAGCCCCTCTCACTGAGGGCAAGAAGAGGGAAGCCAAAAAAGAGAGAGGGGCTTTTAAAAATTGAGAAATTGATGCTAAGACAAAGAAAGGCACAAGTGATAGGAGAGGAAGAAAACAGCCACATAAAAACAGGAGGAAGTGAAAAAGCTGAAAAGTAGAACTGTGAGCTGGTGAGGCTCACAGAAGAGAAAGCAGTGAGGACCAAGGGGGCAGCTGTTCCACAGAAGAGACCATTGGTAACATCACAGGTCTGAGGCATCACAGAATATGCCACCTCTAAATACACCACTTTGGCATAAGGATTGTCTTTTTTTTTTTTTAATTAGCATTTATTTTAATCTGAATTTACTTTCAGGCCATAAGTTTTGCTTCTTCAGTTTCCTCGGAGATATCTTTTTCTCCTGTGCAGCCTTCTCTTCTGGTTCTGGAACAATCTGCTCTTTCTCAGTAGGATCAGCTCAGCGTGGCAGGGAGAGCTCCGTGTGGGGTTGATCCGCCCATGAGCTCTGGAAGTTCTGCCGCATCCCGGGGGCTTTGTTTACCTGGAGGTGCTCAAAGGCCAGAGAATCTACGTCTAAATCCTTAAGCTCAACATGATTTTCTGCATTTTTAAGCATATGCAGCAAGAAGTCAGCACTTTCCTGGGGCTATCAACCCTGTGTCTAGCCCCGCTGTTTGGCCTGGGCACACCTACCAATGCCACCATTGTAACAAAGGCATGGCACACATTGCTTCTGCAAAGCGACATCCTTCAGACCCTTGGTGGCTTTTCATATATGCTTACTCTTGATGGCCTGGGCAGTTTCACAAGTGTTCTTAAAGTGAACATGAAGATTCGAACCTCTTGATTTGCATGATTTTGTGGGGTTTTCTGGGTCAAGTGAATAGTGAACCATTTTCAGAGATCACCTCAGGTCACTTTGGGGACGAGCAGAGCAGCATAAGGATCATCTTGAGTGAAGGCAAATGAGAAGAGGCAGATACAAGCAAAGCTCTCTGCCTCCCCCTATTTATCCAAAACCAGGACATGAGTTTGTAAAGGTGACTCCCCTTCCCTGTCTACCATCCTAGACAAAAGTTAATCACCAGATACAATTCTATACACTTATCAGCCCACAAATGGCACCAGAGGAATCTATACAAACTTTACTAGCCAACCCTTATCTTCCATTAGGCTCCCCATATATTTACTTCCCACAATTTGTCACCCTAGAAACTCAAAGTCCTTTTTCTTTGCCTTGTCACTTCTCTAAAATTTAGTGTTCTTTTGTTAAGCTGCTATAAAAGCCAAAGTTCTAGCCACTTCTTTGAGTTACTTATTGCTAAGTGTTCCCATGTGTATTTGATCAATGCTGATGAAATAAACTTTTTTGTTTTTCTCTTGTTAATCTAACTTTTGTCAGTCTAATTTATAAGGCCCCAGCCAATGAACCTAACATGGTACTATAGGCTAAATGTCTGTGTCCCCACAAAATTCATATGTTGAATGAATGTGATGGCATCAGGAGGTGGGGACTTTGGGAGGTTATTAGGACATAAGGGATTATGGCCCTTATATAACAGACCTTAGTATGATCCTTTACCCCTTCTGCCATATGAGGAAACAGAAAAAAGATGGCCTTCACAGGACACTGAATCTTCTGGTGCCCTGATCTTGGACTTCCCAGCCTCCAGAACTATGAGAAATAAATTTCTGTTGATTATAAGCCACCCAGTCTGTGGTATTCTGTAGCACCTGAGTGGACTGTGACAGATGGATAGAGATAAAAACAATTTTTCTTCTCCTATAGGTCACACCAGCCAGGAATGATGATCTAGGCTTCAAAAAAGAAGGGAGTCACACATCTAGACTTGCATGGTTTGGCAATTCTTACCGCTTCCCCGAGTAAGGTGTGATGGATGGTGCAAGACATGTGGGGTTCTTCTAGATATCTAAAAAATAATACTCAGTAAATCATAGTTAAAAATCCCATCAAATGTCAAATATCTTTGGGACATTTTGAGGAGACACTAGGCTAATGCTACTGAAACAAGTGCCCAAGGAGGAGCTATCTGTACCTCTGGCCCACTCAGAAAGCAGAGGCAAGGACTACAAAACAGAAATTTGGATATAGAAGGTTACAGTTGTAAGGGTTCGGAATGAGTCTCCCTAAGATGTGCTTCTGTGGTATGTGCATTGTTTTTTGTTTGTTTGTTTGTTTTTTATTGATTTCAGAGAGAGGAATGGAGAGGGAGAAAGAGATAGAAACATCAACGATAGGAGAGAGTGACTGATCAGCTGCCTCCTGCATGCCTACTGGGGATCGAGCCTGAAACCCCTGCATGTGCCCTGATGGGGAACTGAACCATGACTTTCTGGCTCATAGGCCAATGCCCAACCACTGAACCATGCCAGCCAGGCTCAAGAGAAACGTCTGTGCCCCACCCCCACCCCATTCCCTCCTCTGGCACTACATGGATGAATTTAAATTAGGTGCCTTGCTCATAATAAGAGATCATCAGAGATACACTTTCTGACTTAGCTATATAGCAGGGCAAACTACTAATTACTGAATTGTCCGGCAGTGACCTTCCTCCCTGCTGAAGCCCCAAGGGGTCTCACCTCATTCTTAGCTCAGAATGTCACATTTTAACTTTCTGTCCCTGAACCTCTCATGCATGTGGGATCTCTGATGCTCATATGTGTGGATTTTCATATGTATGTATGTAATAAAACTTGGTTAAATTTACCCTGGCCATTGTGGCTTAGTTGGATGGAGCGTCATCCCATACACCAAAAGGTGGTGGTTCCATTGCCGGTCAGGGCACACACCTGGGTTGCGGGTTTGATCCCCGGTGAGGGCTAGTACAGGAGGCAACCTATAGATGTTTCTTTATCATCTCTCATCTTTCTCTCTCTCTCAAATCAATAAAAAAGCGTATCCTTGGGTGAGAAAAAAAACACACAAAATTTGGTTATTTTTGCTGTTAATCTGTTTCATGGAGATTTAATTAGGCCAGCTGAAAGAACCTTAAAGAGTAGAGGAAAGTTTCTTTCTACCCCATATAGTGACACATTAATAGGATTGAGTTCTCATGTTCCCAAAGTGGAGAGCAAAGTACTCTAGATAACAGGTGAAGCTTTCCAGAGCGCTACCTAGAAACGAGTGGCTCACACATCTGGGGCTGCTTCTCCTTCAAAAAGAATAGAAAATCTAAGAGAAAAAGTGCAAAAGGATAACCCTCCTGGATCAAACACAACACTTCAAATATTCCATTGCTACAAATGCTACACAACACAAAAGCCTCCAGCTGTCAGATTTTTGGACTCAATTTTCACTCCTAAAAAAAAAAAAATGAAGGAAACAGTTCTTTCCATGTATCAATTCAACTTCTTGGACCTTTTCCCCCCAAACATCTCTGTATGCCTGAGGAATTTTCCGAATCTGGAGCTTTGGTTCATGATCCTGCCAGTTGCAGACTGGGTTTTTATATGCAAGCTCAATATTTTGTAGTCTTACTATTATACTTGTAATTTGTTGCATATATGCAATCTAAAATCTTAAAAATCTTAAATACAGGTTTATCTATAGTATCGAATGAAGAAACTTTTTAGGATCCCCATTTGAAATTATTCATAAGAAATTAGGTAAAGTATGGCAGATATAGATCCACTGCCCCCAAACTACAGCGTACCCCTTTCATCTTGTTTTCCTCTCCTGTAGAGTACAAAAAGCCAGAATACTCACCTTCCCAGTCTCCCCCACAGCTAGGGGTAGCCATAGGATCCCTGCGAAGGTTTTCCCTTCCCACATATGAAGAGAAAATCTCAAAAGGAGAATTAGGGTTTCTCCCCTTTTTCCTGCCTGGAATTCAGAAAGAGATGCCTGGGGGCATAGTAGCTAACTTGAAACCATGAAGCTGAACCTATGAACTAAAGGCAGGAGCTAGAAGGAGACCGGATCTGATGCCCCTATAAACCACTGCACCAGCCTAGGACTGCTTATCTCCAGGTTTCCTTCTTGGTACATGAGAAAAATAAACAACTTACTGCAAGGTAAGCCATTGCAAGGTAAAGGGAAAAAATCTGAAAGACTTTAAACTGGACCAATTGTCTTCAAAGGGAAATTCGTCGTTATCTAATGGCGGTGTGCTCTTCCAGGTTATCTGATTCTATGGGGTCTCAGGGTTGTTGGGTTATTTCACAGCTCTCGAAAGTATATGGAACTGCCAGCAATGCAAATGACTCTTGCTGTAAATATGCAACTGAATTTTGTTGGCAGAGGTGCAACTGGTCTCCCACAGTTTTACTCTTCTGAGCAAATTCATTTTGGTATTCCTCCTTGCCCATATATGCCTCTGTGTTCTGAATTTTCCTTTGAATTGGTTGTCATATCTTACTGGCTCCCTCTTTAACTAATGAGTTAAATAATTGGTATGTGTTCATTCTCTATTTGGATGAAAGTCCTAATTTTACCTTTCTAAAAAAGATGTAGACTTTAACATGGGTTTTCTATTACTTGCAGCCTTACTAAACTAATCTTAACTGATGCATATACCTAGCATGACCATATCCAAGTAAGCTGGTCCCCAGGCGAGAGCTGAAGCCACCACCACAGAAGAGCACAGCAAGAGAAACAACTCATTCTAGCCGACTCTGATCAGAGCAGAGCCGTCCGGACTTACCACACATGGCCATGTCCTACTCATCCCTCACAGCAGAGAATAAACAGGGGCAGTTGCTTGAAAAGAATTTACTTTCTTTACTAACTCCTGAGATGTTCTGGCAGGAGAGGAAATGGGCTATAATAAAGTCTGGAAGAGCCTGTGTGGCTTTTACTGATCTTGCTGGTGCTGACAATTGAGGGTTTGATTTCCAGGTGAGCATGTGCTCACTAAAAGAAAGGAAGCATCACTCCTCTCCATCCACTCTCTTTCTCTACCCACAGCAAGGCTCCAAAAGGCAGAAGGAAGGCTAACTAGGGGTCAGTCCCTTGGTCTCTGACATAGGAATATAAATTTAAGCCCCCATCTCCTTTCCTCTGTATTTTGTGTCTAGCCCTCTATGGCCCCAGAAGGTGTCCTATCTTTCCTTGATAGAAATCCTTTGAGTGCTGGGGACATGGTCTTTGGGATGGATCTCATAAAGCACCCAGCACACTGGGGGCATTTCATTTCAATTAAAGAGCATACTGGTAATTAAAATAAAAGATTAGCATTTTTCTTTCTCCCAGGGATTTCACTGCAACAGTCCTTAGAGATGACCTAAGTTGTGTTCTAATAACCATGGGGACGTTTTTCATGAGACTGTTAGGCCATGTTATGTTCCATCTGACCCACACCATGATCTAACCTTCAGGAGGAACTGAATTCCATTGTCTGCCTGTGAAAGTGTACTCTCTTGTGTATTAACATGCTAAATGGTGGTGGTAGTCCAGAGAGCACTTTCTAGAGACATAAATGAGAGACTAGAGTTTGAAAGGAAATATTTTAACATTTGAAAGAGAATGTTTTAATAATGATGCTATTTAATCCTAGGCCTATTTGATCTAAAGGATAATTTAAAAAAAAACAAAACAAAAAACTCCCCTAGTATAAAGAATGCTTAAAAACTGTCTTCCCCAAGGATGTGGATTCTAAAATAACCCTCTACTGGCTCTGTCTGAAATACTTTTCTTAGAAAGTAAATTAGGGTTTTAAGATGCTAGTGTTTGAACGACGGTAAATGGTCCAGGACATAGTTTTGGAGTCAGACAGACCTTGGTTGTTGTCAAATTAATTAGATGCATAGGGAGCTTGACAGGTTGCCTGGCACACAGCACCAGTAAATGGTCATCACTGATGAGGCCAGCAAATTGTATCTGGTTTGTATGACCTCACCTTTGAGGGCTGATGGCTTGGACTTAGTCAGTAAGGTTCATTAGGTGAAAGAGAGCCTTCTAACGAGAGACTGGTAAGACAAAAGGCACTGAAATCACTTTGAGAGCTATAAAATGAGGACAAAGACTTTGTCTTATTACCCTGTGTCTCCAGTGCCCAGACAGGGCCTGGCACCTAGGAGTCATTCAGTAGATACCTGTTGACTCCATGACTGATGACCAGCAGGAGGTCCAGCTCCATGCTCAGCGCGCCCGAGCACTGCAGGGAGACAGCGCTTCCATTTCCATGGCAGTTGTCACTCCCTGTCTCTGAGCGTCAGCTCCTCTCTGGCCTGTGAGTCCTGTTCACCAAGCACGGGCGCATGGACACTGGCTGCTTTCTCTTCAGTCCCTCCCACATCTCCAGTACACGGCTGGTGTGTGAAGCCCCCCTTTCCTCAACAGCAGACGAGGTTGCGCACTGGTCAGGGAAACACTCCCCTTGGACTTTGGACATCACTACTCCTGGATGCCCTGCACCGTCCCCACCACTGCAGACCCACTTTACACCTACTCCCTCCTGAACCCTGTGTCAGGTACTTGGGGCTGGCTCTCCCCTCTCCTTTCTCCCTGGGGAGACTCCTAGTGTTGCCTCCCATGTTGACAAATTGGGGGTGAAGAGGTAACTAGAGGGCGGGGCCGCAATTCTTCTGCTCAGACAGAGCAGGTAGATCCCTTTTGTCTTAATCTCTCTCTTTCAAACTATACCAAAGCCTTGTCTTTCAGAACCTAAAAGGCCATTAACCAATCTCTTAAAATAATCACCTCCCCTTTCTTTCTTTCTTTTTTTTTTTTTTTTTAAATATATCTTTATTGATTTCAGAGAGAGGAAAGGAGAGGGAGAGAGAGAGATAGAAACATCAATGATGAGAGAGTCATTGATCGAGCCCGCAACCCGGGCATGTGCCCTGACCGGGAATCAAACCCCGATCGCCTGGATCCTAGGTCGACGCTCAACCGTTGAGCCACGCCTGGCCAGGCATCACCTCCTCTTTCTTATCTCCCCTAATCCACCCCTCTTACCCCCAACCCATCCCCAAGTTCAAAGGCAAACACTTTCAACTCTTTCACTGTTGTTTTTCCCCTGGCATTTACTTCCATATTTTAAGCATGATGCTTACACTGCTGTTTCTTGATTTATCCATTTTAGACATTATTAATTGACTTCTGTATCAGTCAGACTCCATAAACCTATGCCAGATAACCCAAGAGAGGAAAATTTAATCTAGGATATTAGTTAGAAAGTGTTAGAATTGCTGAAAGAGCAAACAAAGATCAGCAAGTCCTGTTCCTGCCTCCCCCAGGGCAGCAGGGACAAGGGGAAGGAGGTGTTCCTGGGGCCCACCCCACTGGAGGGGGAACCACTGGGTCCACCTGGCAGATTATGCAAATATTATTCACTGTTGAGTCAGTACTGTGATTATATTTTCTTTCTCAAATGATTTTTGCTGTTTTTCCTGAAATAATTGCATTTTTTGGTGATTTGCTTACTTTACTGTATAACCAGTGCCAAGTGTTGGCAAACACTCCCAGTCTGTGAAACCTCTCTAGTGCTCTCCTCTGCTTGATCCAGCACAGAGATGAGGTTTCAGAACACGCCACCCCAAATATGCTGCTTTAGAATATTCATGACCGTGAGCTGAAGGCACTTGAGACACAGCAGAGGCAGGAGGGCTCTCTCAGCTCCCCCTCTCTATCTAAGAGCAGGTCATAAAATTCCTCATGAAAAAGATACCTTCCTGGACCAGGAAGAGAAAAGCAATCTTATCTCCAGAGTCCAGGAGTCTATGCCCAAATAGGCCTACACACACTTACTCAAATAACCCTTACCTCCTGTCAGTTCCCACCATGTATTTCCTAGCCGGGACCACAATTTGCTGCTCCAAGTCCAAGCCCCTTTGTCTTGTCACATCCCCAAAATTTATTATGCTTTGTATAATAAAGTTCATAAGCTTTTGAGCCTAAGGGTTTCTTTGGGTCTTCATTTTCATTTTGAAGACTACAGTGTGCACATAAAAATATTAAATGAATTTGTATGTTTTTCTCCTGTTAATTTGTCTTATGCCAGTTTCACCCCTAGGCCAGTCACAGAATTTGAGAGGGCAGAGAGAGTTTTCCTTCCCCCCATAGACAAGCCATCAGTTCCACGAACTTTCCCTGGAGACCCTCCCCACCCCACCCCCTGCTCCTGCCTACCCTGGTTGCTGCCTGGGCCTGGGCACAGCTGTCATCCCAGCAGCTCCCATCACCGTCCCGCACAAAGGCCTCCATATTCTTCATATAAAACTAAAAGTACAATGTTTGAGTCTTGGCTGTCTGAAAACACCTTCATCCCATCCTCACACTGGATTGGATTCCAGGTCAAAACTTGTTTCTCCTCCAGTATTTTGAAGGCATCACTTCTTTTCTGGTAAGCTCCCACGTTGCTTTTGAGCAGCTCAATCCCATTCTGATTTCTGATCCTTTGTATGTGACCTTCTTTTCTTGGCTCTTAGGATTTTCTCTTTATCCCTGGTGTTTTGAAAACTCACAGTAGTGTCCTTGGTCTGGGTATTTTTCCCCTCATTGTGTTGGCCAATGCCAGGATCTTTTTATCCAGAAGAGAAGTCAGCCAACATTTTTTAGAAAGGACATGATAGTAAATACTTTAGGCTTTGTGGGTCATACGGTCTCTGTCAAGACTTTTCAACTCTATCATTATAGCAAAGCAGCCAAGGGCAACATGTAAAAAATGGGCAAAGCTGTGTTCCAATAAAACTTTATTTACAAAACAGGTAACGGTGAATTTGGCCCATAGCCCATTGCTTGTTAAACCCTGATCTAGACTCTAGATATTCTTGGTCCTCAGTTCAGGGACGTTTTCTCATGTTATTTGCTTGATAACATTCTCCTCTCCATCACCTCTACCCTCCCTTCTTAGATCTCCTAGTAGTCAGGTCCTGGCCCTCCTCCATTGATTCTCTGATATTACCTTTTCTCTCTTATTGTCCACATTGGTCTTTTCGTTTTACTTTATAGGAGATTTGTCCCACTATTGAATATTTCTGTAATTCTATTATCTAATTTCTAACACCTTTTTTGTTCTCTGATGCTTTTTTTCAAACAGTAGCTGGCTTTTGGTTTGCAGATTAAATGTTTTTGTCTTTCTAAGAATGTTGTTATGGAGAGTTTATCTTTATGTTTTGTTCTACTCTGGGCGATATCTCTGTTTCCCCTGAGCACCTCCCTTCCCAACCTTTCCCCTATTGTTTTGTTACATTTTGTGTTGGATGCTCTCCTCAAACTTCTACTGAGCCTTCGCTATTCATACATATTTAAAAATAAGGTGGGGAAAACTGATGGGGGAATAAAAACTACCAAAAAGTAATAACAACCAAAATGTAGTTCCTATTAGCTCCTATCAAACCAACACTCCCCAAAACAGGGAGGTTGGTAAACTCTGAACAAAATATAAAGCACAACTACGTGAAGGCACTGGAGAGCCACCAAAAGTAGCCAGCTTTGGAGAAGAGTTGACATTTAGAAGAAAAGGGGCATTTCTCATTCTGTTACAGCTTCTCGCCTGAGAACAAGTATCATTCTGTACCAAGCAGAGGGTAAAAATTTTAATAGAAACCCTCAGGCTTACTGGCTTGACTACTCGGAGTCCTGGGCAACAACAAAGTGAGGGGCATTCTGAAAAGGAAAGACTCAGACTCTGTGTGTCAAGTCCCCCGCATCTCTGGCTGCCTCCTGGCAACAGCGTGGGGCAGGCAGGCTCCAAGCCGCTCGGCTAAGACTAAGATATGGAACTGAGGTTTCAGCTGCTGCCCGCCGCAGGGGAGAAGGAGTTTTCAGTTCAAGTTCCGAAGGACATGTTCACTTCCTGGTAATTAATTTACAAAGACGGGAGGGAGGGAGGAAGGGAGGGAGGGAGGGGGGAGGGAGGGGGGGAGGGATTTAAATAGAAGTACTGAGAAGTTCTGAATGCCTAGGCCAAGCTTATCAACTTCTAAGGTTTAAGGGGATCCTCAAACATCAGGGTCCATAAGCATTTCCTGTTAAGTTTCCCCAGAGAAGCAGCCCTGGCTGTAATATTTGGAGGGCAGGGCCCGGGAAGGTAGCTGGAGGGCACCCTCATCCTGAATGTAGACGTGTAATTGATCCCCCTAGTTAACCTGTGCATTACCCCTGCCTGATGTCCTCGTGGCCTGAGTCTCTCCAGCATCAGTTTCTAAAGGGAGAATTTGGGAGTGTTGGAGAGGAGGGGTTTAGTTATTGCCTCTCTGCAAGGATTGGCGGGGGGGGGGGGGGGGGGGAACCTAGACAGATTTTGAGTCAAGCCCGTGGCTCAGCCCACTGGCCCCCTGTTGCACACTGGCTTGCTTCTCTGCAGTGCCCACTGTTAGCATTGAAGCCATAGCTTTCCTGTCTCGGGTGGGTCAGTCACCACTCATTCTTTCATCCTCTAAGAATGCACTGACATCCTTCATAGTCTCCCACATTTCCTCTAGCCTGTGCTTCATAGCTTTTTATTCTTTGGCAATCCTTAGTAGTGAGGTTGCAGGAGGAAAAATGCTGACTGCAATGGGTTAAACTGCCATGTTTAATTGGATGAAGCTATGATTTTGGAATATGCTCAGCACTAGCACAGGATAACCATGGCATCAGGCAGCCCAGGAGAGATCACCACAGGAGTACCGACAAGATCAGCATTGCTTGCCCTGGAGAAGCAGGCATGGGAAGAGAAATATTTGAAGAGCCATTTTTGGGTGTCCCAAACTGTCCTTTATTCTGTCCGAGGAGGATTGCAGCAGGGAATAGGATTTTCAGCTCTAAAGTATTGATTTGCCAGAAAAGAGAAAAGAAGTCCAACCCAGTTCTCTAGCAGGTCATCAATGGATAAAAGCCACGAGGGTCCTAATGTCCTAGTTGAACCTGCCCTCCTCTCCTGGTGTCCATGTGATTTATACTGGGGCCTCTCTCAGGTGGCAGCTGCCTCTCTGTTCTCCTAGACAGAGCTTCTGGCTGCTTCCAGGCTCCTTTTGAGGAAAACAAAATAGTGTTTTTCACAGAACATGAGGGGCCACCTGGGGTTCAAGTATCTTTCCCAATTAAACTGCTAGAGAGGGAAGCCAGGCGGCTTCCTTCCCATCTGTAGCTTTGGCAGTTTTCACATATGCAGAATACAAAGGGAGCCAGACCTGCCTCACAGGTGTGTGAAGACACAGATTTCCAAGGAAAAAGCAGCACCCACAGAGAGTGGTGCTAGTGTTGGCTGGATTTTACAGCTGGGGTAACTGGTGTGCTCACCCCTATCCCCGGGCCCTAGCACAGTGTCTAGCACACGCAGTAGGCGCTCAATAAAAATCTTGTGACTATGAAAGTGAATGAGAAGAGGTTAAGTACCTGGTCAGGTCCACACAACTAGTACCTGAGGGAAGGGGAGTTGGAAGCCAGGGCTGTCTGACTCTCATACTGAGGCTGGAACCAGTGCTGTGCAGACAGAGGGACTGGCCAGGGGAGAAGGAGCCCCTGACCCGAGCTGCCGAAGGCCTGCAGGCCCCACATCTGGCCAGTCCCAAGCCGCGTCTGCCTGGCTGAGCCTCCGTTCTGCTTCCTTAGCCAGTCAATTGTGCGGAGTTTTTCTACAACTTGAGCAGACCAACTGCAGCAAATCGATACTCTTGGATCAGGAGCTGCCATCTTCCATCTGCAGAAAGGCTATTTTCCAGCAGTAAAAGAAATCAATCCCTTCTGTAGTTACTTTAGCCAGTCTCCGGGATGGTAAGGCAGCACCCCTGCCCAAACGCAGGCCCTTCACCCAGGAGGGAGGGTGTCTGCCCAGGGGCCTCAGGCAGGCTCTCCTGGGCACTTTCTGGAGACAGTTCTCCAGACAACTGAACTGGAGGCTGCTGAAGGATCGATGACCCCTCCAGCCAGGAGCTGTGCCCACTTCAGTCTCTGTCATGCATGTCCCTGCTGATCAACATAATCACTGCACTGGTCAGTGCTTCCCCATCAGGGATGCTCTCATTCATCCTCACTTAGAGGTTACAGAGAACCTCCTCTCCCTCAGCAACCCCATATCTATTTTCCCTGAAAGCAAGCAAAAAGGAGCCAGTCCCAAGCAGCCAGCAGCTCTAGGAAGCTTCTGGAAGTGGGAAGAAAAGCATTAATCAATATCCCTGTCAAACAAAGGGTTACTCCAAAGGTGAAAATGCTCTTGCCTTTCAAAATCAAAGAGTAGCAGAGTCCCTCTCAGCTACAATTGGGGAGCAAAGTCTTCAGCTTCCCTCACTCCCCTCTCTAGGCTCTTTTCCTGCTTTCATTATCTACCATCTGCATCCCATCCCTCCTCCCCCCTGGAAATGAACTTGAAAAGTCATAAAATCTTAGAATCAGCTGTGATATCTAACTTTTGTGTAGCACTTTAGTATTTACAGTACACCTTTGTGTCCCTTCCCATTTGAGATGCACAATAGCTTTTTAATATACACCTAGCAGGTACCAAGCACTGCATAAAATGATGGGAGTCCCTAGCAGAATAGAATTTAAATGTCACCCAAATGTCAGCTACCTGTGTGTCCCAAATTACCAAGCATTCTCAGGTCACCCTTCCCTTCAATTTAAAGGATTAAATGAGTTGAATGTCCCTCCCCCGCTCCACTAAACCCTTTCTGAAAGGGCTCATGACCTCATGGTCATCTATCTGGTTTCTCTCCCCACTAAACTCTCCAACAACCTCCTTTGAGAGCTTCCTGTAGAGGTTTCTCTCCAAGTCAGTGCTCTCTGCCCTGCTCCCTCAAGATTTTTGACAATAGTTTCCCATTAGAACAAACTCCAAGAGATTACTCATATTTTTATTTAGGACAAATTTTCCCCTCATTGAATACTGCCTGATATGAATAGGCCACCGAGAATCACTGGGCTGTAGAGATTTTCATTGCAGTGGCATTTACTATATGGCATTGCACCCATGTTTGAAATTTTCCATTGGCTTCAAATTGAATCCCTTTCTTTGACCTTCCAGAAAGTGAGATGCAATTGCTGAAAACATCATCACAATTTTAAATAATATGGAGCAATCCACCTCCTCCCCCAAAAGAAACAACCTCTCTTAGGGCTCCAGGAAAATCTGGTAAGGACAGAAATACATTAGCATGTGCAATATCAGGAAAATGTACAGACCTCATGATACACATGAGCACCTCAGGAGTAGCCAATACAATGCCGCAAGCCTATCGCGAAGTAGTAACTTTTGTCCCTAAATATATACAAGTCAGGTCCTTCCCCAATTATATTTTTCTTAATATCCACCCAGTTCAATATTCTCTTCCTGACTTCCAAAACAATATTCCATAAAGAGCAGTAGCCATGTTATTTTAAAAAGATAGACTGGCAAGTCTTCAGATGCAGCTTACGCCTTGATTCAAAGTGCTTGTCTTTGGGCCTAGTGGCTGATGTTACTATGTGACGAGTTCTTGGTTTCTATGAGAACCTGTTGCCCACAGGAAAGGTCCTCAGCTGCTCACAAGCATTCCCAAATGGGTTATCGCTTTATACCCTCTCCATGCCCCCCACCTCTAAAAATTATTGTCCAGCAGATGCCAAGTTCATATGAATCCTAAGAATCATAGTTCAGACAATCTACTATATTCCAACCACAAAATGAGTCTATGAAATGCTCTAAGTAAGCTACAGGGCAATGTAGAACGTCATTGGGGCAGGTGTTGCCTACCCCAAAAGCATTATACAAAGGAAGTAGAAGGAAAGAGAATTATAAGCCAAAGCATTGTGAAATGTCTATTCAATACAGGACTTGCCTTTACGTTTGGTACTTAGTATAATTTATCTCAAGTCTGAGCAGCTCACCTTTTAAAATTCCACAACCCAGGTCACCTAGCTTTGAGACTGCTGACAACCCCTTGGCTCAGCCACCGTCAGGAACCTGGTCATAAAAGTCCAGCTTGTGCAGGCTGATGGCGTGTGAGCAACTGCTAGTGCATGAGCTGTGTGCGTGGGGCGCCTTTGAATACATTTCATTTGGGCAGCTGTTTATCGAGACTTTTCCCCAGAAACCGATTTAGTCTAATGATTGTGAGTAGCAATGACTTCTGCTTAATTAGTACAGTAATCAGTGCAAATTCCCCCTAAATGGTAGAGACCCATTTGGCAGGTGCCAAGTGATGTTTAACCAGGTGCTAAATAGGTGTGAAAGCCTCAGTCCTGGTCTTTCCCAGCTAGTTGCCAAATACATAAAGATGAAATGAGGTCCTAAGCATGCCTGGATGGATGAACTGTTTAAAACTTCCCTCTAATTGCTGGTAAGAGACACCTCTCCCCTGCTGCTTCCCCCAGTTTATCATTCTAAAGGCAGAGATGGCACCAGGATTGGAATAGAGCACAAGTCAAGTCAGTAACACTTAGGTATCTCTGCTCCTGATTCCCAGTTCCTCCTTTTCCCCAGCCTCTGCTCAGCTTTCCTCTCCTGGTCATATGTCCTAACTTCTGCCTTTATACTTAAAAATGAAGCTGCTTTTCATGCACAAATAAGCCCAGGGCTACCATCCTGGTTTGTGCAAGTCCTGTAATGCATTCTGATGGGAAGTAGGATTGTGCCCCTGGACTACAGGAGGGAGTGAAGATAAACATTAAAGAGAAAGAACATTCCACATATTGTTAGGCATGTATATGTAATTGACCCAGATAATGCTCTCTTCATTATTAAGAAAAATAACAAACTTTAATCGAGTGTTAGCTATGGGCAGAAATGCCCGTGGATTATACTATTTAATCCTTCCCAGTGCCCAGCCCACCCTGTGCTAAGCCCATTCATGCATGGCATTTTGCTGCTGGCTACTGGCCCATGGGTAGGCACTTGTCCTAAGAGGGTCCTAACAGATGGACTATAAGTGCCCATATTCAACTGTTGGGGGAGGGGAGTTTTCTGTCTCCGGAACCAGGCATGAGGAGAAAGCATGTTGCCCCAGTTACTACTGATGACCCTCTTGCAAACGCAAAGGGAGCCAGCCTAACAGCAAAGCTGAGAATCAGAACAGGCAGACTCAACGAGAACTGGAGAAAACTTAAACTTGGGCCCAATTCCATCCTGCCTGGAGCCCTCACTACCTCCGGACTTCTCTCTATGTGAGCCAATAAACTTCCACATTGTTTAAATTCATTTGAGTTGACCTTTCTACTTTTTGCTGACAGACCAGAGGTACAGCGAGGTTAAATAAGTTTGTGGAGGAACTGGCTGAGTCAGGATTCAAACCTAGGACTGCCTGGGGTCTGAGTTGTCCAAGCTGTCTCCCTAGGATTGAAGAGAGCCTAAGAATACCCTCAAGAGTGGAGGAGGTTCATCTCTGTGACAGTTAATTTTATGTGGCAACTTGACTAGGTCATGGGGCGCCCAGGTATTTGGCTAAACTTCATTTCTAATTGTATCTGTGAGATTCACATTTGAATCAGTGGACTCAGTAAAGCAGATTGTCCTCCCCAATGTGAGTGGGCATCATCCAAGCTGTTGAGGGATTACATAGAACAACAAGCTGAGGAAAGGAGAATCTGTCCCCTTCTTTCTGTCTGCATGAGCTGGGACGCTGGTCTCTTCTCCTGCCCTCAGCCTGGAATTTACTCCATCAGCTCCTCTGGTTGTCAGGCCTTCAGACTCTGCTGATCCCTAGGATATATAGATCCTATTAGTTCTGTTTCTCTGGAGAATCCTGATTAATATAACCCCTTACAGTTATTATTTTTAAACAAGTAAGTGATTTGGAACCAAATTTGGAAAATCAAGTGGGTGTTCAGGCAGAGAAATGACTTTCTTGGCCAAAGTTAGGACGCCTTTCCCATGCGGCTGAAGGCAGTCCTGAAGGAGGGGTCCCCAGTACTTCTCAGCAATGGCAGCATTGGCCAAACAATACCAGAATCTTATTTTTTTAGGTGCACACAGTCTAGTATATTTAAGAAATCAGAGTCTTGATTATCATAGCCACATCTCACACACATGCAAGTCCAAGGCTTGAACCTCTGGAAACATCTCTGGATCCTCTCTATCTCGACTCAGGCACTAAGTCCCGAACATTCTTATTCCTTCACTGTGTCTTTGGCATTCATCTTTACCTTTCCATTCACCTGTTTCACCACAAACCCCTTTCTCATTTTTCTCCTCATACCACAGTCATCACTTCACTGTTTGGTCTATTGTAATAGTTGTCCTACTTCCAGACTTTCTCTGGTCCTCAAACAATTTCTGTTTTTCCCACCTTTAAAAAGACTCAGAAACCTGCGGTGTAGCATTGTACACAAAATACAGGCTTGGTCAAACAGACACGGGGCCAAATCTTGGTTCTGCTATTAATTAGCTGTGTAACTTTGCATAAGTTACTGAGCCCTATTAAGTCTCAGTTTTTTTCATCTTTAAAATGGAAATAATAACAAGTACCTTATTGGATTGCTTTGAGGATTTTAGAGGACAATGGATACTTACTGATTTAAATAGTGGTTGAGATAGCACATTAAACATCTACTGCGGAACCAGATAAACATTAGACACTTAACATAAGTACCAATCATCATTACTATTGTATTTGCCATATTAATTATCATACAGTATACGGTCGCTGTCACCAGCTATCTAACTTCTTGATTTGGCAGTTAAAGCTTTAGCTGGATTCCTAGGCTTACGCATCTGCCCTTTCTTACATCAACACGTCACTCCAGTCATAGTTTTCTGTCCTTGTCCTCTAATAGGACTCATACATTCTCAGCCCTAAACACTAGTTCCTTCTGCTACCCCTGCTTGAAGCATTCTTCCTGAACCCCTTTCTCTATTTAAATATCATCCTTCATTTGAGGTTTAAATCATCCTACCTCCTCTCTAAGTCATTTCTGACTGTACCAACCAGAGAAATTTCTCCATCAACTAAGTCTTTTCTCCATACCAAGCATCTGCCACCGAGCCTAAGGGGGTCCTCCCAACCTGAATACAACTGCATGAGGGCGTGGCGCTCACCCCATGCTTCTCACCCACGGCACTTAGCGAAGGTTATAGCGCACAATAGGAATCAACAAATCTTCACTATTATCCTTAGTATCATTATAATGCAGTTAGGCCACAGCAATTTTTTTAAAATCATTATCTTATACCACCAAGTATCTATTAAGCAAAATCTTCTCTCCCTGATGTTTGAGGTTCTAGGTATGGGTGCACATTTCTGAAATTAGAAATATGATTCCACCAAAAGTTCATTTAAGTAGATCTTGAGAAAACTGGTATCCACAGAAGCTGTTTTGGCTTTTACTGATTCTAACTTCACGTCTGAATATATACGTAAAGATAGATAGATGATAGATAGAAAATACATAAATAGATGATAGATAGATAGATAGATAGATAGATAGATAGATAGATAGATAGATGATAGATAGATAGATAGATAGATAGATAGATAGATAGATAGATAGATAGGTAGATGATAGATTTTTTTTTTTTTGAGGTTTGGGTCATTCACAGATGACAGCCCTGGAACTTTCAATTAGATCTGTAACAGTGGAACAAGCTTCTCTGTTTATTGATGATAAATTAATATGAGAAACCCTGCTGAGTTTCCACTCCAGGGAAAGAATGAGTTAACAGAGGTGAAAATACTCTATCCACTGTAAAGCAGGCGTTCATGGGTGAGTATTACAATCATCATCATTAATGTTATTACCCCTGATAATAATTAAATGATAGGGTCTCTTAGGGCAGAAGATGGTCTTATGCTTCTTGGAATCCCCCCTACCACCTAAATTAGCACCCTTCTCTTTACAGTGCCCAACTATAAAAAACTTTGAAAATTCTGCTTGTTAGTAACACTCCCACAAAGAAAGAATATGAGAGCCTAGGTATGCGTGAATAAATGTTTCTGTGTGTAATAAATGACCCAAATTTCTCTAGCAATATCTGGAAGGGAACCATGTCTCCTGACAGTGTCATTAACAAGCTGTGTGTATTCGTTGTTTCCATCCATGCAGCTCTCCACTGTGAGCTGGAATCTGTGATCGGGGACCAGCTGCTCTGCCGAGCACAGATTTTAATGAGGGGCTCTGCCATGGGAAGCCATAGCTGCCATCACCTTTTACATCACTAGGGGCTGCTGACTGGCACCAAGGAGGCTTGCCAAGGTCTTGGGGCATGTGGAAGGGAGCAGCGAGCTGTGTGTAGAAAGACTTTTTACATGTTGTTGACAGCTCCGGGGCACACGAAGCTTGCAAAATTAAACTTCTCTGGATAGAAAATACAAAATTAAACTTCATTCAGCTGCGTTCCATTGCATTTCAGGCAGAAACGAGTTTGTTTGTTTTGTCATGCAAACCTGTCTTTCTCTAAACCAAGATACTTATAAATTAACCAGATCCAAGATTTGGAGTCAGTAATTCTGGATTTAAATCCCAGCTCTATGCCTTATTTATTAATTGTGTGGTCCTGAGTAAATCATTTAAATTCCAGGAATCTCAGTTTCTTTGTTTATATATGAGAATTATGAAAGGAAAATTTTAAAACTTTAATTCTCACAAAGTAGCTGTGAGAACTAAATAAGATAACTTTGTTTGGGTCAGGTATCCCAGAAGCAGAGCCTGAGATGAGGGCTCAGAGGCAAGTGATTCAGTAGGAAATGCTCTCTCCCAGGAGAAACAGGTAAGACAGTGGAGAAAGCAGGACTGGAAGAGAAGGAACCCAGCCAGGGTGCAGGTGCAGGCAGAGCCCCATGGGGCGCTCCTTCCGCCTGAACCCACTGGGGAACTCTGGACAGAAGTTATGCCTGAGTTTGTCCCAATCCAAGGCAAGGGAGCTGGTCTTTCCTACGCCATACCTGTCAGTGATTGGCTAGGGGTTGCCCCAGGGACCATAAACTCCAGGCTCTGACAACTGTGTGTGGGGACAGAGGGCTCTGGTGGTTGGAGAGTCTTCAGAGAAGGGAAGCAGGGGCAGGCTGATGGAAGCACAAGCACGCCAAAGCTGGGAGAAAAGAGTAAGGTCACAGTAAAAAGGAGTGAGCCCTGGCCCAGCACACAGTAGGGGCTGGCTCTGAATCCGCCAGTGGGCAAAGAGTGTGTCACCTGTTTCAGGTCACAAGGTGGGAGATCTATGCCACTAATATCTAGAAGCCTGCAGGATTTTTCTGAACTATTGGCCCTGACCGAAAGCTGCGTGTTCAATGCCCTGGAGAGAGTCTGGAAGCAGCTTCTTAGGAAATATAATCAATATTTCCTTCCTCATTGCTAGTCAGGCTGTGAGTGAGAAATCGAGATGAGGCTGACATTAAAATAATGAACCAGAAGCAATTCAGGGGAAATGAACTCAATTCTTCTTGAACCTGTGGAGATTTTTGGCAGAAGATGGAAAGGGGTCAGGAAATGGTTCCAGCCTGGTTAATAGACAAATTCCCAGAGTTGCCTCTGAAACACATCCACGAGTCCTCTGTAAAGATGTCCCTAACCACACTCCTGAGGCCCATCCGGCTTTGACCAGCACCTACAAAGACGCCAGCGGGCAGCCCCTAGAGGGTGTCTCATTCTATCCTCTGTGGCTTTGTGGGGGGCTTTTAACCTTTAAGAGACGGGAGGGGCCAAAACTTGAAAACTGAGAGCAGCTTATGTGTAACTTGGTTTCATCAGCCTCTGAAATCAGGATGCCCCAATACCTGGACGCGGGCATTGTCTCCCACCGGGCACTACGTTCGGGGTTCGGGACGTTGATGGGAATCCGGCTCCTCCTGTGCGGACAAAGGACTCTCCAGCGTGTCTGCTGTCCCTCCCTCCAGGTAAAGAGATGAGGCGCCCCCAATACTCAGTCCTCCTGGGGAAGAGCGGAGACGAAGCAGCGGCCCGAGCGCACTCCCAGGCGCACATCCCCACCGCGAGGAGCGGTCCCGCGGAGCGCCCCGCACCGCTCTCCTCCCGCGCCCCGGAGCCAGCCCCGCCCCGCCCGGGAACAGGGCCCGCACCGCAGGGGCTCCCGCGGGGTGCGCCCGCCCCGACGCAAAGACGGCCTTTCAGGAAGGAGGGGTGGCTGTGGGGGCAGGGCCCCAGGAGGACAGGGAGGGTGGGAAAGTCAGAGGGGCTCCCAGGAGGGTGCGGGCCCCGAGGCCAGCGCGCGGGCGGCGAGGCGGCCACACAGGCTGCCTCCCGTCTCAGCAGGGTCACCCCCAACTTCTCACTCAGCATCTTTACCAGGGGAAGGCCTGCGTTTGGGGGAGCACGGGGCGGGGGAGAGCTTCTGCCGCCTTCCCTCCTACTCCCCCCCCCCCCCCACGGCAGGAGATGGAGTCCTACCTAAGGGGCAAAGGGCACCCACACCCCGGCAACGATCCCCAAGCCGGCTCGTGATGACCGGGGAGGAGGGACGTGGTTTCTAAGCAGCCGACAAGGGGACACTGACAAAGCCCCTGAAACGAAAGCTGTTTGAAGAATCGGGGTTTACAGGTGTGGAGCGGGCACCGGAAACGCCCACGGTTTTGCAGGACGTCCCGGTGTTGCCTGTTGTCCTGGCTTAGTTACTAATGATGCCCCCCTTTACTCTCCGTGGTGTCCTACTTTGGACAATAAATTATACGTTCATGATAAAGGAAACGGGACCAAGCATACAGCAGGGGGAGTAGTTGGTCTTGAGAGAACATCTCAGGTGAAAGAGGAAGGAAAGGATGGAGACTTAGGGGTGAAGTCTCTTCAAGTGGCCAAAAGTGCAGATCATTATACCAACCCAAGAAGCCGGATTAAATTAAATTCCAGCTTTTAAAATTCTAGAATTCTGTGATTTCCCCCCCTTAATAAAGGCAGAGGGGGATGTTCAGAGCTTTAATGAGTAGTAGCTTGGCAAAGAGTTACCAAGAGAATAATTATCTCCTGGTTTTTCTATACTTGGTATCTCACCCACAGACCCCTAAGTCCTGCCTCACCTACTAAGAAAACCCTAACTGGAAAAGCATTAATTGCCAAGAAATTACCTGGAATTGAAGTAAGTGTACAGAAAGTTGTATAAAAATAGAAGGAGAGAAAGTAGTCTTCAGGGAGTCTAGACAGAGGCCAAACGAGAATTTGCTGGTACACTTTCAGCAATGTCCAGAGGATAATGTCCTTTTGATGGGCTAGTGCTTAACAATCAACTTTCAGAATTATAACATGGATTTGCCTATAAAGAAAGAAGGACACGGTCAGCCAATTCAGTATTTACACAGAGGCAAATACACACTCACCCTTACCCCATTCCAATAATTATATGTTCTCATTTTAAATAAGTAACTGGGGTTTTCCGCTCAAACATCAAGCTCACATGAGTTTGGTGACTGTGAGTCACCTGGCCTTCTCAGAACAGACAAACTCATGTTTCTGAAACCACAAAGCTAAAAAGCTGACCCCCCAGCCAGGCAAGGTCCATGAGGCCCTGATTGAGTTGCCAGCTCACTTCTCTTTCTGGTTACTCTGTTTATTCTTTCTTCAACATTAGTAACCAGGAACTCTGAACAGCTCCAGAGCCTCGGGGGCCCCTCTGCTATGGGTCAGGACTGAGCAACTCAGGAGGACCTGTGTTGGGACTGGAGCTCTGATTCCTCTTGTCTGCATCCTCTGAGCGATTTGGACCATCATCCCGATTTGTCCATCTGCATAGTCTAAGTCCCCACCCCATCCCCTTCTCTGGGACCGGCTTCCTAGAGTGGATATACTGGCAACTCTTGACCTCCCAGATACCTTTTCTCTTCCAGGAGCCTCCTCGGGCAAATAGAAGTTTTCATTAAAACAGCATGAATTTCTTTCTTAATTTCTTGTCTTTGCCAACCCACCTGACTTAGCAAATGTTTCCTGCTATTCTCCACCCCAGCCAGGCAGCTATGGGCAGCCCCATGTTCCCCCCAGAGCTGGGGTCCCTGGCCTGCAGTATTCCCTCCCTTCCTTCCAGGCCCAGCCTGGGCACCCCTGACTCTAGGAGGCTTTCTTTATGGACTGGTTCACTTTTTCAACATCCAGAAGTCCTCACTACTTGCCAAACCAAATGTCTAGAACTTGCTCACACCCCAGCAACAAGAGAGAAGCTAGAATAAGGGAGGTGAACACGGTCAGGGAAGCCTGCAGCCCAGGATATAATCTAGTAGGAGCTGTATCACTTAAAGTCACCCCCAGCCGATGGCCATTTTAGGCTTTTAGGCATGCTGAAAGTGATACTGTGTGAAGAAAAGGAACATTTTCAATAATACACTGGCATACGATGCTGTTGGTGCAGAAAGCAGGCTGGAAATGCCTACTGGTTAGTATTCTGCTGCGTGGCTGCATCTTTCAAGCCTGATTAATACTTAATGTGATTGTCTTTAAAATCTGTCACTGTTTGGCAGTGATCAGACGAGTGCCAGTGATAGAAGCACAAATATTTGTAATAGGGCCATGCTGTCTGCTAGGGTTCTATGATTAATAAGTTTTGCCTGATCACCCATGGAGATTTTGTTTTCCAATTTATCTAGCAGCAGAGTTAACCAAAAATGCTGGAACCAGTGTGAAGAAAAAAAGAGGAAAGACAGGTTGCTAGTAGCTTTGGGGTTTTTCCTTTAATTATTGAAAGGGTAGCACATTGCTTAAAGGGACTGGCTGACAAATTTAAAAGTCCTCAAAATCCTGCTGGAACCAGAGCACTCTTGAAACACAAACTGCACCAAGACTGACAGAGTCTGAAGAGAGGAGAATGTGCCAAAGAAATGCTTTAAAATTTAAAAGGAGAGAGGGTGGGCATGGACAGAAAAAGATTTTGCTGCAGGAAGAACAATATATATATCCCCCCCCCCCAAATATGTATACACACTCATTGAATAATTATAAAGGCAGTGTTTATTAAAATACACTACATTTTCAAAATTGAGCTATCAGCTGTTACAGTGTGTATACATTTTTGGGGACACCCTGTATATATTTATTTTGAGAAAATGCACACAAAATACCAGATGCTGTAACTTCAACAATCCAAATAGAGCCACACTACACAATTCTGAGCAAGAAAGAACATTCTGAAAGGAGACAGAAGAAAGTAGTGCCAGGCTGCAGCTCCCATGAACAGCTGGGAAGTAATTACCGAAGGCTCTGCCTGCTCCAGGCTAATCCTAAAATTTGCCTTCAACTCTGCAGTGGTCACAAGGTGGTCACATGGGGCACCATGTTATAGTTTTTCTGATTTCAGGTGGGAAGAAAGGCTGCAGGTATCTCTTTAAGGCCTCCTGACTATGTGATCCAGCCAACTATTCAGAATTGTTGAGTCTTGCAGGGATTGTGGGTTCAGAGGATGGGTTTCAGTCACTCAGACCTGGGTTTGAATCCTAACTCTGTCACTTTCTAAATATGTGATCTTGGGCAAGTTAATTTACCTCTCTGGGCTCCAGTTGTCTCATCTGTAATATGAGGACAATACTTGGGGCAGGGGTGATGTTTTAGGATTTAAATGACCTATAAAATGAAGAGCAGTAGCCATTATTCCTGGAGACTCATACCTTCCACATTTCTCATTTCCTACCTCCTTCCCTTCCTTTCTCTTTTCTATCTCCTACCTTCTCATGAAATGTTAATTTTCAGCCACCCTACCCGCCCATTAGGTCTGCTGGTTTACCTGGATATTCATCTCCACAACACATACAATCACCTTTCAAGTACTAGTACAAAGACATTGATCCAAACAAAGGAAGACAGCAGTCCCTACAAGCTACAATACAAACAGAAGGTGCCTTGTTCAGTCATCACTATATTATTACCATCATCACCATTAATTAGGTGTCCGGTGTGTGCTAGTTTCATAGGTGATGACTAGCCACCTGTGTCCTATAAGATAAAACCAATAAATTGCTATCAAGTCCAAATTACTCTGTGCTAAAAGCCAAACCCTGTACTTGGTGGTGTGGGTGTAGAAACAAGAAACTGACAGAGAAGAGGGTTTGGATTCAATGGCAAACTCTGAAAGCTAACAATTGCATGAAAGAAGTCTAACTAAGAAGTAAGGGGAGAAGCCTACAGTCTTCCTTTCCCCAGCTTTATTGAGACATAATTGACATATAACATTGTGTACATTTAGGGTATACAACATGATGATTAGATATATGCATATATTGTGAAATGATTACAATAAGGTTAGTAAACACATCAACTCATATAGTTAAGTTTTGTTTATTTGTTTTGGTGTGGGGAGAACTTTTCAGATCTACTCTCTAAGCATCTTTCTAATATACAATATAGTATTGTGAACTACGATTACCACGCTTTACATTATATCCCCAGAACTTGTTCATCTTATAAAGAAGTTCATACCCTTGACTACCATCCCCGACTTCCCCCACTGCCCCAACCCTGATAACCACTGATAAACTCTCTGTTTCTATGAGCTTGATTTTTTTAGCTTCTACATATAAGTGAGATCATACAGTATTTGTCTTCTCCACCTGACTTATTTCACTTGCACAATGCCCTCAAGTTTCATCCATGTTGTCACAAATGGCAGGATTTCATTCTTTTTTTTTATGACTGAATATTGTTCCAGTGTGTGTAAGTATGTGTGTGTGTGTGTGTGACATTTTCTTCACCCATTCATCCATCAATGGACACTTAGGTTGTTTCCATGCTTTGGCTCTTGTGAATAATGCTGCAGTGAACATAGGGGTGCAGATATGTCTTCAAAATAATGATTTCATTTCCTTTGGATATATATCCAGAAGTGGGATTGCTGAATCATTTGCAGCCTTGAAATAGTCAATGAGAGACCCACTAAGGAATCATCCACAACCAACATCTACATTCAAAATTAAAATTTTGAGCATGAGCCCCAACATATATTAATGCAAATACAATTAAACATACATAAATACACACATATGTAATTTATTTAATTATTGTAATATATTATAAAACATGTTAAATAGATTAACTGAAGGGATAAATAGTAGTTATATTCTTAAATAGAAATTCCAATATTTCTTTTAGTCCCGTGGATCATCTTGCAAAACTTGATATGTGTGCACCCCACTTTGGAGATGATTGTTCTAACCAGTGAAGCCCTAAGCCATCTTTAGTAAGGAGTGCCTGTATCAACCACTTCTGCTAAGATGAGAAAATCCTAAGGGTGAACATCTTCTATGAGCCTTGCTCATAGTGTTGAAGATCGAAAGACGAACAAGTCAGACCCAGTCCTGGCCCTCAAGGTGCTCAAGAGCTAGTGGGAGAGAACCACAGGAAACTGGCCTTGTCAGCAGAATGCAGGAAGTTTGTCTGGGCACTTAGCCCAGCCTAGACAGGAGTAAGTAATGCTTCTAGAAGCACATCTGAACCTGGTCATGCAGCATGAGTAGAAGGTAGGAGTTGAAAGATGGTGATCAGTCAATTGACTGAAAATTTGTCTTTCCATGAAGCCATCAAAAAAGCACATCCATGAAAAGGAGAGCACTGGCTAATTGAACCAGAAGATTAAAACCCAGAAAAGAATATAAAAAAGGCATATGTAACATGTCTTGACCTCTGAATAATTAATTTGGAATTACACTAAATCTAAAAGCCAAAATCTTGGCATCCCATTCCTGGCTTGTCAGCCAAATCCCTGAGAAGCAGGAAATGAGGCATTCAGAACTTCTTGAACTCTATGACCCCACCTATAAAATAGAACGTCAACAGATCATTTACTAACTGTAGAAATTACTTTAATCACTAAACACAAATTCCTTGTAAATAAAAATTTAAAAAAACCAGCATGCTATTTTCAAGCTTCTTAGTTGAATCTAAGCCCTTGCCTAAGTATCAATGAACAGAGCTTACCTATCCCAATGAGATAGGATCAATTTTCAAAGGGAGAAACTGAGTCACAAGAGTGACAATAGCCTCTCTATACTGGCACTTTGGAAATCTAGGCTTACTATCAAATCCTCTACCAATCTGTATTCCTTTTGTCCGTGCAGGCTCTGCCTTGGGCCCTCTTCTCCATTCTACCCCCTTTCTGGTGATCTTACCACTCCCATAAAGGTGCTGAGACCCCCCGCATCTCTACCTGCAGCCTCAACCCCTTTTATGAGCTCTCTGCCCATTCACCCAACTGCCACCGGGCCATTTCTCCACTGGAGCTCCCAACTGAAATGGCTGAATTGAAATTATTTTCCCTTGACAAACTTGACCCTTTCCCTGTGTTTCTTAGTTTGGGGAATGGTAGCAACATCTACCAGATTCCCCCAGCCAGACTTAGGGGATTATTCACTCCTCCCATTTCTTGCTCATCAATCACCCAGAATAACAGACTTCATCTCCAACTGGTTCTCAAACCACAAATCTCCCCCACCTCTCTGCCCCATGGCCACTGCCCCACTGACCTTTTCTGAGCTTTCTTCCCTACCAACCCATTTAAAATGCTTAAAACCGCGCATGGTTTTGTGCTGCCCTTAGTATAAGTTAACTTGTTAGCCTGCAATAAATTCCCAATTCCATCAAGAAAGTATGGCCTATGCTGTGGCAATAGTAAACCCCAACACCTCAGTGACTTCATCACATGTTATTTCTTAACATTTAATTTGGAAATAATTTCAAACTTACAAAAAATTGCAAAACTAAATATAGTACAAGGAACATCCATTTACCCTTTACTCTGATTTACCTGTTGTTAACATTTTCCTCCCATTTACATCAGTATTTGAGGGTAAGTTACATAAATTATGGCCCTTTACCCCTAAATACTTAAGTGGGTATTTCCTAAGAACAGAGATGTCTCTTATATAACCATAGTACAACTGTCATCTTCACAGGTTTACATTAACATAAAACTTTTAAAAATTAATCTAACATTTGTATCCTAATTTTGTGTGTTGATCTAACTATGTCCTTTGTAGCATTTCCCCTTCCAGCACATCATCCATTCTAGGGGCAGATATTGCACTTAGTTACTTCCTTTAATCTGGAATATTGCCACAGTCTTCCTTTGTCTTTTCTAACATTGACATTAAAAGCTTATTTCTCATTCACATCACAGTCTGAAGCATACTGGACCACCCTCCTCTATCTCACAGCTATGTTCTCTGGAATGTGTGGACTCCAAAGTCATCCAGGCAAGGTAAGAGTGAGCATGGAAAAAGTATGCCTCGGATGAAAGTGACACATCACTTTTACTCACATGTCTTTGATCAAAATTAATGACATAACCCTACCGAACACAAGGGGCTAAGAAATGTAGAAAAGCAGACAGATGAGTGAGAGGCACTTAGCCTCTACCGTGCTTCCTACACCTCTTCTATTATGAAACTTATCCTATCCTATTCTAAGTGCATATGGAACTAGTTGTCACACATATAGATTTTTGACTGTGTTATGGCAGGGTTTGCCTTGGTCACTGCCATCTCCAGAGCACCTATTATAGTGCCTGAAACATAGTCAGGGCTCATTAAATACTTGTGAATGAGTAAATGACCCAGTTTGCTCAGTTTACATATCATTTCAAATATCTTAACAAATTTCACTTCCCCTCAAGAAATGTAACAACATGCAGAATGTCAGAATAGAGTCTATGCATTGAGTTTGATCAAAGAATTTTCCCAAAACTTCCAGACAGATAATTAATCCTAGGAACAAGATGTGAGCCTTACCAATAACCATAAATAAAGCCAGGAAATGGTTAACAACCACCTAACTGTGGTTTGAAAATTGTTTTTGGAATAGCCACAAATTCTAAGATGCCTAACCACTGCTGGGTAGGATATGTGAACTAAATGGAAGCAAAAATTCCAATTAGTCATCTCCAACCAGTCTCTCTGGAGCCTTTAACAATTTGTTAGAGCAGATTCTCTGTCTCTTCCTTAAAGCCCTTGGGTGGAACTTAATGTATGTGTGGAGGCTAATAAGAAAAATATGTAAGACTTTAAAAACCTACAGCCTACAGCTATAGAGAGTCACCCAGTATCACAAAACCGGAGAATGGCAATGCCAACATTAGAACTGAGATTTCGGATTCTATCGCTTCTGCTGTCCTTCCCTTCCCAGTAACCTGGTCAGGTCTCAGCCTTGCCGAGCTGTTGCCGCCTCTGTTTAGCTGTTTCTGTCTCACCATCCAAATTCATCTCTCAGTTAAGGTTGTGGCCCCATAGTGCTCTGTCTCCAGGCTTAGATTTAGAAATCTCTAATTGTGTTTGGGATTGAATACTTCAACGTCTGTTTCTCACAGACAGCTCTGGGAAATGAATCCCTGTTTTCTTCAGTTACATTTTCCCAAAGTTGGCCAAAGTTGTTAATTGGCCAGCGTTGTTAAAGATCTGATACCATAAGCTCCTAGACTCTTGCCTAGTCAGAAACCTCAGCTTTGAATTCCCTCTGAAATTGGGTCTGGGACATCTAAGCAGATGTAATCTGGCAGGCAAAGGCTAAGAACTATATGCATCATTCTGGTTCCAGTAATGGTGGCTTTCATCATATTTCTTCTCTTTAACAGGGCACAGTTAGCTCTTTTGTAAAGCTTTACCTTGACTGCCTCCTACTAATTAAGCCCATTCCTTCTTTCCTGGCAGTCTCTTTGTACTGCAAATGGGACACAGCACTGGCTGCTGTGTGATTTGCAGCCAAGGTGCAGTGTCTAGAGAGCACTCAGAAAGGGGTGGGAGAGGCGGAGAGGGGGCCAAAACAGTGATAAATGCTTTATTTGTTCTAAGTAAAAATTACATATCCTCTCCTAGGCCATCTTACTAAGCACCAAATTGTTTTATTACCAAGCCCCGAAAAGAGCCAGAAAAGTGAATATAAGACACATGGAAAATCTACCTTAAAGGATTAGATCATTTGGAAAATAACGTGAAATAGTGCTCTTTTTCAGCCTTGCATTTTTTTAATAGCCAGCATCCATATAGTGATTACTTTATGCCAGACACTTTTAAAGTACATAATGTATACTAATTCTTTGAATCTTATATCAGTCTTATGGACTAGATGATATTATTATGCCTACCCTACAGATGGGGAAACTGAGGTACAGGGAGGTAGTAGATAGCCAGGTCTTATAATACAAGTGGCAGAGTTAGGATTTGAACTTGGCAGTTTGACTTCAGGGTCCATGTACTTAACCACTATACTAAACCCTCACGGGAAAAAGAAAACTGTCACCAAATTTCCTCACCGAGCAAGGGTTTTACTTTGAGCACTGCTTAATCTCAGTCTCTGTTTTCTCACTGGGACAGTGAAACTCATAGTTTTCACCTTACCAGCTGGCTAGAAGAATTAGTGGCAATGTTTATAAAATGCCTACTATGGGAACCCACCGCCCGTACTCTGTAACAATAGTTATTATTATTATCTTTATCATTCTTTATATGTCAAGAGGGACTCCACAATAGCTTCTTATGTAAACAGAATCACCATGCAAAGATGTACTATTCATCGAAACCCAAGCCCAGAGGCCTTGAACAAATATTAACGCTTACAGTTTTTAGTATTGAAAATTTAACCTCCAGTAGACAAATATCATGGATCCAAATGCCCAGGAGAAATTTCCTGAAACCTTCACCTCATCTAGTTCTGGTCAGTTCCCAGGGGCAGCCTCATAGTGAGGAGCCCTTGGGCAGCTAAGTCAAATCCAGGCCCTCTGGGTTCAGGGCCTCTGTGGAGTATACCTCATTCCAGAGTCCCCCTAGGACCCCAGGTTGCATGTGGCCTGGGCTAACTACCTGGAGAAGGTGCACATCCAAAGAGCTCCTGGAAAAGAGGCGGAGGAGAAAGAAAAGAAACCTTCCACAAAAGGGGAAGAAAAAAAAAAGAAACCCTCCAAAGCTCTCAGAGTTTCCTGAGCCCATAAACCTTCCACCAGGCAGAAAACTAGTTGAGTTCATTAAATGCCTTTCAGCTCTCATACAAACATTTTCCATGGAAGAAAAAAGCCATAAAACACAAAGCTTCCTGCTGGGGCCTTATGACCACAATAGGCTTCCAGCCCAATGGTGGAAGCCCAGAGGAAATGCAGGTGGAGAGAAGGCAGATTAAACGAAGTGGATGCCCCATGGAAGCTCAGCCACATGGAGGATATCCCCAAAGAACAGTGGAGAAGGGTCAGACAAGGGTGTCTGTCCTGCCTGGGGTCTGCTGAGGCCAAGGGACAGTCTTGGAAGTTTCCAAGGCCTTGTTCTTTCATGGGGGGAGGGGGTCGGTGAGAGACACTGAAGCTGGCTCTTTGAGAATGAAGTTGAAAGGGATAATCTTGCTGTGTGGTTTTGTCAGGAAAGGATAAAAACTGTCACTAGAAAAGGAAGATTGCTCATGAAAGGGCATGAGCCTTTCTCATCTACTCAGAAGAGTAAAAGAAAATGCATCTGTTCAGCTGCTGAACTCAGCTTGAAAAGAAAAGAAAAATCTCTGAACCAAGAGAACTAACAGTATCTCCACTCAGGGCAGGGATTCCTGGTCAAATTAAAACTTCAGTTTGAAGAAACTGTTGTTAAAATCCCCAGACATGAAATTCATATAATTAGGTAATAGCTCCTGAACTTAGATCTTTCAGCAAGCTGGGGGGATGGGGCAGCTAAACTGGACCTCATTAAAACTGAGTAAATGCCAGCTTGCAAAAGACGCCAAGAAAAAAATGCCATGAGTGTCAGCGCAGGAAGGGGCAGAAGCAGAGCAACCGAGCAGCAAGACCTCTAAGCCAGGGGTCAGGAAATCTGGGTTTGTGTCCTGCTGACAGCCTCACGCCCTTGGCAAAACAGCTCAAACCAGTGTCTTGTCTTGTTTTTTATTTACAGCTGACATACAATATTATATTAGTTTCAGGTGTACAACACAGCGGTTAGGCATTTATATAACTTAGGGAGCGATCACCTGGCTGAGTCCAGTACCCACGTGGCACCACGCGTAGTTACCACGATACTCTCAGCTGCACTCCCTGCGCTGTGCCTCACATCCCCATCATTGTTAGCCAGTGTGTCTTGAACTGCAGCACGGAGCCTCTGGAGGGCCAGTTAAAATGCTGGGCCCACCCCCACGGTTTCCACTTCCAGAGGCGCGGGGCTTGAGAATTTGCATTTCCAACAAGTTCCCGGAGGACGCTAATGCTGCTGGTCCCAGGACCCTGCTTGGGACCCACTAGGGCCTACCTGGGCCTCAGTTTCCGAATCAATAGAATGAAAAGGGAAACCAGGTGATCTGTAAGCCCTCCTCCTGTTCTAAAAGCAGGGCCCACAGCAGGAGAATGACTCCCAGCAGCTCGCGCCCCGCCGGGCTTTCGGGGAGCGGCCTGCAAGCAGGCTGCCGCAGGGGAGCTCGCTCAGCCGCTCGGCGGGCTGAGGGAGGCGGACAGCGGACGGCTGTGAGCAAGGCGACCCGCACGCAGCGCCTGCCACACGCAGGCGCCTCCTCCCCGCCTGTTTAAGGAGGAAAAAGGAAAGTGGGAGGAACATCAGAAATATCATCAGTCAAGATGATGCTAATTGGGTAACAGTCCCAGTCAATTTGTGAGGAAGGGGCCGCCACAAGCCACTGACGAAAGATACTCTAGGTTACGATGCCGCAGATAGAACTATTTGAAAAGATCAACAGTAATCAGTTTAACTTGAAATGCAAAGTCACTGGTTAGTTTCTGTACCCTTCACCACTTTCACATGCTTCTATATGCTTCTATATGCTTGACTTTATGGGAGGAAAAATAGAACAACTATTTATTTAAAAAATTACATATAAACTCCAGAGCCCACTCAAGGGTCTGAGAGCCCCATGTTCACTTTATACTTGTTAGTTTATATAAGTAATCAAAGTAATAAACGTTGAGTCTTTGGCGTTCCTTGACTATTCAGTCTGTTTTCCCTCCATTTATTAGTAAATACATCTCTTGTAACCATACATCCATATGAGTGTGTAAACCTGATGTGGCTAAGGACTGTTGAGCAAATTTGATAGAAATATGTATTTTCATTCATATTTATAATTAGTTGAGTTTATATGTAAATGTGAATATATGGAGGTATAATAAATCAATGTAAGTTTCTTAGAAAAACTTATATAACTTTTCATTTAATATTCATATACTTTCTCTTCCACAATGTCTCCCCTGATCCCTCTCAATCAGTTTCATGTAGTAAAAGAATCTTGCTTTTAGATGAGGGCCTTATTCAATTACTTTTGTGGTTAGAAATATGATTTTGGAGTGAAGCCACCCTAAGTTCGAATTTTGGCCCTACCATTTGGTAGCTAAGAGACGCTAGGCAAGTAACTTAACCCCCTGAACCTCAGTTTCCTCCCTAGGGAAAATGGAAGTAAAAATAATGAACTTATAGTATTCTTGTGAGGATTACATGAACTAATGTATACTAAAGCACCACATTTATAAAATGGTAGCTATTACTATAAAACAACGTGACAGTATTTTTCATTAAAATATTTAATAAATTATGTATGGGAGCTTTAATAAATATTAAATTAACATAATCTGTTTCTAACTTAAAAAATTAGGTCTCTGTTTCCAAGGTTACCTTCAAAAATATTGGAGAGCCTGTCAGATGGATCTCGAGAAGGGAAATGTTGATAAATGTGGTAGCCTAACAAGCAATGAACATGACCTAAGGGAAACAGGATCATTTTATCAAATTGCTAGTTGGTCTTTTCTGTTAGATCTTTAGCCATTGTCATAGTTTAGTCAATGATTCATGTTTGAAATGGTCTTTTTTGCCCATATCTCCGACCTTAGCTACTAGCTCTTTGGATTCTTTCACCACCACTTTCTGCATGGCATTCTCTGCCTATTGGCTATTTCCACATGCATCCCTCTTCCATATTATCATGCCTGGCACCGTCAGTCACATTTACAGATAGCTCGAGGCACACACCTATTGTGTACAAAGTACGCCAGAAGACCCAGGCTTTGCCTTAAGCTTTAGTTTTTATCTAAGGTCTTTCATTATATGTTTGGTCAGTAATGAATTATGTTTATTAAATCAGCAAGCATTTAGAGATCCACTCCCTGGATGAGGCTCTCGGCTGAGCACTCTGGGAGACTACCTGCGGGGGAAAAGCATGATCTTAGAGTCTAACAGGAAAAATACTATCTATATGCACATAACTACTGTAGGTAGAAAGTAGAATGCAGTGAGTGTCACAGAGGAGAGCTCCAAACTAAGCCATGTAGTTCAGAAGACAAACTCCTTTCTTAATAAATGAGGTCTAGGAAGACAGACTGGAGGAAAGGACATTGAGCAGTTTTGAAGTTTTGTATTTCTCTAGAACAGCATAACTTAAGAAACTCTAAAGATACTGACATATAAAGGCCGGGTTTCCTTCGTCCACAGTAACACAGGAAGTGTAAAGGAGTGGACAGTAATTGTTACTATTGACCTACATTTGCCGAATGCCTGCTGGCTGCTTTGTGTACTTTTGTCCATTATTTTATTTAACCTTCATAACAACCTTATGAGGTAATAATTAACTGAAGCAAACGTATTTTCCTATCCCTGGAAACAGTACTAGCACCAGGCAAAAACAGTTTAGACACTTGTTGCTGAATAGCTGGAAGATAAGATTGAAACACCTGAAAGAACTCGCTGCCTCAGTGCCTGCCAAAGCTGTTATATTATAAACTGCCCAATCCCAACCTCTCCCGCCTTTCAAGACCCTCCTTAAAGTCATGCAGCCCTCACACCCTATAAATACTGTCTCTTGACATCCCCCTTTCTGAGATACTATAGCCTTTGCTGAGTGGTGACCTCTCCTTTAATGCAATAAGTCTAATAAACTTGAGTAAGTCTAATAAATCTGTGCTTAAGATTTTTTAAGTTGTCTTTGAGGAGTCAACTGTTGATATTCTAACACTATATCCATACCCATTTTACAGATGAGGAAACTGAGGCACAGAAAGGTAAACTAACTTGTTCAATGTTTCAAAATTAAGTAGCAGAACTGCAACTTAAAACCCAGATATTTCTGATGCTGAAGTTCAAGTTCTTAACCAGACAACGGAAGCTATAAATGGCAAGTAGTAGTTTGCATATTTTTGGTACCCAAAGAGATGTTCCAAGGCCCCTTCTCCTAAAGCCTCCCTGCCCTGTGCCCTGCTTAGGGACTTCCTCTACATCATTAGCAAGGGACCATGCAACTTCTGTTTCAACATTTCCAGATGTGGTTCCTTGCTGATGCAGAAGACAGTCCCTGGCATGATTCAACTAAGTTAAACACTCTTTAGCACTGGGCATTTATAAAAGAAAAGTAGACCACTTATTAGGAGCATGGGCCCACCCAACGTTCCTTCACCCCTGGCCTAAGAGTGGAAGGTGCTCCAGGGTTCTTCTCCTCTGGATGGAGTTGGCTTACAGTGTCATGAATTTAATCACTCCATCAAAACCAAGGCTCAGCTTGGCAGGCCCCTTGATTTTCATTTTGGAGTACCCAGGGGAGTAGAGTTGGACTTCAGACATCTCCTGATGCTTCCAGTTAGTGCCCAGGGCTCAGATGTTTATGCTGAATTTTCAAACTTCTGTTCATCAGAGCTTCTCCTGGATCCTTTCCCCCGAGGCTGTTACTTCAGAAGCAGGGAGCAGGGTAGGCACAGGGGAGGCGTGGAGGAAGATACAACTCATTGACTTACTACCTCTTGAAACTCAGGCAGAGGATTCAGGATTTAACTTCTATTTAGCCACTTCTTTCCTAAATTTAATAAGCAAGAACATCCTTCTGGCTGAGTTGTGCTGACTGGTACAAAGTTAGCTTTTAATACGTGATCACTTCTGAGCCAAAATATAATTAGAAATTCCTTGGCTTCTATCTTTTCCAAAGAGGATAAACATATACAGAGGAAAATTATCATACATAAGACAGTATCTCATTTGTCTTTCTTCATTCCAACCTCAAGTTTAGAAAATTACCCAGAGAATTTTAAGAATTTACTACTTCCAAGGTATTAACTTAGCTCCCAAATTCATATCAACCACAAACTTGAGCATCAATCTTCCACCAAAATCATTAATTTTTTTTCAAGAGGGCGTGGGAGCAATGACAGATTCCTGGAACACATCTTTATAAATCTCCCTCCAAGTTTATATTTAAGAACTTAAATCTACCAAACCATACAATCATCCAGGCTACACTGTTCAACTTCTCCATAAGAATTTCATTCCAACTGATCAGAATTCCAGCTGAAATTCAGATAAACTGAATCTTCATCTCCCATTGACCTTTAACTCTAATGACCCTATTAAAAGAGAGAAAACAAGACCAATCTGAGATGATTTGTTCATAGCAAGCTAGGTTCATCCCATCTACTTATGAATAAGTTCTATAATGTTTCTAAATATAGATATCAAGCTCACTAGTCTATAGAATATAGAGTCTCCTCTATCTTTTTAAAAAACTCAGACATCTATCCATCCTAAATCTCTCAGGACCTTTCCAAATCACCACCGTGCCCTAAAGGTTACCCAGTTACTGAGCAGTTTTCAATTGTACTTCTCTCAGCTCCCTAAAATGAAATTCACCCAGGCACAGAGATTTGAGGCCAGTTTCAGAAACTAAGTGTAATCTCATTACCTCCTCCCAAGTCTTGTGCTTTAATTTTCTTAATAATTCTTAACTAGAATTGCTTTTCCCTTCTGAGAAATTACTATCTCCCTCCTCTATACACATATAGCAATTATTGGTCCTTCTATCCTAGCACGTGCTCCCTGTCCTGGTCCATTGCTCATTGTAAGCAGCTTCAATGCAGGGACCAGGTGTTATTTATTCTTTTATGTGGCCCTTCAGTGCCTATCACTGTGTAGGTAGGAGCCCCATCACTGCTGAGTTGTTGCTGAATGGAGCCAATGAGAATGCCATTTTGAAAGAGTAGTTCAAGATGATTAATCTGGCTATGGCTTGTGGAAGACATGGAAAAGTGTAAAGAAGAGAAGCTAGTTTCTGAAATCACTTAAGAAGCAATGATAGTACCTTAGTGTGAGATTAGAAGGGCCTAAACTAGGGTAGTGGCAATGGGAATGGAAGGTGAGCACCAATATGAGAAAACTTGGAGAGAGAATGGGCATGGTTGGCAAGTGACTGAATGTGGGGTCAAAAGAGTGACCAAGATAACTTGCTGATGACCTAAAATTCATGCTTTCCTAGAGTACTGTCAAAGAGTGACTTCCTAGCAAGGGTCTACCCCGTCCCCCACAAATCCCTTCTGCAGGTAGGTGGAGCCAAACAACTAGCTTTCGCTATTTAAATGTGAAAGGAGATATGTGTCCATTTTAGTTCAAAGTGATTTAAAAGTGGGTGAAAATTTTCCACGATCCTGTGCCTCATCTTCTACCCAAAGGAGAGAATTTAAAGGTCCTGCAGGAGGGTGGAGAGACACTTTGGAAGAAGCCCGTGGCCTTGAATGGCCACCAAGAAGGCCACCTACCCACTAGGAACTGAGAGCACTGATACTGTACGTTACATGAGTGAGATAAATTGTTACTGTGTTAAGCCTCTGAGATCTTTAGTTTATCTGTTACAGCAACCGGTGTTGTCTTCATTAAAATAGAAAGGGGCAGGAAAAGTCAAGGATGATTTGGGGTTCCTGGTGGCATCCAGTACTTTGTAGAATGGTGGCATTGTCTTAACATAAGGAGAGGTATCAAGAGCAGGATCATCTAAGAGGGAAATATCAATCTCTGGCCAAATGACATCATCATGTGAGGAAAGTGCCAGAAACTGGGAGCCAGAAGGCTCAGCTCTAGACTCAGTTGCTCCCCTTAAAAAGTATGTCTTTTAAAAAGTCCCTTACCTTTTCAGTTTCAATTTCCTCATCTGGAGGATAATATATGGAGACAAGTCTAATAAGCAATAAATAGCTATTCTAATGTAAAATGGCATTATTATAATATTATCACCTCCTTTTAAAACTATAAGGACCTTACAAATCATCTAAGTGAGAAAACACTAAGTCTCACAGAGCATTTACTATAACCGGGCACTGCATTAACTCATATCATTTTCATGACATAGGTACTATTATTACCATCCCCAATTTATAAATGAAAAAAACTGAAATCACAGATGGGTGAAGTAATTTTCCCAAGGTCACACCACTAGTAAGTGGGAAAATAGGGATCAGACCATGGCACCCTAGCTCTCAAATGGGTGCTAATTACCACCCAAAAAGATGCCTGCTCTCAGCACAGTATCTTCTTTTTAGATGTGGAAACTCAGGTCATGTCACACAGGTGGTTGTGCACTAAATATAAACTACAGTGACAGAGAAGACAATTTTCTCCCTGGGAAAATTCTAGTTTCTTATAAAAGGCTGGTTCTGCAGAAAATCACTGAGCTGAGACTGCATAAATTACTAAAGAAACTAAACCAGATATTTGAGCAGAATTTATGTTGATAGGAGAAAAAACAAAATGAGCCTCACTGTTGCCATTCCTTTCGAATATGAAATAGGAGTGATAAGCAGATGAATTTATTTAAATGTTTTCCAGGTAAACTCTTCCTGTGGTTCTAAGACATATTAAGGTCCTTAGAGAAGTGAACTCCAGTCCCCTGAACCACTTCTAATCTAGAGCAGAGAAATGGCCCCAGGGTGACCATGAGGCCAGATCAAGCTCAACTCTCCTCCTGAAAGCACTTAGTCAGTATAAACCAAGTGTGAGATGCTGCCAGGAGAGCCCACAATATGCCCCCTTACCCTTGGTTCTCCTGAGTCACTCATCCCTGAGGAACCTGAGCATCTTTGCAGAGCCCCTGGCAGGCGGTCGCTGTCAACTGAACCTCCTCCTGGACAAAGCCACCTGTGAACAGGACTCTGCCCCTCCAGATGCCGTCTAAAGCTATCATGGGAAAGAGTGGCTTCTCCTGGTATGAGACCATTCACACGTGCCTACATTCAGATCAGAGAAAATCTCATGTTTCTGAAAGCCCCAGAGGCAACATGGTTGTCCCCTGGAACCAACAAGCGACAGGATCCGCATGCCTTACTCATTCCTGATTCTGTCTGTGCAGTGTCATCATTCTCTTAAGACGCAGGTGGCACAGATGAATTGCCAGATGGCTAGACCTACCCTTTCCTCTTCCCACACTGAGACACGCGGGTCCACTGGTGGCTGCAGACCCACGCAGACGCTCTGAAATATGTTTATCATCCTTACATGGACTGTTTATTTCTGACCATTCACTGACCTTGATTAATTTAAAAAGGCTCAAAAATCAAAACACATCGACAAATATCTGTTATGAAATGTGAATAAATAAGAGAAAATCAAGAAGAAAGAGCAAATCATAAGAAAAAAAGAGGAGAGGTTAAAGCAGGGGGATTTGGAGTCTCTGATGAAGAGAAAGAAACCAATGACTGCACAGGCATTTTTCCTCCCTGTGCCAAAGCCAGGGGCCTAGAAATACAGATAACACCTGCCCCCGCACCACAGGCTAATGCAGAAAGAGAAAACAGTTATTTTTTACCATTAGACTTCACCATTTGCAAAACCTCTCCTGATTGGTCTTCACAACAGCCCATTTTATAAGAAACT